>NC_136430.1:207409943-207887443 GCF_052849685.1 Lactuca virosa
GGGTCATTTTTGGGGTCTCACGTCGTGAACCAAGCTTATTCATGTCGTGAACTTGGTCGTCACTGCATGCGTCATTTCAAGTTGTGTCTGACAGACTCCAGGAGGCGTCAGCACTGAGTTCACGTCGTGAACCTCTTGTTCACGTCGTGAACTATGACACAGTGTTAGGGTTCGCGCCCCAAACTTCAGAAATTCATAACCTTCTCATACGAACTCCGTTTTCGACGTTCTTTATATCGACGCGAAGGTGAGATTATGCTCTACAACTCTTGTTTAGACTTCGTCGGCTAATTTTGAATTTAAATTTTATTATATTTATTTTTAGTAGGTCGGGACAGGAAAACTCCGTCAAAAATCCATAACTTCTTCATCCGATGTCCGTTTTCGTCTGTCTTTTTACCGTTGTACTACTATTGTCGAGATCGGGTTAGGGCTATATTTAAATGATTATTGCTACTCGTCCGAGATGACGAGGAATATTATTTCTTTTCATGGTTTGTACAGACAAGGTTTTAGATTTTTGTTTAACAATGAAATTGGTTCTATTAATGCTTTCTATGATGGTATTTTTTTATTTTGAAGCATTGCCTTGTAATGGTGTATATGAAACTGTGATGGTTGTTGATAACTTAGGAAATAATGTGTTTCATATCGATTCGTCTAATGGTTTACACAAGGGATGCTTGTGGCATTGTTGCATTGGAAATGTCAACATGAAGCGCATAGACCAAATCCAAAAGGATGGACTCTTGGAGTCTTTTTACCTAAAGTCAGATGACACGTGCGAATCTTGTTTTCTTGGAAAGATGACTAAATCACCTTTCACTGGTACTTGTGAAAGAGGTGAGGGATTGTTGGATCTCATACACACAGATATGTGTGGGCCCTTCAGATCCACCACAAGGGATGCGAACCACTTCTATGTGTCTTTTACCGACGATTATAGCAGATATGGGTACATCTACTTAATCAAGCACAAGTAGGAAACCTTTGAAAAGTTCAAAGAGTTTAAGCAAGAAGTGGAGAATAAATTGGGCACGGAGATAAAGATGCTCATATCCGATAGGGGTGGTGAGTATCTTAGTATCGAGTTCCACGACTATTTTAAGGAATGTAGAATTGTTTCACAATTGACGTTACCTAGGACACCGTAGCTCAATGGTGTAGCTGAGAGGCGCAATCGAACCTTGTTGGACATGGTTCATTCCATGATGAGTCGAGCTTCGTTACCTATATCATTTTGGGGTATGACTTAGAGACTGCCACCCATATCCTTAATCTAGTCCCAACTAAGAAGGTTGCCAAAACACCTCACGAGATGTGGACAGGGAAGGTTCCCTCGTTGACACATATCAAGGTTTGGGTTGTGAGGCTTTCGTAAGACGAGAGACTCACGACAAGCTTGAACCTCGTAGTGAGAGATGTATTTTCATTGGCTACCCACATAAGTCTTTTGGATATCTTTTCTATAGACCTGGTGACAACGTGGTCTTCGTAGCAAGGAGAAGGGTTTTTCGCAAGAGAGAACTCATATGCCAAGAGGACAGTGGGAGGTAAATTGATCTTGAAGAGCTTTAAGAATCAAGCGATGAAGGAACCTCTAACACTAGCACTCAACTTGAGGAAGAGATTCATGTTGAACCAGTTGACGAGTCCTTACCTCTAAGAACTACAAGGAAGCCATTGCGGGCACGGAGTCTGCAAAGTGGAAGGAGGCAATCGACAACGAGATTCAGTCCATGTATGACAATCATGTTTGGAACTTGGTTAATAATGTACTGGGTCGTAAGACAGTCGGGTGCAAGTGGATCTTCAAGAAGAAGACCTACATGGATTGGAATGTGCATACGTTCAAGGCACGATGTCACACCCTTGAACCAGGATGGCAGAAACATCCGGTGGCGGATGACATCCTTGTATAGTGTCATAACAATTGAATATAAATGGACATAGCAACCCACACAACATACATTAAGAGATACAAACTTACATTGTTACATAGTGGATTTGTTCAAAGTTTACACATCATTAACTGAAAAGTAACAATTCCAAAATGCAACAAAAATCCAGTTCCCGATGACTTAAGTACCTGCTTGCTTACTGGTTCCCTGAGAATACAAGTCATTTTGAAAATCGTCAACAATGAATGTTGGTGAGTTCGTAAGCATTTTTGTATGAAAATCGGTTTGTATCTGTTTTGTTTGTAAAGTATTGTATGATTCCAGAAAATCCGATATTTTCTATAATAGGGAATTGTATGCCTTATACCAAAGACAAAAATAATGTAAGTATGCATGTTTTTTTGTATATTCCCAGAAAATCCAATATTTTCTGATGTATGAAAATCTGTAGTCTTTAACCCTAAGACCGAAGTTGTGACAACGGTTTACTGAAATATAGCATGTATTTTTATTATTTATAAAACCAGTGGAGTGTAAGCTTCTCGTAAACCAATATAGTATTGTTAATCCCTAAGTGAGTTATTATAACCATGATAATGTGACTGTTATGCCTGTACGACGTTCTTCAGGTGTCGGAATTAGTAAGATATTTGTCACCCTAGACTGGCCCCGTCTAGCTGTAGAACAACTCAGGTGTGGGGGTGTCAATCCCCGTATAGATCTACACAAAACTATCTCGCTCTCTCATTAGGAGACTCTGGTTATAATGCAGCACTTAAAATGTACGCTAGGTAGGTACGGTGAAGTGAATATGTCTCACTAGAGCTTTAACGGATTTACGCGAACTACAACTCCCTTTTATTGTATAATGAAATGATATCACTATTGAAATTTTGTGATATGAGTTTTATGACACGCGTTTTACGAGTTTCATGACATACATCTTATGACATGTGTTTTATGACATGCAAACTATTCTGTCAACAGTTTGTTTTGTAAACTTTTGTGTTATCTATTTATAAAATTTTATATAAATAGCCCATAGTAATTATGTCTAGTAATAACATGTGTTGCAAAAATATAACATAATATTCTTGGGTTTTAAACCATCAAAAATAGTGACGACATAATTACGACTATTTTTAATAAAAAGTTTATTTTTAGCGAAATATCAACTTTGTAGTTTTGCTTAACATCCTTGTTACCGGTTCTTGTAAGTTTTGTAGCACAAAATATTTTGTTTTGGTTCGACCTTAATAAGTCATGATTTTTATAACACCACAAATGATAATCTGTGACAACCCGTTATTTTCGATATTGTAAAAGTCAACCAAAGTCAAACTTGGGTCAACTAAAGTCAAACTTGGGTCAAACTAATTGTGTTGACCTATATTATTAAGTTTAGATTAAAAATCTCTATGTGTTTAAAACCTTTTATTAGAAGTGTTGCTTAAATTGGAAGTAAATTGCTTAATCCGAGAAATCTCGCAAAGACCGAAAACCCTCGCATGCTCTAACAGACTTCGGACCGCAAACCGCCTTTAGCCGAGAACTCACTTCTGGCCGCAAACCCTCGGTTCATAGCCGCAAACCTCGGTCTTATCCTCACGGTGCGCAAACCAACAAATGTGTCCCATCATCGATTTCGACCCTATACATATGGGGGGGGGGGCGCGAAATCACTTCCTCACTTCTACACTTCTAACCGAAAACTCAAGCTTTTCTCTCAAACACATCAACCAAAAACCCTTTATTCTCTCTCAACTATCATCCGAAAAAGACTTGAAACTCCTTCAAATCTTGCTTAGAACATCAAGTGTTCTTCATTTCATCAAGATATCACCTTCCTTTTTGGTGATCTTCTGCCGAAAATCCTTGAATCTCCTTAGTTTCACCAAGAACACCAAGATCTTCAAGTGGGCCAAAATAGCTTCTAACACTCTTATTTGTAAGTGAAGCTTACAAATCAGTCCATTTCCTTATCATACTTGTGATTATATTCACTAATAGTATACATATATATTACGTGAAATGCTTTTAGGACTCGTTTTTGTCTCAGGATCTAACTTGTGGAAAAACATCATATATCGAACCTGCAATCAAATCACTCACTCAATGTGAGTTCATATCCCTATAATTTACCTTTTTCAATGCTTTTAGGGGGGGGGGGAATACAAGCTAAACACACTATAATTGTGAAAATATACAAACAAAGGATTTCTTATGCTTATAAATATTGTTAAAAATCATTTTCAAACTCTTTTAAACTATTTTAGATTTCTGTTTATATCAAAGTCATATTCGTTTGTATATTTATGTATAATCATGCTTTAACGGACTTAGGACTATTGCTAAATACCGTAACTCCTGTTCCTTGTTTGGTTGTGGGCTTAGGGTAGGATCAGTAGTCCAACTGTCGGCTAAATCATAATTATACATGCTAAATATATACATGAATATTAAATCTCATTTTCAAGAACATACTTAACTCAATTTCATATGTTGGGCAAATGAGTCTTTTCTACAAATCATTTACAGTTCAAACAAACATACTAGTAAACTATAATAGGTATAGTTTAGAGATTAGTTCATACTATTTTCTAGATCAGAGAAACATTACATGAATCAAAACATACATACCATTACTTTTCATTACAAAGTACACCATTCATTTACAAGAACAAGAAACATATACATACTATACGAAAACAAGTTAACTAGAATGTGATATACTTCTTCATGGTAACTAGCAACATTCTTGCTAAGTCATGTTTTATAACCATAGTCTCCTGGAGGGAGAGCGTGAGTTTGTGTATAGATCTATACGGGACTGACAATCCCACACCTTGCTGTTAGCTACAGTTGGGTCCGACAGGTCTACGAGTGACAAATGTCATTTCTTTTTCGACGCCTAAAGAACGTCGTGTTTTATACTATTCAATTAGGTATGGTTATGACCTCATTCACATTAAACATTAACAAAACAATTCGGTTTACAAGACAAACATTTCTTCAGTGGTTTTATTTTAAATGAAACTACTAAACGATATTATCTTCCATTCCATACATACAGTGATGTTCACACATGACCAAGGCATACTATTTTTCTAATAAAGATAGTTTACAAATATGGAAAACATACAATAATACTATTTCATGTACAAACATACATATATACTATTTCAAGTACAAACATACAGTTATACTATTTCGAGTACAAACATACATTTTACGCTAATTCAAAAGAACAAAACATACAAACAGTTGGGTCTTGGGTAAAAGACTACTTTTCATTTTAAGTGGAAAATATAGGATTTTCTGGGAAGTATACTAACATTTTCATGAAACAAATACAAACATTAGACACTAAATACTTATGAACTCACCAACTTAAATGTTGATACTCTCTTTCAAAATAACTTGTATTCTTAGGGAACCAGTAGACAGGTACACTAGCATAGATTTTGAGAAGACGGAGCATGTTCAAGACTCGTCTTTTATTTTTGCTATACACTTTTGGTGTCATACAACTATACAAAGAACACACATGTATTAACTATGTTATTAATGCAATGGATGTTGTTACTTGTTTTACTATTGTGCATTGTTATGATACTGTACATGACGTCCTCCGCCCCCGAATGTTTCCGTCATCTCGGTTTGGGGGTGTGATATAATCTTAATATCTTGTTCAAATATTTGTCTAGGTTTCAAAAAGAGAACATGCATGTGTCCATGAGTTAAACATACTTGGACATATACATGCCATGTTTCGACATATTTGAGTGAACAAAACATGGCCACAAATTTTTTTATGTAACAAAAATGTTAACAAACACCTACATCACATTTTTTATGTAATTAACATGTGATGATAACTTTTTTATACAAGAATATGTTCCACGTTCATCATATAATCATAGTGCATGAAATTGTCCAATGGACAAACGCATTTTAACTTATACCAAGTTTATAAAAACACAATTTTTAAGTGTGTAAGCATGAAGTTTTAGACATCAAATGCACAAATCATTCCATAAACAAGTTGGTGCATGTAAATATACAATGGATAAACGAAACTTGACTTGTATTCCCCCCCCCCCCCCCCCCCCCCCGAAAAGCATGAAAAACACGAAAACATGGGGGTATGAAGCTCACCTTGGTTGATTTCGTGTGATAGTAGGAAGGAGATGGAAGAATATGTCGAGCCTAGCCTTGTACAACTTGAAGAACACTCGAAACTTGCTAGTGTTCTAAGGGTTCTAGCACATGAAAATGGTGTGTAAACATGGAGTTTTTATCATTAAGAGGTGTATGAATACTTGGAGATTACAAGAACACTTACTTAATTCTATGAACCTCTTTGAGGGAGTATTACTTCTTGAAGATGGTACATGAAGTTTTGAAGAGCTAGATGAGAGGATTTCTTGAGAGTAAAGTGAGTGATATTGCTTTTGGTGTGTGTGTGTGTGTGTTTGCGGCCGAACACACCCTTATATGAGGGGGGGGGGGGGGTTATAGCTTTCTTGTTGTTTGGTGGGTTATTAAGGGTCATGCAAGGAGACATGAAGTGTAAGAGCTTGCCATGCATGGTTGTTTGATGGACAATAAGAGGTAAAGTGGTGAGGTGTCAAGGCTTGGCAAATTCTGTTCTTTTCTCTTTTTTTGTCTTATCCCAAAATTGAGGTCTCTTGCACAAGGGATGGGGTTCTCGGTTCTAGGGTGGCCGAGAACACTTTCACACAAGGTTTGCGGTTTTGTAGAAATATGGGTTCTCGGGTTTGATATGGCCCAATGAGAAGGGTTTTCGGTTTTAATGTAGCCCAACAAAAGAGTTTTCGGCCAAAGGAAAGCCCAAAGAACAAGGGTTTTCAGCCTAGGGTTAGTTGGGCCGAGAAATCCTAAACACAAGCCCAAAATTTGTTTTTGGCTTGGCTATTAGGTTAAACTTTGGCTTATAAGAGGATGTTACTACTTGATTCTTAGTGTAAGCACATATGTAGTCATATAACTTTGTTGTTTTGACTTTCAATAGTTTGATGCAATAAGATTACATAGAGTAAATGTTTGTACAAGAATCACAATCTCAACCCTAAATTTGCCAGTTGTGATTTATTGGTAGAAGCAATTTTTTCCCAGATGTTGATTGAAAGTTTGAAGCTAATCATATTTTTTGGTACACATTTCTTCTTGATTTGAGTCATTTTCATATGACAGATTGTATTAAACCAATTCATGATCATGCGTTTTAGTGCCTATTAAGTGTTTGATAAAAGGTGACTATGAATTCCTGTTTGGGATTTTAGTTCCACTATTACTTAACTGTTATTGGACAGATTAGACCAAAATACCCCTGTTTGAATATTAATTTGTTTTTGAGAATGTGATATCAGGTATGTTGTATAGTAAATTACATGTTACAAGTACATTGCTGCAATTGTTATGGAGGATTTCTTTCACGTCTTTCTTGGGACGTGGTCAATAAGAAGGTTAAAGAGGTAATTTGATCTTTCATGCAGTCTGCACATTTGTTGTATGATTTTGATCTTTGTGAAATCACAAAAACCATATAGTTTGTGAATTTTTTCTGCTTCCCTTATTCTTACTTCTGTGTTTTTTTTGTTATGTTGATCAGAATGAAGTTTCTCGGGCAATTGAGTTGAGGGAAATTGTAACCTCTTTGGGTCCTTCATACACAAAACTTGGGCAAACATTGAGCATTAGGCCATACATATTGTCCCCTGCTGCAATGACTGAACTTCAAAAGCTTTTTGATAAGGGTAGATTAAAGGAAAATGGGGATTTGGTTGCTGTTTAGGTACAAAGACCTTCCACAAGTAAGTTTTTACCCTTTAATCGAATGCATTTTGTGTCTTTTTGAAGGATACATAATCACATATTAGTAAGTTATCATTTTAAAATAAATGTTATCTATCATATCATTTTTCTTACTCATTGTCTTTTGCAATGTAGTTGCTTCATACAGGCTTCTACCATGCTGATCTACACCCTGGAAATATGATTCGTACTCCAGATGGAAAGCTAGCTATTCTTGATTTTGGTAAGAATTAATTATTTAATTATTTAAGTCTTTAATCATTTAATGTTTTCATTGTTGTGGTAATGGTGTAATGGAATTGAAGGAATTCTCATATAAACCAGGTGAAAATAAGTCATGAGAAAATTTTATCCATTGGAAAATGGTCCTGTTACAAATATTGATCCAATTGGAAATTCTCCAGTAATTATCAACAAGGTAAATCCTTATTTTCTTGAAATAGTTCATTTCCATTGCAATTCAAAAACCTTTTGTTTTGTCTCATTCAATGGAATGAGTCATTTCTTTGTCTTCCTCAAAACCCCTGATTTCCTTTCTTTTAGTTTTACAAGGGTTATTGTTCAATGAAGAGGTACTTTCCTATAATTATAGGATTATGAATATTAACTCTCTTATCAACATGTATCCTAGCTCCTACTAATTATCAATGTGTATGTGTTCAGGTTTGTCCAATCTGCTGTTGCAGGTAATTGTTACCTTTCAATCCACAACTGCATGGCGACAGCAACAATGCCAACCACAGCTGGTGCAACTGCTCTGTGTTGTTTAAAGTAATATTCTAATGAATGAATTCCATTAATGTTTTGAATAGTTTTATGAATTAGTTGTTATTGGTTTTGGGGTTTTTAGGGGTTTCGGTTATTGGAATTCACTCAAGTATGTGAAAGATAAAGGGGTAGTGTGTGTGTGTGTGAGAGAGAGAGAGAAGAGTTGGGAGCAGCAGCTGTTTCTTAGATGTAAGTTAATTTATATAATTTAGTTTTAAGTTATCATACAACTTTATTTACAATAATTGTATTGTACAAAGAACTGAAGAAGTGATCAAAACTTATGGATTTGTCATTTACTGATTTATGTTATATCAATAATTTTTTTTGGTGAACACATAATAAAAGACATTGCACAAGATTTAATATTGTTGAGACGTTTTTTTTGGAATCATCTAGCAAAATTTCTTTTATGATTTTTGATAGCAATTTTTTTTTTTATGATTTTGCAGGTGAGCTTATCTCCGGTGACCTTTACTCCACCCAGGTGGGGTTTGGTCAGTTACAGAAAGTATCGAGGCAGTGAGAATGTTGAAGTGTGCTGGATAAGGTGTGATGGCCAGCCATAGAAGTGGCGAAACAGAGGATACTTTTGTTGCAGATCTTTCAGTTGGCTTGTCAACGGTAATAATATTAATTAATATTTTTAGCAGAATTTGAAGTAGTGTTTTGTTATGTTATAACCTATAAATGATATTCATTATGGGAGTTTGTGTGTGAAACAGGGTCAGATTAAAACTGGAGATCCTTGTTGTTCAGAACGACTTGAAAAATACAACCAGGTAATCAAATTAATCTCTACTTGTATTTATGTAAATGAGTTACTTGAATATATTTATTAATTACTAAACTAGTATCAACTACTCTGCTTTTGCTTAATCATCTTATCCATTTCAAACCACAAGGATATTTTAGGAAATGCACCCGTAAAGGAGAAAGCAATCGTCTTCTCACAATGGACAAGAATCCTAACCTTGGGCTTGGTCTAGGGAAGGAGGTTGGGTTCCAAGTTAGGCATGACAAGAGAATTGGGGACAACTGCTCTATCAAGTTCATGACTGATGGAATATTGCTTCGAGAATTACAGGTTTTCTACCCTTCCTCAACAAAAAAAAAAAAACAAAAAAAGCCAAAGCCTCTATTTAATATGTTGACATACTTACTGGGATGCTATCTTGCATCATAGTGGAACGCCTGGTAACGATTTTCTCTTTCTTTATATCATTTATTTTACTTTTTTACTACTTACCTGCTTTGCGTTGCTTTTATAAGTTAAATAATTGCTCATGAATTTTTTGCTAAGTTTGATTACTTATACTCCTTTATGTCATCAGCCTTTTAACTAAAATCGTCAAATATCTTTTTGCTTGTCAGTCTAAACTTGTATGTGCGATCCTGTGCTACTTTTACAAACTTGTATATTCAGTAGTGTTAAAACCTGCAAATTGATATAATGTTTCTCATCTTTCCTATATATTTGTATTTCTTAATTTGCTTATGAGTCATGATGTTGTGTTTAATGGCAGAAAATACATGAACAACAAAAAGCATGAGGTTTCTGTTAATTACAGGTCTAGCATAAGTAACAGTGGTATTGAAATGATATGCAATGTATTCCCTGAAACCCTAACAAGAATGCTTGTTGCTTTATGCCCTAACATCACATCAAGTAATTTATTCACTTACTTTATATTCTAATAATCATTTTCTCCACTTGACACCAATTAACATTTGATTTTGATTTTAATTGTGTATAATCAGGTGGTATCCAGTTTGCCACAACCCAGTTGCAACTTTTGGAACTGATGAATCACAACTGCCCGATCTATCTGCCTGGGTATTAACCAACACACATACACCTGCCCCACTAGCGAACCCGACACCCATGACTAAAACACCCACAAAGGTTACGTACTTACGTTTGTTTCCTTTTATATATCAATTAGCGTCGTACACACTCCTTCTAGCCTACAGTTAGAAGGATAAACAAAACTTGATGATATCTATACGCTTGTGTATAGACTATATAGTGAATTTACCTTTCAAAGGCATCTCGGAAAGGACGTCAATGGAAGGTAACTCCTATCTTACACATATTTCCATAATCCTTCAGCTTTGTTTGATTAACACATGAATGTTAGTATTGTTGGTTCAGCCCCCCTCTCCGACTAGTGTAGCTACAATAAGAATGTGAAACTATAATAAAACTGAACATAAACAAATATTTAAAACTCGGTCTAGTTGAACACTCCTTGTTCATTTTTTTGAACCTGAAACCAAAAAATTCACCATGCCTGGAAAAAGACCTGATGTGACTAAAATGCTGTGACATCCCCATTTTCACGGCTAGAAAAGACCGATTTTGTTTATGCTTGTTTGAAAATCAGAGTAACATTTTAAATAAAAGTGTTGCGGAATTTGTCCCAAAACAAAATATGATAAAGATTTATCAAAAGCATTTCCAAAGAAATGTATTTCATTAAAAGACTCGGGATGTCATGTTCGATACAGATCAAAAGCATAAACAGTACAATATAAGCCTTACTACATTATTTCATATCTACAGGCCTATATCCGTAATCCCTCATCCAAAACATCAAATCTATGCTCGAGCGCCACTACCTGTAATACATGAAACTGAGTGGGTCAGGCTTGGGAGCCTGGTGAGCACATAAGGTTTTCAACCCATAATAAATAAGTTTATTAATTTCATCAATCAACAATAACCCGATTACCCATTCCCGTTATCCTCACTTTACGTCCCTAAACACCTATCATAAGGGACCTAGCCTAAGGAGCATCATCGGGATGGACACTACTGCTAAGGGGGTTCCTCAGCAATAAATGTCCTAAAGGCAACCATGAGGGGGATGGAGTACACCGGTGAACACATCGTTCACAAACACCTACAGGCTGCGAGCCTGCTAGCGTTCAACTGGACTGTCTAGAAGAGTCTGTGGTCGTTATCCATACTCCGCTAGATGACAGAATCAACAACAACAACATCGAGACCTCTCATCATTTTATCACACATCGTCTATTACATCTATCCATGTTTTACCCCAACATTTTTGTAGATATAAAATACATATACAATTTAAATCATTTAAAACATGTATAAAAATCTTTCACCCAGCATAGACAGCAAGTATTCAGACAATATGCACGCATAGCACGTAATTTATATTAAAATACTTCATATCTATGTGTAAGATGAAAGTGACTATGCACTCACTTGAAAGGTGGTGACTCTGCACTTGAACAGCGCTTCGTTATCTCAAAATAATTTTCCCTCGACAAAATCTAGTATCAATACCACTAGGGTTTAGTCTAACGTTAACCGCGACAAATTAATAGTCTAGCTATTATTATTATTATATAAGCGTTAAACAACACTCTATATAACTCATAATAATAGCCCAAATAATCATTTTAAGGACCTAAAACAAAATATGATAAAGATTTATCAAAAGCATTTCCAAAGAAATGTATTTCATTAAAAGACTCGGGATGTCATGTTCGATACAGATCAAAAGCATAAACAGTACAATATAAGCCTTACTACATTATTTCATATCTACAGGCCTATATCCGTAATCCCTCATCCAAAACATCAAATCTATGCTCGAGCGCCACTACCTGTAATACATGAAACTGAGTGGGTCAGGCTTGGGAGCCTGGTGAGCACATAAGGTTTTCAACCCATAATAAATAAGTTTATTAATTTCATCAATCAACAATAACCCGATTACCCATTCCCGTTATCCTCACTTTACGTCCCTAAACACCTATCATAAGGGACCTAGCCTAAGGAGCATCATCGGGATGGACACTACTGCTAAGGGGGTTCCTCAGCAATAAATGTCCTAAAGGCAACCATGAGGGGGATGGAGTACACCGGTGAACACATCGTTCACAAACACCTACAGGCTGCGAGCCTGCTAGCGTTCAACTGGACTGTCTAGAAGAGTCTGTGGTCGTTATCCATACTCCGCTAGATGACAGAATCAACAACAACAACATCGAGACCTCTCAACATTTTATCACACATCGTCTATTACATCTACCCATGTTTTACCCCAACATTTTTGTAGATATAAAATACATATACAATTTAAATCATTTAAAACATGTATAAAAATCTTTCACCCAGCATAGACAGCAAGTATTCAGACAATATGCACGCATAGCACGTAATTTATATTAAAATACTTCATATCTATGCGTAAGATGAAAGTGACTATGCACTCACTTGAAAGGTGGTGACTCTTCACTTGAACAGCGCTTCGTTATCTCAAAATAATTTTCCCTCGACAAAATCTAGTATCAATACCACTAGGGTTTAGTCTAACGTTAACCGCGACAAATTAATAGTCTAGCTATTATTATTATTATATAAGCGTTAAACAACACTCTATATAACTCATAATAATAGCCCAAATAATCATTTTAAGGACCTAATAACATTACTATTATTATTTAAAAGCTATATTAAAAATTTCATAGACGTAGCTCACTTACAACGGATTTTAAAGAAAACCGGGTTTCGCTTGGAGTAGTGTTTCCGAACCGAAAGACCCTTTTTCTCGGGACTCTGGGAGCCTCGGGGCTTCCTTCGGGTGCTAGGGAGGTTCCCTAGGGTTTAGGGGGGTTAAAACCCTTAGAGAGAGAAAGTAGTTTAGAGAGAGAAGGAGAATGGTGTGAAAAATCCGAGAAATCTCGCAACTATTTATAGGCTGCTGGCTTCGGACGAACGCTGGGCGTTCAGCAGCTACGCGGCGCGTAGCTTCGGATATGGCTGCCAGGTGGATCCAGCTGTCTCGCACTTCGGACTCGGATGGATAAGAACCGAGGTACGCTGGGCGTACCTGGCCTCGGACGCGGGGCGTAGAGCGATTGCGACATGTCTTCATCTGGTGCGAGGCCGTGGGGAGCAAGGGAAGGCTAGGATCGTGCCACGTCATCACAGTTTCGTAAATTGCACACTTAACTTCTAAAAATCATAACTTTCGCATACGAGCTCCGTTTTCGGCTTTCTTTATATTCACGCGTAGGTGGGAACGTACTCTACAACTTTCGTTTAGACTCCGTTGGCTAATTTTGACTTTATTTTAAAAGTTAAATTATTAACAGGCCGAGACAGGATTGGTCCGTTAAAATCTCATAACTTCTTCATCTGACGTCCGTTTTCGTCTGTCTTTTTATCGTTATGCTACTATTAACGAGATCTTCGATTCTCGTTTAGGTTGTGTTGGCTAAAACCGCTCGATCTAATATTCGAACTTCGGGTTGTATACTGCTAAGTCGAAACTTCGAAAAATCATAACTTCCTCATACGAAGTCAGATTTGGGCGTTCTTTTTATGGATGCTCTCGGTTTAACGTATTCTACGACTTTCGTTCAGATCGCTAAGGCTAAAACTCGCTCTATCGTAAATTCACTATTTACGCTTCCCGGTATCGTGCTGGTTCCGTCGCGAAACTTCGACGAGTCATGACTTCTTCGTTATAACTCGGATTTCGGCGTTCTTTATATCCCCAGAATCCTTGTTTCGACCACTACAACTTTATGTAAAGATATTCGGCTTATCTCACACTTTAATTTTGACGCTTATTTTTGTTCTTTATTTATTATACATTTATAAATAAGTTATAAGCACACAAATACACATAATTCACATAGTATTCAAATAATTCATCTTTATTACTTCAAAAAGAGTTAAAATAGTTGACGTAGACTATTACATCGTCTAAAAATGCTTAGCCCCGAAACACGGGTGTTACAATTCTCTCCCCCTTAGGATGATTCCGTCTCGGAATCATACATCAGCAAACAGATGCGGGTAGCGACTCATCATGTCACTTTCGGTTTCCCAAGTGAGATTCGGCCCATTCGAATGTTTCCATCGGACTAGCACTAAGTCGACCATCTTGCGTCGTAACTTCTTAGTCTTACGGTCAACGATTGCCTCGGGCTCTTCGATTAGCCTCTTATTCTCATCCATTCTTAACTCTGAGATCGGGATTATGTCGGGAACTTCTCCCGTGAACTTCCTCAAATAACACACATGGAAGGTGTTATGAATACCATCTAGTTCTTCGGGTAATTCGAGTTTGTAGGCTTGGTCCCCAATCTTCTGAAGAACTTTGAACGGTCCAATTAACCTTGGACTTAGCTTTCCTCGTTTCCCGAATCTTCTAAGTCCCTTCCACGGTGAGACTTTAAGCAAAACTGAATCCCTAACTTCGAAGGTCATCGGTCGTCTTTTCTTGTCAGCATAGCTCTTCTGACGATCTTGAGCTGCTAACATCCTTTCCCTGATCACCTTCAACTTCTCAGCAGTCTCATGGACTATCTCGGGGCCCATAAACTGCTTTTCTCTAGCCTCAAGCCAACAAGACGGCGTACGACACTTCTGTCCGTACAAAGCTTGATAGGGTGCCATCTTGATGCTCGAGTGGAAACTGTTGTTGTAGGAACATTCTACTAGAGGTAAGTGCTCATCCCAATTACCTTGGAACTCGAGGGTACATGCTCTTAGCATATCTTCTAGTGTCTGAATTGTTCTTTCACTCTGACCATCGGTCTGCGGATGATAAGCTGTACTCAAACATAACTTCGTACCCAATTCCTCTTGTAGACTCCTCCAAAACCTCGACGTGAAACAACTATCACGATCGGATACAATCGTTAGAGGAACACCGTGAAGTCTTACTATCTCCTTCACGTAAGCATTTGCGAGCTTATCCATAGACCACCTTTCGTTGGCTGCTATGAAGTGTGCACTCTTAGTGAAACGATCCACGACCACCCAAATCATGTCGTGTCCGTTCTTCGTCCTGGGAAGTTTAGTCACAAAATCCATGGTGATGTCTTCCCATTTACCCATGGGTACAGGTAAGGGTTCCAAAATCTCGTATGGTTTCTGATGTTGTGCCTTGACTCTTGCACAAGTTACACACTCGGCCACATACTTTGCGACATCGAGCTTCATCGTCGGCCACCAGTAGTAGGGTTTTAGGTCCCTATACATTTTTGTGTTACCGGGATGAATCAAGTACATGGTCTTGTGAGCTTCTTCCATCATAAGTTCTCTTACTCCTCCTGTCTTAGGTACCCAAATCCGATCTTGGAATACCTTCAGTCCTTGCGGTTTGTACCGAATACCAATGTTTTTCCCAAACGTTCTTCTTTTCGGTCATCCTTTTCTGTAGCTTCTTCTTGAGCTTTCTTGATACTTTCCACAATCATCGAGACGACTTCAATTCTCAACACTCTTGGCCTTTTCCTTTCAAGGTTGACTTTTCGACTGAGAGCATCAACGACAACGTTTGATTTACCTGGGTGGTAAAGTATCTCACAGTCGTAGTCCTTGAGTAACTCTAGCCAACGTCTTTGTCTCATGTTCAATTCCTTCTGATTAAAGAGATACTGGAGACTCTTATGATCAGTGAAAAGCTTGCACTTTGTGCCATAGAGGTAATGCCTCCATATCTTTAAGGCGAATACTACTGCTGCCAACTCCAGATCATGAGTGGGGTAGTTCTTTTCGTGCTCTTTCAATTGTCGAGAGGCATATGCTATCACCTTTTCTCTTTGGGTCAGAACACAACCCAACCCGACTCCAGATGCGTCACTATAGGCCGCGAAGTCTTCAACTCCGTCGGGTAGAGAAAGAATCGGTGCTTCGCATAACTTCTTCTTTAGCTTCTCGAATGCCTCTTCGTGTTTATCACTCCATGTATAAGTAGCTCCCAGAAGGGTCAAAGCTGTCAATGAAGCAGCTATCGAAGAAAAGCCTTGGATAAACCTTCGGTAATATCCAGGTAATCCAAGAAAGCTTCGAATCTCTTTGGGACTTTTTGGTCGTTCCCACTTCGTCGCCACTTTGATTTTTGCTGGGTCAACCATTATCCCTTCCTGGTTAACCACATGACCCAAGAATTGGACTTCTCGGATCCAAAAATTACACTTGGAGAACTTTGCATACAGTTTCTCCTTCTTCAAGACTTCCAACACTTCTCGTAGATGCTGGCCATGCTCCTCCTGGCTTTTTGAGTAGATGAGAATGTCATCTATGAACACTATCACGGATTTATCGAGGAATGGTTTACAAACCCTGTTCATCAAATCCATGAACGCTGCTGGAGCATTGGTTAGTCCAAATGACATAACCAAGAACTCGTAGTGTCCATATCTTGTTCTGAATGCAGTCTTCTCAATATCCTGCTCTCTTACCTTTAGTTGATGATATCCTGACCTGAGATCGATCTTTGAGAAATAGCTCGAACCTTGCAGCTGATCGAATAGGTCATCAATCCTTGGCAATGGATAGTTGTTCTTCACCGTTGCCTTGTTCAGCTCTCGGTAGTCTATACACATTCTCATGCTTACGTCTTTCTTCTTCACGAATAGCACCGGAGCTACCCAGGGTGATGAACTAGGTCGAATGAAACCGTTGTCCAACAACTCCTGAAGTTGCGTCATGAGCTCCTTCATCTCTGTCGGTGCTAATCGGTATGGTGCCTTTGCTATCGGTGTTGTTCCTGGTAACAAGTCTATTCTGAACTCCACTTGTCTATCAGGCAGTAATCCAAGAAGATCTTCGGGAAAGACCTCCAGATAATCACACACGACTGGTATACTCTGCACCTCCTTTTCTCCTTCTTTGCATTGATTACGAATGCCAAGTACGATGCACATCCCTTGGACAAACATTTCATGGCTTTCATCAGGGAGATGATTCCAGAATTTACTCTGTGTTTGTCCCCGTACACCATAAACGACTCTTTTCCGGGTGGCTTTACCCTTACTATCTTCTTTCTGCAAAGAATCTCAGCATCGTTGGCGCTAAGCCAATCCATTCCCAAAACGATGTCGAAACCGTTTAATTCTATGGGTAATAGCTCCTCGTGGAATTCGTTTCCGTTTAAGTCGATGACGATTTTCCTAATATGATCACTAACAGGTACGAACTTGCCACTAGAAACTTCTACAATCAGGGCATTATCAAGTTTTTCTACGGGCAATGCTAGTTTCCCACCAAACTTATGCGACACAAAGGAGTAGTTTGCTCCAGAATCAAACAGTATATTGGCAGGCAATCCATTTACAAGAAAGGTACCTGAAGCGACGTCTGCCGCCTCCTTCGCAGCCTCAAGCGTCATCTGGAAGGCTCTCGCCTTCGGCTTCTGTGGAATGTTGGGTCTTCTTGCTTCCTTCTTCTTCGGACAGTCCCTCGAAATGTGCCCTTCCTCGTTGCACTCATAACAGGCCTTCTTAGTGAACATGCACTCGTTGGCATAGTGCCCGGTCTTTCCACACTTAAAGCAGGTGACTTCTCCATCGCATTTTCCGGAGTGCTTCTTCTTGCACTTGTCACACCACTTTGCTTCGGCTCCTCCTCCCTTCGAACCGGACTTCGAGGATTTACTTTTCTTGTTGGACCTTGAAGATCCATCGAATTTCCTTTTCTCACAAACCTTGACCCTCTCCAGACCCCTTTCCTTTTGTTGGGTCTCCACATTCTTAGCTGCTCGAACAGCTGATTTTAGAGTGGTTGCCATCTTGACTGTCGGGCCAAAGTCGGCTGGCAGTCCATTTGCGAACTTCTCAATTTTGGAGAGTTCGGTTGGCACTTGGTATGGAAACAACTTCATCTCATTCTCCCCTTCTTCAAGTTTTGGAACTCATTGTTCAGATCAATCAGATCTATTTCTGAACAGTACTGCGCTTTCAGTTGTCCCAAGAACTCATCCCATGACATCTTTAGGGATTCTCCTCGCGGCATTGTATCCACCAATAGCTTCCACCAGCTCAAGACTCCAGTTTTCAGTTGTCTTACTGCGAAGACGGTCTTCAGTTTCTCGCTACAGCTGCAGCTCTCGAACACCATCTCCATTTCGGAGATCCAATCCATAATCTCAACAGACTTTGGGCTTCCTGAGAGACTTGGTGGCTTGGCACCCAAGAAATTCTTATACATCCGCCCATCCTTGTTGTTTCCCCTCTCTGGGTCATTCCTTCGTTCTCCTTGAGTCCCAACTTGACTCACATGGCGGCTATAGTTCCCTTCCTCCGATTGCTCGGGACTCAGCTCGGGTTGCTCAACGGGCATGGTAGGTTCGTCCCTATTCAACATCTGCCTCATTTCTTCCCTTTGTTCCGCTAACATAGCCCGAATTATGGCTTGTACTCCAGCCATGGTGATTGGCTTGGGTGCAACTTCTACTACAACAGGTATTTGCTGTATCACTAGGGGTTGATTTCTGTTTCCGTTTGCATTCCCGACTCCACTTCGGGTTCTCGCCATTTTGATCTATACGCCGAATAAGGTGAATTTAGATCTTTATTTAGGATTGACGTTTAAATCATTCTTATTTCTCCGAAACGTTTACATGTTAGTTCTAATATCGTAGTTGTACGTTTAGAATCCTAAACACATAAGGTTTCCAGATCCGGTCGGCCACAGACCATAGATCCGAACAAATAACAGCATATAAGGCATAAAGAATTTAGCACATAAGGCATATTAGGCATACTTCCTACTTAAGCTAGTGCTCACATCTCACAATCATCGCTTATCATTTCAAGTTTAAGTCTAGAAATCCTACAAATTCCTAGTTCGCTTAAACTAATGCTCTGATACCAACTGTGACATCCCCATTTTCACGGCCAGAAAAGACCGATTTTGTTTATGCTTATTTGAAAATCAGAGTAACATTTTAAATAAAAGTGTTGCGGAATTTGTCCCAAAACAAAATATGATAAAGATTTATCAAAAGCATTTCCAAAGAAATGTATTTCATTAAAAGACTCGGGATGTCATGTTCGATACAGATCAAAAGCATAAATAATAGAATATAAGCCTTACTACATTATTTCATATCTACAAGCCTATATCCGTAATCCCTCATCCAAAACATCACATCTATGCTCGAGCGCCACTACCTGTAATACATGAAACTGAGTGGGTCAGACTTGGGAGCCTAGTGAGCACATAGGGTTTTCAACCCACATTAAATAAGTTTATTAATTTCATCAATCAACAATAACCCGACTACCCATTCCCGTTATCCTTACTTTACGTCCCTAAACACATATCATAAGGGACGAGCCTAAAGAGCATCATCGGGATGGACACTACTGCTAAGGGGGTTCCTCAGCAATAAATGTCCTAAACGCAACCATGAGGGGGATGGCGTACACCAGTGAACACATCGTTCACAAACACCTACAGGTTGCGAGCCTGCTAGCGTTCCACTGGACTGTCTAGAAGAGTCTGTGGTCGTCATCCATACTCCGCTAGATGACAGAATCAACAACAACAACAACATCGAGGCCTCTCATCATTTTATCACACATCGTCTATTACATCTACCCATGTTTTACCCCAACATTTTTGTAGATATAAAACACATATACAATTTAAATAATTTAAAACATGTATAAAAATCTTTCACCCAGCATAGACAGCAAGTATTCAGACAATATGCACGCATAGCACGTAATTTATATTAAAATACTTCATATCTATGTGTATGATGAAAGTGACTATGCACTCACTTGAAAGGTGGTGACTCTGCACTTGAACAACACTTCGTTATCTCAAAATAATTTTCCCTCGACAAAACCTAGTATCAATACCACTAGGGTTTAGTCTAACGTTAACCGCGACAAATTAATAGTCTAGCTATTATTATTATTATATAAGCGTAAAACAACACTCTATATAACTCATAATAATAGCCCAAATAATCATTTTAAGGACCTAATAACATTACTATAATTATTTAAAAGCTATATTACAAATTTCATAGACGTAGCTCACTTACAGCGGATTTTAAAGAAACCGGGCTTCGCTTGGAGCAGTGTTTCCGAACCGAAAGACCCTTTTTCTAGGGACTCCGGGAGCCTCGGGGCTTCCTTCGGGTGCTCGGGAGGTTCCCTAGGATTTAGGGGGGTTAAAACCCTTAGAGAGAGAAGGAGAATGGTGTGAAAAATCCGAGAAATCTCGCAGCTATTTATAGGCTGCTGGCTTCGGACGAACGCTGGGCGTTCAGCAGCTACGCGGCGCGTAGCTTCGGATAGGGCTGCCAGGTGGATCCAACTGTCTCGCACTTCGGACTCGGATGGATAAGAACCGTGGTACGCTCGGCGTACCCGGCCTCAGACGCGGGGTGTAGAGCGAAGGCGACGTGTCTTCATCTGGTGCGAGGCCGTGGGGAGCAAGGGAAGGCTAGGATCGTGCCACGTCATCACAGTTTCGCAAATTGCACACTTAACTTCTAAAAATCATAACTTTCGCATACGAGCTCCGTTTTCGACTTTCTTTATATCCACGCGTAGGTGGGAACGTACTCTATAACTTTCGTTTAGACTCCGTCGGCTAATTTTGACTTTATTTTAAAAGTTAAATTATTAACAGGCCGGGACATGATTGGTCCATTAAAATCTCATAACTTCTTCATCCGACGTCTGTTTTCATCTCTCTTTTTATCGTTATGCTACTATTAACGAGATCTTCGATTCTCGTTTAGGTTGTGTCGGCTAAAACCGCTCGATCTAATATTCGAACTTCGGGTTGTATACTACTAAGTTAAAACTTCGAAAAATCATAACTTCCTCATACGAAGTCAGATTTGGGCGTTCTTTTTATGGACGCTCTCGATTTAATGTATTCTACGACTTTCGTTCAGATCGCTAAGGCTAAAACTCGCTCTATCGTAAATTCACTATTTACGCTTCCCGGTATCGTGCCGGTTCCGTCGCGAAACTTCGACGGGTCATAACTTCTTCGTTATAACTTGGATTTCGGCATTCTTTATATCCCCGGAATCCTTGTTTCGACCACTACAACTTTACGTAAAGATATTAGGCTTATCTCACACTTTAATTTTGATGCTTATTTTTGTTCTTTATTTATTATACATTTATAAATAGGTTATAAGCACACAAATACACATAATTCACATAGTATTCAAATAATTCATCTTTATTACTTCAAAATGAGTTACAATAGTTGACCTAGACTATTACATCGTCTGAAAATGCTTAGCCCCGAAACACGGGCATTACAAATGCCCACAAAAGGCATCTACGTCTGAAACCTTCACCATGCCCAAAAAAAGACCCGATGTGACCAAAATGCCCATAAAGACACCTGAAGCTGTAACCTTCACCATGCCTAAAAAGATACCCCATGTGCCAAAATGTCCATAATGGCATGTTAAGTTACCGATTTGCCCTGTGCAGGTTCTGACAGCTCTAGCAATCTATGCCATGTTGCTTCTCAAAGTTCCTGCATTCAGGTTATTCTCTTAGAGAGGAAATTGTCAAAGGAGAATTTAGTCATGGGTTTCTTTAAATGTTCTACATGTTTTGTTTTCTATAATAAATATTATGCACTATTAGCAATGTGTTACATTTACTTAATATTGGAATGGTTATTTGTATTTGAGATATTAATGCAATGAATTATCTTTATTGTTTATGGTATTTTATTTTGTATTATGAGACTTTTAATTTGTTATTTAATTTGAAAATTAGTAAATCTATGAAAAATATATAATTTTAAAAACATTTAAAATTATGACATGCAAAAATGTGTGTCGTCTTCCTTTATGACATCAGTTTCCTTGATACGCATTGCGTGTCATAAACACGCGCATCGTAAGGTTACGACACGCAAATGCGTGTCGTCTTCCTTTATGACAGGGCCTTCCTTGATACGCATTGTGTGTCATAACTGCGCGTCGTAAATGCGTGTCGTAAATGCGCATCGTAAATGCGCGTCGTAAATAGACGACGCGCAAAAGTGTGTCGTCTCTCGTTATGACAGGGCCTTCCTTGACACGCATTTGCGCGTCGTCTGAGCGTTTTACGACACACATTGCGCGTCGTAAAAGGCTGTTTTTCTAGTAGTACATAATGGGAGTTGGATATTAAGAATCTATGTGTAACTTAGAAACTTTCATGCAAGAAGGATGTTCAAAGGAATGTACTTTGAATATGAGACTTCGTATATGTGTAATTGTCATGTAACGATCTCCAGTGGAGTAATTTGTAATATCATTGTTCAAGTCTCTGTGACTTTGGTGCATTGACATTACAAAATGATGATTGCATGATAGTTTAGAACCTAACACATTCTAATAGTGGCGAGAATTTTGTATTCTTACACTTACGATAAGGATTTGGAATTGTGAAATGAGTGTCATTGGAAATGTTTATAATTGATCTATTTCACAAACAAAGGACCATAGTTAAACATAGTGAGCACGCTTGAAGCATGGGATAACTATTGTTTTAATTCAAGTATTAAGTTGATTAGTCGAAACATTATACATTGAATAATGTGTAATCAATATGGTGATTAAATAAAAGGTGTTTTATTTATATTCAAATTTTTTGAGACCATATTGAATTTGATTATGCTTGTGTTTCACTTTGCATGTTTTACTTCCCGAATAACTAGGTTATTCAAACATCCACAGTCAATCATACTTTGGAAGTAAGGAATGAGGTAAGGCTGTCATGAATCCGACTGTAGATTGTCTAAATTGTTTAGATATAACACAAGTTTGTTGCAGTGTTCATGAGTACTCCTGTAATAAGATTTGAGTATTGAATTAAACCCACGATCACTTAATCATTTCATGGATATTATCATGAGTGATTGTGAGACGATAATATCTTATATTCTTGAAACCAAGACATATGAGTTGTAGTTTACAAATCGGTTGCACATTCATGATATGTAAATGCACCAGTAACTTGGTGTTATAAAACGTATTGTTGTGTGTGATTTGATGAGTAAATTAAGCAAGTATATGAGTCAAAGTTTATCCTTTCGTTTTATCCAATGTGGGATAAAAGCGATATTTGTGGGCCCCTCGATGACTTAGTGAAGACACCCTAAGCGCTTGGCCAAGCCTGGACTGATTTGATTTGGTCATTTAGTCAGTTGTCATAAATCGGAAATCGGGAAACAACATATGAACAGAGAGAATGATTATAATCCATGTCTCAGTTCATACAATATCTTGTAGAATGGAGGAATATATGATCCCTTATCTAATGGACGCATCAGAGTTCGATAGCGGCTTTTAAGAGCTACGATTGCTAATCGGATATTGAATAAATGCTTAAAATTATAGTTATTAGACTTATCCAAGTGGGAGACTGTTGGATTAGGTGTCTAA
Organism: Lactuca virosa; assembly: GCF_052849685.1. Lineage (NCBI taxonomy): Eukaryota > Viridiplantae > Streptophyta > Magnoliopsida > Asterales > Asteraceae > Lactuca > Lactuca virosa. The sequence continues at coordinate 207,433,654 of NC_136430.1, forward strand.
GCTCATAACTATAATTGGTATGTACTTGACCCGATAGTAGCATGGTCCATTTCGGGTTGCCTTCACCAAAACAATTTGATAAGATGGATATTTGAGAAAGAGGTTATTTGTGATTTATTAATATATTATAAGAATAATATATTAATTGAGAAATCATATTATTTAATTGGAATTGATCAAGAAGTAGTTTGGAGCTAATTTAGTGATCAAAAGAGACTGATTAAATTAATAGGGGTTGACTATGTAAATCAGTAAACATATGATTTGGGCTAATGATCCATGATTAACTAGTAATGGACTAAGTTCATATAAGAGTCCATGAAGTGTTGTTGGATTAAAAGCCTAAGTGTATGAATTAGGGTTAAGAAGTGACTATTGGAATTCTACACTATAAATGTGTTCCCTTAACTCCAAAATCGGCACTCATGTATTCCTAGAAGTGGCTATCCGATTTTGGTGTATCCTAAACCTCTCTCATATCCCTCTAATTGTTCTTGGTGTTTGTGACTTGTTTGAGGCATCACACTTGAGGTGCTAAGCTCTTATAAGGCCAAGTTCTACAAGCTACTACAAGAGGTAATCATCTAACTAGTTTTTTATGATTCATATATCAAAGTTGCATGCTAGTTAGGCTTCATGCTTTGGAAAAAGAATATTGCATGTATAATTAGAGAAAACTTAGATCCAAAGCATTAGGGTTGTATGTGCACCATAGGGATGTTAGAGTACATAAAACCCATTACTAGGTTCCCGACCTCACCCTGCCATCAGCTGCTGAAGAACTCCCACTAATATCAGCTAGTTACTTCATGAATACAATCACATGCAATAGAGCTTAGAGAATCATTCGCGTAAAAGACTCAACCGTACAATGGTTGGATGCAGAAAAAAAGCGACAAATAGAGTCAAATCCATCACTCTGAGTTTATTAAACCTTTGCTGCATGCAACTTAACAATTCACTTAATAGTTAACACCCATCACTAAGGGGTCTCAAAAAGCATAAAGCAAGCAGCATTCGTGCAGTAACCCTCCAAGCCACAATACAACAAAAGGACATCTCAAGCTCACTTACTACTACCATGCTAGGAACTTCTACTCTCACTGTCGGTTGCCTTATGCATGCAAATTATCCACAATATAGGAAATATGATCCTAATCATATACAATTTTTAAAGCATACACTCAGTAATCACTTCTACCAATATAGACTCCAAATATAACATAAAATCCAATTCTCCTAGGCTACAAGGCATCACATATCAGGCCAATCTATCATGCAACTCCTAAAAGTATCCCTAGCCTCATCCTAGCATGCAAGCATTCAGATCATATATAATATCAACATGTATGGGTGTTATGGGAATCACTTACTTGAGCTCGGCTGATTACACACATTACACCCCTTTATCTTTATAAAAATCTTTTCAGAAAATTATTTACTTTAGAAAAATCTTTTTAGAAACTTATTTTCATTCAAAAGATTACCAATTCCTCAGTTTGAGTTCATACATACCCGGGAGTATGCCTGAATCCCTCAAACCAGGGCTCTGATACCAACTTGTAACAACCCAAAAACAGTACTAAATTTTTTCATTTAAAAACCATTAATTTTATTCATTAATTGTACCAAAAGCCATCAATCATTATAGTATTCCAAAACATCAGAGTACTAATACATAAAGTGCATAAATTATATGGGAAGGATCCTGTGCCATCAAAGTTAACTGAGTCAACCGGGTTGACTGTGACAACCCGAAAATCCTTGTCTTGTAAACTTCAGCTATTCAACTCAGCCGAGTGTCAGCCTTCGTTTTGCTATCTTTTAACCAAATTGTGGGTCTATATGAGTGTTCTAGGCTTAGTATAACCTAGATATGAGTCTTGGGAAGGGTTAGAAAGTGGGTAGCATCACAAAATCGGGCCAAACACACCAAAGAAGGTGTGTGCGGCCGCACACCCGCGTGTGCGGCCAGCCAGCCACACACCCAGCCGCACACCCACCCTCCAGCCGCACACTCACCCTTATATATATAAGGTGACCCCTTCACTCATTCCTTTCATTTGACTGCACTTTACTTTCTCTCTCTATTTTCTCTCTCTAAAAACTTCATCCAAGAACACTCTAAAGGCCTCAAGAACGTGAATTACTCCATCATTCAGCTTGTTATAGTGGTAAGTCACCTTGATCTAAGCTTAAAACGCATCATGTTCTTCGTGTTCTTCGTCACTTGAAGGTGTACGGCCGCACACCTTCATAAGGTGGCCGTACACACCTTAAAGACTCTCCAAAGTGAGAGTTTGGCCTCCATTTTGCTAGTTGGACTTAGTATTGGCTTTGAAACACCTGAAAATCGACATTTTGAGCATGATTGAAGAGTGTACGGACGCACACCCCTATGTACGGCCGCACACTCCCCTGTACGGCCTCACACTCTTGTGTGCAACCGCACACACATGCTGACCGCACACCCTGGCCGTACACCTGGCCGCACACACATAAAAGTCGAGTTTTGGTGGCCTTACACTCAAATATAAGGCCCTACACTCATTTAGGGACCTCAATAGGTGTTTGTAACACTTAATTCTAAGTGTTTCCATGTCCCTAAGGTGTGTCCATGTGTCTATTAGTGGTTATATACCCTAAGTGTATTCATATATGTGTTATTACATGTTAAACTAGGATCCGATTGTGCTCACGACTTCATTCGACACCCGGTGATCCTATATCAATCTTTCTTTCGAGTTACTCACTTTAGGTGAGTTCATAGCCCTTAATCAACCTTTGAAATGATTTTAAATGCTTTTATGGGGGGGGGGGGGAATACAAGTTGAACTATTAAGTTATTATATCAATTGCATGTGATTAATAACTGTCAATCAAATAGGTTTTTACATGTTAAACTGTTTTATCAAGCTAAAGGTTTTCAAATCTCTTTTTAAATTACTAAACTTTTATCAAAGTCTTTTAAATTTATATTCTTGTTAAATTCATGTCTATATAGATATAGTTATATAAGTAGGGTTTGAAGGACTTAGGACTGATAGCCGCTTTATTTCCTGTTCCTTGTTTGGTTGTGGACTTAGAGTATCCGGTTATTTGTCCGAGTGTCGTTGAAGTCCTAGTTATATATTATGTATATCTATTTAGATATTAAAACTCTTACTCCAGTTCAGCGCCTTTGAGTAGCAAAGGTACCTAGATAACCTCTCAAGTAAACTATAGTAGGTATAGTTTAGAAACCAACAATAACTTTTATGAAGAGAAACTAGCTATATCAATATTCTAAAACATGTACTTTTAGTAAAAAAGAAACGTATATAGCAAATCGAGCACGAGATACATCCTCATGACGCGGATTTCATCATTGTCGAGTTGGTAACCAGAGTCTCTTGGAGGGAGAGCGGGCATTGTGTGTATAGATCTATACGGGACTGACCATCCCATAGCTACAATCCCGACCGACCAAACCAAGGGGTGACAAATGTCACATTTCTTTCGACGCCAGCAGATCGTCGTGTTTACATTCGTCAATCCGTATGGTTACGAGTATCTTCACATTTACCTTATAATTCATGGCCTTAAGGTAATTAGTACCACGGTAGTTTCTACATATAAAACTACGGTACTATAATATTTTTCCTTAATACATTAAACTTGGAAAGTTTTTGACATAAAACGATAATGTAAAGCTATATTTTGATAATGATAGTAACATTTGGGAAAAATGCTCTTTTAAACATGAAACAGTTGGGTCTTGGTAGACAGGTACACTCCTGGAGCTTTTGCGAAGTCAGCCTAGTACCGAGCTGCATCCTATGTTATTCTCTATATCTACTCTTGATGTTGTTGCTAAATGTAACCTATGTAAAAACTTATACTATTAATGCAATGGTTGTTGTACTTTGATTACTATACTGCATGTGTTGTGATACTTGACATGACGTCCTCCACCCCAGAACGTTTCCGCCGTTCCAGTTTTGGGGTGTGACAAATTGGTATCGGAGCATTGTTTATAGTGAACTCAGTATATCAAATCATAAAAGATATACAACTATAAATACAATGGGATAAAAACACTCTGACCAAGAGTTATACTTTAAAATTTAACCATATTTTATAGAAGTATAAGTACATCCAGAATATAAAAACACGAACAATTATCACAAGAAGAACAAGAATAAAAGTCTTTGGATGTTGGGCATTACCGTCAAACCTAGACAGTTATGTAATCGTAGCTAGAATAAATATAGCCTGATCAACTATATTTATTCGAGATGCGACTAACGTGCGTTTGGGAGTGATGGTGGTGTTGCAATGAATCTGAAACTTACCAGGTAGGAATGTTAGAGCCAAACATAAAGTTTAAAATACTATAGGAGTATTTAATGATACTAAAAGACTAACAATAAATCTCAAAGCATGTTCAGAAGTTCTAGAATCAAACATGTAATTAAAATACTATAGGAGTATTTTAGGAACCATAAATAACCTTGCGTGAAAACTAAAAAGACTCTTATTGATAGATCTATGATTACAGAGTATATGCTCTCAAGGTTATATATAGTGAGGATCTCATAGACTAAGAATGTGTGGTTTCGCTCTACTTGCTTTTCCTTGTTTGGATGTGGATATAGAGTAATATCACATATTCGAAGGTCTATTAGATCTAAGTTATATATGATTTGTGTACACTATGTAATTGTAGAAGGACCCAATAAGGATCACACAGTAAAATGTTTTAATAATCCCTTAAGATTCTTTAGACATTCCCATTCTCGCATAGACTCTTTTAAAAAACCTTAACCACTTCAGTAATCGGCAGGGGAGTCGATAAAGACCCAGAAGAGGTTCATTGAGAAGATTTCCAAGTAGGAAATAAATGAACAGTGATGAGACTATTGAAATTGCCATGTGCCTATACCCTTTTAGGGACATCGGTGGGAAATTCGCCTGAACTTCCGAGATTCCAGTCATCCATTATGAAGTGACGACGATCGGAGTCAGAATCAGAAGTAAGACGGAGTGGAAATTCAATATGTCTACAGGAGAAGAGAACCCCATAAAAATACCCTGAGAAAACCAAAGTTCATTTCAGCCAAGAATAAGCGGTGAACAGAGGGAGCCAATGCATGAAACCCAAGAAGTGTTTCTACCTCTTTAACGTCACACTAATAACCCATAAAATAATACAACTTAGTGAGCTAGTGATTACACTACTCACACTATGTGTTAGGCAAATCGTCTTTCCTGTCGCGATTAATATAAATAGATCGGATCACAAAGTCTCAATTGAGAGTGATGAGCCCTTAGCATTCATGAATCTTTCCTTGTGTAATCTTCATTCCAAAGTTCTTTCAAATCTTTTCAAAGCCGGAGAGTGAACCTCTCCAATATAAAGATAACTTAGTTGGAACGACACCCATTTTATGGATTTCCGATACATTTACTCTACCCTGTTGCTAGGACTGCATCATAGGGATGTAGGTCGACACTTAGATAACCATAACTCAAAGCGTGGGAAAAATTTATGCCTATTATAATAAAGAAAGATACGTCTAAGGGTAACTATCGTCTCTCATCCGTTTGTGTTCCTCATCGTGTAGGAAAAACCATGCCTCCAAAGAAACGTAACCAACCCGCTAGAAAGACACCGACTCTTCAGATCGATGAAGCTACGTTCCAAGCTGCAGTTTCAGCAGCCGTAGCAGCCATCATGGCTCACCTGAATGCTAACAACGCAAATGTTAGCAGGAGCACTATCGGGAATCCCGATCATAGCAATGGACAGCAGCAACCAACACCGGTGTGTAAAGCCACCCAAGAACTCCAATCTAATCCCCTGAAAAGAAAGTTTGAGAACGAGAATGGGAGTACCTCGGCTCAAGGACCTTCCGAAGGGCAGCAAGCTGAGGTAGACAATACCCCTGTCAACCCACCTGTCTCGACACCAAGAATACCATACGTAGGAAACTTCCCCCACTGCAGCAAGTGTAACTACCATCATTATGGAGTCTGTCGAGAACCCTTTTGTGTTAGGTGCAACATAAAGGGGCATACCGCTCGCAACTGCAGAACCCCGGTTGAGTTCATTACATCAACCACCAATGTTGGGACCAGTCCAATATGCCACCTATGTGGTGAAATTGGACATCTCAAGAGGGACTGCCCAACTGAAAGAAATGACAAAGACGCAGGAGGAGTTTAACCCTAATACCTAGAGGAACATCAAGGAACCCGGTAGAATTTTTGGTACGCTTCTCAACCTTAAGTAGCTAATCGAAAACTTTAAATAATCAAATCTAATTGTAATTACTTCCTCGTTAAGGCAAAAGTCGCAGCACTGTTGTAAAACTTAAAACTCCATCAGGTAAAGCTATGATGGCTTAGTATATACGTTAAGGCCATTTATAATTAGGATTGACATACCTCGAGTGAGTGATGCGGCCTTATCTCCTGTTCCTTGTTTGATTGTGGATTTAGGGCGGAGTCGCTCAGTCAACAGTCCTTTTAATGTTAATTATACATGACTAGTGTATACTAAGCAATTATAGAGAGGCCTTGTGAGAAATCTATTCATGAAAAGTACATCTTTCCAAAGCATCAGGACCCCTAGCGTTCAGCGTCAATCATGTTGGTCCAAGTATTCGCGATAGTAATACCAGGGACGAACCTGAAACGCTAAGAACTTGTGTGCCCTGTTCAGCACATGGTCCTATCAATCTTCATTCTATATCGTGTCGATGTTTATTAATTTCGACACTACCGTCAACCATGGTTCGACTTGGTTCGACCACGCGAAAATCCCTAGTGCTGTGTAAAAAGAACTTTCACCTTAACCTAAGCGTCAAATAAAATCATTTCGAACCTAATAGAAAACCTAATACGAACCATCTGTTATCTCTTTCATCCAACCTTTAGAAGTACCCAGGAGAAGGGTACCACGCGCTATTAACCCAACCCCATTTGACATTAAAACCAGAAGCGGAAGGCACTGCAGATATTCCGGAAGGCAATAACCGCCCGAGGCCTACTCAATAGATCCTCCAGAAAGACCACTTGCACCGCACGATCTAGTTCGTGAATCAAGAGAAGGAACTCATGGGATTAACTTACTACTACTGAGTATATGCATTAGGGTGGTATATAATTTAGGTCGATAAGATTTAAGATGCGTGCTTCCGCCCTACTCCCTGTTCCTTGTTTGGTTGTGGGTTTGGGGTGGGGCCACACATTTGAACATCCTATCAATCTCAATTATATACGACTTGCATACACTGAGTAATAGTGATTGAGCCGAGTATGAGGTCTACCATGAACCTTAAAATAAAACCCTTCATCATATAACCATAGGAAAGGAGCTGAAGTCAAGAGAACAATTGTGGGTTAAGCTACTAAAATGACTACAAATTCGAAATTTGTTGTCATCCCGGTTAAGCCGACATAGTAGCTGACACCCTCAGTTAGGAAAAGTGGCTCAAGTCGTAAGAGTAAAAAACATTGACTACGACCATCCATTCACGCCTGATCCCACAAATTAAGCATCTCAGTAGTGAGCCAAGAAACCTGGAAAGCTGTGACAGGTTAAACTCTGAGAAGAATGGATGGGGAAATTAGAGGTTCTGAGTGGCAGAGTCTTATGCCATCTAGATTTAATCTAGATAGAGAAACTCGGTAACATCGGAAGAGTAGCTGCAAGGGGTGCTCGCACTACTCAAGCACTTCGTTCATCCAGATACAGATGAGAAGTGCCTAGGTCGGAAAGAGTTGTGATAGTGCCTCGTCATATGAGAAAGTTATCGTCGCCCTACAGATGATAGTCTGCATTGACCAAAGTTAATACTAGGATGCTAAGAACCGCATGATTACCTCCGCAACCAGGAATACTTGAGTAAAGTAGGCAGCAAGTTGCGTTAGGCTTTATAACCCAGGTCATAAAGAGATTGTGGACTCGACACTAGTCTAGGTGTTAGTCGACGGGTTATACAAGATCACGCGCTTCCTACAAACTAGAGGAAACAGACACAATGGAGAAACTAATGGAGCATGTCTTAGAGATTTGTTAGACTACTAGGTGTTCCAAGGAACATTATCTCTAAGAGATAGTAGAACCACCTCCCGAGAGAGTCAATCACTTCAGAAAATCTCTAAGGGCGAAGCTAGCCCTGATCAGAGACTGTTATCCATGAAACAGCGAACCGAATGAGAGAACGATTCCTTCCGATTAGGGATTATGCTGTGAAAGCATCTATTAGACTATGATGAAAATTGGAGTTATCTAAGCATCATCTGGTAAAACCCTCTATCATCCTGATGTTGAGATATTCCGTTAGAAACACCTCACGAGTCGAAAGTGCAGGTCCTTTCTGCACTGGGTTGAGGTAGATGCCACGCAACCAATAGATGCCAGCATATAGTCAGCACCTTTAATGATCCAGAAAATCTCCGAAAACCAACCAGTAGGAAATACGAATCCGAATACGACCTGGGACTCCTAGGAACCAATCATGAGGACTACACCTCCAGTAAGGGAAAACTTTTGGAACCTCAGAATGGTGATCGCGCCAAGTGATGATCCCACCATGGAAGTACATTATGTTTTAGGTACTGAAACGTTCCATATTCCAAAGAACTGAGTGTTGGGTTATGAGCATTCTAACACTCCTAAGTGTACATGCAACCCTAAATACCTTGGATCTATGTTTTCTCTATTATACATACAATTATGAACATCCAAGGTATTATCCTAATCTAGCATACAAAATAATAAATATAACAAGATAGAATACATACCTCTTTGATGTAGAATGTCTTCATGAAGCTTGAATGCCTAGTGCCCCAAGTGTGACACCTCAAATGGTTCACACAACACCAAATACACTTGGAATAACTTGAGAGAAACTTGAACACTCCTTGAAATCGTCTAGCCCTCACACTAACATATTAGTCACGATTTCTTGAGCCATGGGATTCTTTTATATGGTGGATATTAGGGTTACACCATGTAACTCATAACTTTACCCATTCCTTATGCTCCATGGATTTTAACCTCCATGGAGTATCCATGGGTCACCCCATGGACTTAGTCCAACATAAGGAATCTTGGATCACAACCCCACATATATAAGAATGAATGATTTACACAATCAACCCATATATTTAATTAGTCTCCTTTTGATCACTTAATTAATTCCAAATTAATTCTTGATCAATACTAATTAAATAACCTTATTAATATATTAGAACTTATAATATATTAACCAACCTTAAGTGTTATTTCTCTCATTATAGTCTATCCAAATGCATGATGCCATGCAACCCAAGTGGACCATGACGGGTCGGGTCAAGTCTTACCAATTATAGTTATGGACTTAGACATTAATCCAACAGTCTCCCACTTGGATAAGTCTAAAACTATTATTGCGTATGACTTCAGGAACCGATCAGCAATCGTAGCTCTCAAAAGCTTTTGTCGAACTCTGACCTTGTCGATGAACTCTGACCTTTGTCAATGACTTGTCCATTAGATAAGGGATCATATATTCTTCCATTCTAGATATCATATGGACTGAGACATGGATTATTAATCGTTCTCTCTGTCCATTTGTTGTTTCCCGATTTCCGATTCATGATGACTGACTGATTGAACAAATCAAATCAGTCCTGGCTTGGCCAAGCACTCACATGTATCATCTTTAAATCATCGAGGGGCCCACAGATATCGCTTTTATCCCAAAGGTAAAAGGAATGGATAAACTTCAACTCATATGGCTTGTTCTACTACTTGTTGAATCATACACAAAGGCACGTTTTATAACATCGAGTTACCAATGCGTTTTCGTGCAATCAATGTATAACCAACTCATAGTAACAACTCATATCTCTAGGTTTGAAGAATATAAGATATTATCGTCTCATGATCACTCGTGATAAAATCCATGAAGTGATTCAAATGAGCGCGGGTTGAATCCAATACTCAGAACTTATGAGCACTCATGAGTGTTGTAGCACAACTTTGTCCGCCAACTTGGACCTCTACAAGCCAACCCATGACAGTCTTGATTCATATCTACTTCCAACATATGACCGACTGTGGATGGTTTGAATAACTTAATCATTCAGGAAGAGCGACTTAGTTATTCTGGAAGTCAAAACATGCAAAGTGAAACACAAGAATAAATGAATCAAATATGGTATCAAACCCTATGAATATAAATAAACACTTTTATTTATCACCATACTGATTACTCATTATTCATTGTTTCGGTTTTATCAACTTTATACTTGAATTTAAAACAATAGTTGTCCCATGCTCCAAGCATGTACACTATGTTTTTTAAACACTAGTCATGCCATACACCAAGTATGCATACTATGTTTGTCTATGATCTTTACTTTGTAAAATAGATCAATTGAACATCACTCCAATGATCCTCTTTTCACAGTCCCAAATCCTTACTGCAAATGCAAGAATTCCAAATTCATGCCATTTACTGAAATCTGTTAGATTCTAAACTTATATGCATTGATTCTCTTAATGATTATGCACAAAGTCAGAAAGACTTGACAACAATCATTACAGAGCATTCCAAAGGAGATCAGCTCCTTGGAAACATCCTTCTTTCATTAAGTTTCCTAATCTTACACAGATTGAATAATTTCTAACTTTGAAACATTTCCATATTCCATTTTGACTATCACTTCTGAACAAGAGTTGCCTCCTTACAGATTATGTCAATATGGTCCTTCCAGAATTAACATTATACTTCCAACTGTCCTTGAGCAACCAATCTTTGGTAAACCTTAGATTGTCCTCGACAATTGCTTAATCATTTTAGTCATATCCAATTCTAGACCTTTTCCCTTCATAATGCCCCAGGCATTTGGAAAAATTTAGAAAGGATGAATATAGCACATGTAATCGATCCTATATCCGAAGCATATGGGACACGATTCATGATGTCTCACATAAAGACTAAACCAGTCTTTTGCTATAATATTTCCATTTCAATTTGCCAAGTTCTCAAAATTCAGATTATGAAAAGGGATGCCGTAATCATAATCGAATTTTAGAACGCAAATAATGAACCCATATATAGAATTTCCTTATGTTGAGCCATTCCAACATGAAATTCATATATATATATCCTTGATTAAATACGATTAAAATCTCAATCTAAGCTTTTAGAATTGAAATGAAGTATAATTTCCTCTCCCTTAATTATAGCAAAACAACTTTTTCAACCCCTACAACCTCACGAATTGAAACTTTTGTTTTCTATAATTAACATTGCTAACTTGCAACCTTTGTCACAATTATCATGCTCCCACTAACATGATGATTATTAGCATAACACTTATGCTCCCACTAGCTTTGACATGTACTCAGAAATCAGCTGACTTTCTTACCAAAGTTCAGATTTCTGATACTAGATTGTTTTGATAAAACTTTATCAAAATCATACACCTCTCTTAGATAGCTCACATGTGTGTGTAAACAATTTTAGAACTATGAAAAGGGATGACGTAATCATAGTCTCAACTGTTTAGACCTTTGCCACTTCTCACAAGTCCATGTTAGTGTGCCGGTAAACCACACACGCTCCACTAACGACTTTGAGAATGCAAATATCACAATTGCTATCTAGCTAAAGTCTACTTAGTGAAAGTGTTTCCTCACCATCATTTTCATGAATCGGAGAGAAACCTTATGACACTTAGATTTAATAGTGTATGTGTTCTTATCCATGTGATTTTGTCAAAACCATAATCACAAGACAAGGTTAGTGACAAATCCAAACTCATATTGATTAAACTTGTGCAATCTTAAATTATTGCCATTTGGCAGCTCAGGTGCCTGCCATTGCTTCCAAGTAGTTGTGCAACCAATTGAGAACTCTCAGAACTCCTATGCAAAGCCAACTTGAATAGGCACAAAAATTTCAACACGATAGGTTATAAACCTCAAGTCGTGTGCTAGTGAAGGACTTTAGGCTTTATTCTTGATTAAGTCTTGAAACTTTCAAGACCTTTAAGACTCCCACTGTCCTCTTGACATATAAGACTCCCTTGTCAAATATTCAAGAGATAGTGCGGATTCTTTATCAAGACTAACACTTTACACAATTGGCCTAAGTTGGTCTCTGTTTTATCCAAAACATCACAACTTACCAATTTCAAATGTACAAGAGTAGATAACCTTTTACTCTTACATTTGACTAGTGTTAACAAACCCTCTTTAAGATATGGCACTCAAGTTACAATCTTGGAGTATGACTCTAAGAATTGTTTTGGAACGAAGTATGACTCATCTTTTTGATTTAACCATTTCAACAATTCATGACTCCTCTTCTTAGTCATAAGAATGCACTAAGATGACTTTAGAGGACCAATTGTGATATGGTATCTTAATCATTAAGATGATCATAAACATGATATTAAAGTACTCTCCCATTTTTTCAGATTTGAGAAACTTTTATCTTTCTGCCATACTTTGATTCTTCTTATTCGTTCTGTCTCACATTGAAACTTCTCCAATGCTACAGACTTATACTTAAACTTATAAGTATAACCATATTTACTGAACTTAAGTAAATCATGACGAATAGTCTTCTTGATCTTTTGTGGTGGACTTGACCAGTGCACAAGAATGTGTACTCGATCCCTTAGTCCTTTCCTTATTCACATAAGGAATTAGTCTTAATTTTCCAAGCTGAAAGTTCTCATTCATCATACTATACAACTTGCATGATTCCAAGTTTCGGTCCAATTGAACCTTGGGTGATGAGAATCTTTCCTTATTTGGTAATATTAGACACTACCAAAACCGAAAGAATCAAATCCATTTTTCCAATATTGCTATCAATGGAATCTTATAAGCAACAACTTTTCACAAATGCCATTGTAAGGATACTTAAAATAAATAAAATCAAAACCTTTTTCTTTTATTTTAAAACTTTGCGGAAAAACTTATCCTTACAATCCATATGAAAACCTTGTTGTTATCTATTCCTAAGCAATATAAATATCATAACTCTTAAGTAATAGCCCAAAATTCTGATCACCGAACCATGCGATTGAAATCCATCTTCGCGATCAGAATCAGCATGTACTTAATAGAGTTAGACAATGGACTTTACCTGAAGTAGAGCCAAACTTATTGACTTTAACATCCTTAGGTAAATTTGGCAGCTTCGTAACCAATGCCCCTTCCTTTGGCAATAGTTACCTATGGACCCTTGATAATAGGACTATCTCAGACTTCGCCTCTCTCTTTACCATTGGGTCAACCGAGTTGACTATGGCCGATCCCTTTCCATTGGGAAGAGAGAGCTTTACTGGATATCCAATGTCATCATTGTCAATGTCCATAGCGTTTTAGGAAGTTGATCTTAGCAAATAGATAAGATCATTAAGGGTCTTGTCTTACTCTGTTTCATAGGATTCCCAAAAGAACTCACTATGTGACTTAGAAAGTAGTTGAGCCACCAACTTTCTCAAGACTTTGACACCCAACTCTCCCGGCTTGTCAATATGTGACTACATCTCCAAGATGTGATCACACCTAGACCTTGCCTTGCCAATAGGGCTTGAGTGACCTTAAACTTTTTAGGAACTTGTGGGTTAGGGAGAATAATTGGAGGAGGTGAAAGAAGTATGATATCCATGGGACATCATCTTCATTTAGGAAAGCTTGTTTCAAGAGATTGGGAAGATCATAAATGTCTAGACCAGACATCTTTTTGGGAGATATTCAAGATAGTTGATTTAAAGTCCTTAATATGACACCCAATATGAAATATTAAGGCTAGGACCCAACAAACTATTTTATAACTTAGAAGAGGGATGTCGTAATCCAAGCTATAAAATATTTGAAGGTAGGTGAATGACGATTCACCAATTTCCACCATGAAAAACGAAATAATTTATTAGGTTTTAATTGGATTTGAAAGTCCTAGATCTTTGAGATTCATTGAACTGTTCAAAGGCATGTTTCAATCTCGAGTGTGCCCTTCAGGTTTTGTGACTGGGATGCCGAGGATTACAAAACAAGGTGTGAATAACCATGCAAATATACTTGGTACCCTTAATATTTGCCCCTTAATTAGTGTGCCGGTTAACCACACACGCTCCACCGATACTATGATAAATATTAAGTTACCCTTTGCCTACCTTGTTAAGTCCAGGTTAGTGTGTCGGTTAACCACACACGCTCCACTAACGACTTAAGCAAAGTGCAAAGTGTAATTTAATGGGTTAGCACCAAATTCACATTTTCCTAAGTAACTAAGATTGGGTATTAATAAGAGTTTAGTTACTTAGTATTTATCATTAATACTTTTAATGAAAGGAGAATTATAGTCCTTGTCCTACCCGTTCGGCTAACGACCCTCCACCAGTCAAGGAAGTGGTGGGTGAGAGTGGACACCCATTAAACTGTCATTTTATAGGCAGTAACCTTATACCCCCCTTATAGACCGGCTTCGTGAACGAGGCCTACTAACGGTAAGACTGACTTTACTCTTATACATATATATAAATATTATTAACTTATAATATTATAAAGTACAAGGGTTGAATTTTAACTTTTAAAATTCTAAGGGCTAACTTGGAATTAAAGTATTCATAAGTGAAAACTTTTTCAAATTCCAAAACTTGAGGGCAAGTTTTGAAACAATTCAAAACTAATTAATCCCATAACTTATGAGTTTAAAGTAGTTTTAATTAAAAAAAAAACTCTTCAAGTTCCATAACTTCAGGACAAGTTATGGAAGACTTTAAACTAATTAATAAAAAAAATAACTTTTTTTTATTGTAACTTATGGAACTAATTAATGTTACACTTTTTTTTTAATTTAATGAAGAGACTCTTGAACCTCCATAACTTGAGGACAAGTTATGGAGTCATAAAACCATTTAATTAGAACTAGACTCTTCATTTTGTAACCTTGCCAACTTTTATGAGTTTTATGATTCTTAAATGTGACTTTTCATATAACTTGAGGACAAGTTACAAAAACACACTTTGGAATCAACTCTTAGATTAAAATGAATTGAAAACAACTATTTCACACAACTTTTCTATTAATCTAAGAACCTCATAAGAACAAGATAATTCAAATCATCAATCTTCAAGAAATTAGCATGGACATACAAACTAATACAAATCTTGAAATTATGACAATTATCTTAGAAATTGGATTAGCATGAACATTACCACATCAAAAACAAGTTTATAAGTCCAAAAACATCTTAGGGTAATGTTCCTAGTCCAATTCCAGCCAAAACAATCGAATATATGCATCCAACTCGATTTTTCAGCTACTTTTGCAAGTATAACAAGAAAACAAGCCTAGGCTCTGATACTACTGTTGGGTTATGAGCATTCTAACACTCCTAAGTGTACATGCAACCCTAAATACCTTGGATCTATGTTTTCTCTATTATACATACAATTATGAACATCCAAGGTATTATCCTAATCTAGCATACAAAATAATAAATATAACAAGATAGAATACATACCTCTTTGATGTAGAATGTCTTCATGAAGCTTGAGTGCCTAGTGCCCCAAGTGTGACACCTCAAATGGTTCACACAACACCAAATACACTTGGAATAACTTGAGAGAAACTTGAACACTCCTTGAAATCGTCTAGCCCTCACACTAACATATTAGTCACGATTTCTTGAGCCATGGGATTCTTTTATATGGTGGCTATTAGGGTTACACCATGTAACTCATAACTTTACCCATTCCTTATGCTCCATGGATTTTAACCTCCATGGAGTATCCATGGGTCACCCCATGGACTTAGTCCAACATAAGGAATCTTGGATCACAAGCCCACATATATAAGAATGAATGATTTACACAATCAACCCATATATTTAATTAGTCTCCTTTTGATCACTTAATTAATTCCAAATTAATTCTTGATCAATACTAATTAAATAACCTTATTAATATATTAGAACTTATAATATATTAACCAACCTTAAGTGTTATTTCTCTCATTATAGTCTATCCAAATGCATGATGTCATGCAACCCAAATGGACCATGCCGGGTCGGGTCAAGTCTTACCAATTATAGTTATGGACTTAGACATTAATCCAACACTGAGGACCATCAGAGATTCTTGATAGAATTGGTCCAGTATCCGTCAGACCCAGACTGCTTTAGGGATTCCATAAATTCCACCCTAACCTGTCCACGTCTCAGCGAATGAACCGGTAGTACCCGACAAAAATCTCACCATTTTCTCGATTTGATCCATGGAAACCAGAGCCACGTTTGTTAAAGGAAATAGGAGAAATCTAGCTCAGTAAAAAGGGAACCGATGAAACCTTATTCCGTGTAGCCTAGAGATCGGAGGAGAAGCCATACCCCGTAACAAAAATTCGCTAAAACTCAGTATGGACCTGATTTCCCAAAGGAACGGGCGGATCAGCTAGAGCATGACGTGTCCACATCTTTCTTATCCATCCTTGAGTGTTAGTTAAGATTCTAATTTCGGGACGAAATTCCCTCTAACGGGGGGATGATGTGACAACCCGAAAATCCTTGTCTTGTAAAGTTCAGCTATTCAACTCAGCCGAGTGTCAGCCTTCGTTTTGCTATCTTTTAACGAAATTGTGGGTCTATATGAGTGTTCTAGGCTTAGTATAACCTAGATATGAGTCTTGGGAAGGGTTAGAAAGTGTGTAGCATCACAAAATCGGGCCAAACACACCAAAGAAGGTGTGTGCGGCCGCACACCCACCCTCCAGCCGCACACTCATCCTTATATATATAAGGTGACCCCCTTCACTCATTCCTTTCATTTGGCTGCACTTTACTTTCTCTCTCTACTTTCTCTCTCTAAAAACTTCATCCAAGAACACTCTAAAGGCCTCAAGAACGTGAATTACTCCATCATTCAGCTTGTTATAGTGGTAAGACACCTTGATCTAAGCTTAAAACGCATCATGTTCTTCGTGTTCTTCGTCACTTGAAGGTGTACGGCCGCACACCTTCATAAGATGGCCGTACACACCTTAAAGACTCTCCAAAGTGAGAGTTTGGCCTCCATTTTGCTAGTTGGACTTAGTATTGGCTTTGAAACACCTGAAAATCGACATTTTGTGCATGATTGAAGAGTGTACGGCCGCACACCCCTATGTACGGCCGCACACTCCCATGTACGGCCGCACACTCTTGTGTGCAACCGCACACACATGCTGACCGCACACCCTGGCCGTACACCTGGCCGCACACACATAAATGTCGATTTTGGTGGCTTAACACTCAAATCTAAGGCCCTACACTCATTTAGGGACCTCAATAGGTGTTTGTAACACTTAATTCTAAGTGTTTCCATGTCCCTAAGGTGCGTCCATGTGTCTATTAGTGGTTATATACCCTAAGTGTATTCATATATGTGTTATTACATGTTAAACTAGGATCCGGTTGTGCTCACGACTTCATTCGACACCCGACGATCCTATATCAATCTTTCTTTCGAGTTACTCACTTCAGGTGAGTTCATACCCCTTAATCAACATTTGAAATGATTTTAAATGCTTTTATGGGTGGGGGGAATACAAGTTGAACTATTAAGTTATTATATCAATTGCATGTGATTAATAACTGTTAATCAAATAGGTTTTTACATGTTAAACTGTTTTCTCAAGCTAAAGGTTTTCAAATCTCTTTTTAAATTACTAAACTTTTATCAAAGTCTTTTAAATTTACATTCTTGTTAAATTCATGTCTATATAGATATAGTTATATAAGTAGGGTTTGAAGGACTTAGGACTGATAGCCGCTTTATTTCCTGTTCCTTGTTTTGTTGTGGACTTAGAGTATCCGGTTATTTGTCCGAGTGTCGTTGAAGTCCTAGTTATATATTATGTATATCTGTTTAGATATTAAAACTCTTACTCCAGTTCAACGCCTTTGAGTAGCAAAGGTACCTAGATAAACTCTCAAGTAAACTATAGTAGGTATAGTTTAGAAACCAACAATAACTTTTATGAAGAGAAACTAGATATATCAATATTCTAAAACATGTACTTTCAGTAAAAAGAAATGTATATAGCAAATCGAGCATGAGATACATCCTCATGACGCGGATTTTACCGTTGTCGAGTTGGTAACCAGAGTCTCTTGGAGGGAGAGCGGGCATTATGTGTATAGATCTATACGGGACTGACCATCCCACATCCTGACTGCTAGCTACAGTCCCGGCCGACCAAGCCAAGGGGTGACAAATGTCACATTTATTTCAACGCCAGCAGATCGACGTGTTTACATCCGTCAATCAGTATGGTTACGAGTATCTTCACATTTACCTTATAATTCATGGCTTTAAGGTAATTAGTACCACGGTAGTTTCTACATATAAAACTACGGTACTATAATATTTTTCCTTAATACATAAACTTGGAACGTTTTTGACATAAAACGATAATGTAAAGCTATATTTTGATAATGATAGTAACATTTGGGAAAAATGCTCTTTTAAACATGAAACAGTCGGGTCTTGGTAGAAGACTGCTTTTAGTAGAGAAACTCATTCTTTTAAACATGAAACAGTCGGGTCTTGGTAGAAGACTGCTTTTAGTAGAGAAACTCATTCTTTTAAACATGAAACGGTCGAGTCTTAGTAGAAGACTACTTTAATAGAAAATATAGGATTTTCTGGAAGGAATTCAAATACTCTATACACTTTTGTGAGATTATTTTGAGGAAAAACATGTATTTATATCAATGTCATTAAAATGCTGATCCTCTCTTTCAAAATAACTTGTATTCTCAGGTCGTCTGTAGACAGGTACACTCCTGGAGCTTTTGCAAAGGCAGCCTAGTACCGAGCTGCATCCTATGTTATTCTCTATATCTACTCTTGATGTTGTTGCTAAATGTAACCTATGTAAAAACCTATACTATTAATGCAATGGTTGTTGTACTTTGATTACTATACTACATGTGTTGTGATACTTGACATGACGTCCTCCACACCAGAACATTTCCGCCGTTCCGGTTTTGGGGTGTGACATTGACTCAGTCAGTACGCGGGACGTACTGCACGCGTATGCGGGGCATACCTCACAGTTAACTGAGGATTAGGGTGTTGAACTCATACACTCAACGTACCGTTCGAAACGCCCTGCGTACGAGGCTGCTTGCTAACCTCCTAAATAAGTGCTTAATCCCTTAGGCACCTACGTCCAAACTTCAGATCTAGGTCACAAAAGATAATCTAAACCATAAAGTTTCCAACTTTATGGTCTAGCATGGCTATTATGTCCTTAACACCAAAAACCCTAATGTCTTAACCCCTTAAGACCATCTAGCACTTGCACGGAGGGAAACTAGTGACCAAGAACCCAACTTTATGACTTAACACCCCTTAAAACCTTTGAAAGGACAACTTAAATTCCTTAGAGTACCTACTACTCACAAATACCGAGTTTGGGACCAAAAAGGAAAAAACTTGTGTAAAAACTAGATCCATGAGATATCTACATCAAGTTTGTAACTTTTTACCTCCACAGGGTGTACAAGGGGACAAAATGTTGGATCCAAATCCTTGAATGAAACAACACCACTTCAACGCTCTTCCTTTTATTCCAAAAGCTCCAAATTGCACCAAAAATGGCTTAACAAGCTTCATAATGCACAACCACTCTTTAGGGTTTCGAAATGTGGAGAGAGGCTGAAGGTAAGAAGGTACATGAGGCCATAAATGTGTTTAAATAGGGTCTAAAACCCTCAAATTTAGGGTTTGCGCCCTGGCTACATACGCCATGCGTACGCACAACATTCTAAGGCACTCCATACTACACCCCTACGTACGAGGGTGTACGCCGAGCGTACTCCAGAGAACTTCAGATTTATAAATTTGCCACCAGGGACTAAACTTGCAAATTAAACATAACTCATGGGTTAAAATGAATACTTGAATTCTTGGTGTTACATATTTAAGCATCCTTAAGTGCCAAACGTACCTTCTTTCATCATCCTCCAACCCACCTTTGTCTCTAAGCAAACCTTAATCCACTCTTAGAGCCTTTTTGAGCATTTTGTGTGTGTTTTCGTGAGTTTGAAGGAGAGACGAAGAAGAGAAGAACTTTTTGGAGGAGTGGGACTCTTTAGATCTAGAATAGCAACACCATTTGACATCATTTGGAGGTAACAAGCTTTGAACTTGATGAAACTATTCTTAGAGCTAAGTTAACCATGAAGTTTGTCTTCTTTTGGTCCCATTAGTTTGGTATTATGAGTATGAGCTACTCCAATTCATTTAAGTCGTCCTTTCAGATGTTTTGGGGTGTTTAGAAGCATAAAAACGTAGTCTTGATCATTATTTCCATTCCATGTATGGGTTACAAGGTCTTAATGGGTTAAGTAGTTGAAGATTTATGTATTTGGGCACTTAATAGCCATGCAATAGCATAAAGTTGGAAACTTTATGGTTAAGGACGTCATTCTATGGCTGGATCTGGATTATGGACAAAAGAGATTGAAGGATTAAGCTCTTAATGGAGAGAAAAGGACTTAGACCCGGACAATGGTTGTTCCCAAGGAGCTTTGAGAGTGAACGGACCATTCATATACTCGAGGACATGTTGAGAGCCTGTTTCATAGACTTCAGTAGGAGTTGGGACTCCTACCTTCCCTTAGTTGAGTTTTCTTACAACAACGATTATCACTCCAGCGTTGGCCCGCCGCCATTCGAGCTTCTCTATGGGAGGAAGTATCGTACCCCAGTTTGTTGGGAGAGTTTGGTCATAGAATAATGGAAATGACTCAGGTAGTCCTTCAGACGACAGAGCTTATTCAGCGGATTAGCTGAGACTTCAGACAACTTAGAGTCAGCAAAAGCGTTATGCCGACAAACATTGATCTGAGTTGGAGTTCTAGGACGGGGACATGGTCTTGTTGAAGCTATCACCCTGGAAAGGTGTAACATGCTTCTGGAAGAGGGAGAAGTTAGGGCCTCGGTATATGGGTATGGTTTGGGTGATATCCAGGATTGGCAAGGTAGTTTACAGATTGGATTTACTTGAGGAGCTAAGCCAGATTCACAAGAACTTCCATGTGTCTCAGATTAGGAAGTGTGTGGCTGATAATTCAATGGTTGTTCCTATGGGTGATATTCAGGTTGATGATCATATGAACTATGATGCGAGACCAGTGATGATTTTGGATCAAAAGACAAAGGCCTTGCACAACAAGGTGGTGTCCTTGGTTAAGGTTCAGTACCAGTATCGAAAGGGTTCCAAATGGAAGTAAGAACCCTAGTCGTAGATGTGGGAGTATTAACTTGAATTGTTCATAGTAGCAGACTTCATGGATGAAGTCTAGTTCTAGAAAGGGGAATTCTAATATATCTTGACATTGAGATATTTTCATTTTAAACCCTAAGTATAAGAATTTATTATATTTTGGACATTGGATGTGAATTTATTGCAAACTGGACCAAAATAGGCATTTTCGTAAATCATGGGTGCAGGGCACAAATTCTTGGCATTATCTGGGAACGTTGGGCGTAGTTTTCCAGAGTGAAAACCCTAATTTTTAAGGTTTGGACCCTATTTAAGCGTCCTTATGTACCAAACCCACCTTCTTTCATCATCGTCTAACCCACCTTGTCCCCAAGCAAACCATAATCTACTCTTAGAGCCTTTTTCAGCATTTTGTGTGTGTTTTGGTGACTTCGAAGGAGAGAGAGAGGAAGAAGAGAAGATCATCTTGGAGGAGTGGGACTCTTTGGATCCAGAATAGCAACACCATTTAGCATCATTTGGAGGTAAAAAGGTTTGAACTTGATGAAGCTATACTTAGATCTAAGTTAACCATAAAGTTTGTGTTCTTTTAGTCCCATTAATCTGGTATTTTGAGTATGAGCTACTCCAATTAATTTAACCAGGATGGGATTTTGGTCAATCTGGTCAAGGTCGAGGCCGTGATGCAGTGGGAGGTTCTGAAGTCTCCTTCGGAGATCAAGAGTTTCTTGGGTTTAGTAGGATATTATCGAAGATTTTTTCAAGACTTCTCCAAGATTGTAGTAACCCTCACTCGTCTGACAAGGAAGGGTGTGGATTTCCACTGAGGCCTGATCAGTAGGCCGCATTCGAGACACTGAGGCTGAAGTTATGTGAGGCCCTAGTGTTGACCCTCCTCGATGGAGTTGAGGGTTTCATCGTGTAATATGATGCATCTATCACTGGTTTGGGGGTGGTGCTCATGCAACGTGGGAGAGTTATTGCGTATGCTTCTTGGCAGTTGAAGCTGCATGAGGGTCATTATTTTACTCATGACTTGGAGTTAGGGCGGTAGTATTTTCCCTTAAGATTTGGCGACATTATCTATATGGAGTTTGGTGTACCATCCACACGGACCACAAGAGTTTGAGATATCTCATGGATCAGCCAAATTTGAATATGAGGCAGCATAGTTGGCTTGACGTAGTCAAGGATTATGACTGTGAGATTCTATACCACCTAGGGAAAGGGAATGTGGTCGTTGATGCTTTGAGCTGCAAGATGGCTAGTCCTGCTATTGAGAGTCTATGTATGAGGATATCAATTGATTATCTGCTTCTTAATCAGATTAGGGAGGCTTAGGCCAAGGGAGTCAAGAAGGAGAATTGGAAACAGGAGAGACTCAGGGGTGAGATTGACATGTTTGCTACTGACAATCGTGGATTATTGACCTGGTATGCACGGGTTTGGGTGCCAAATTTTGGGGGGATCAGGCATACTGTGCTGTAGGAGGCACATAAGTCCAGGTGTTCGATACACCCTGGAGGCACCAAGATGTATCAGGATTTGAGGCTTAGTTATTGGTGGCTGTGCATGAAGATAGAGATAGCCCAGTATGTCGAGAGGTGCTTGACATGTCGGATGGTCTAGGACAAGCACCAGGGGCCGCATGGCAAGTTGCATCCATTGGAGGTTCCCATATGGAAATGGGAACATATTACTATGTATTTCATCACCAAGTTACCTCGGATGGCTAAGGGATTCAACGCGATATGGGTTATTGTGGACTGTCTGACCAAAAACACCCACTTTCTAGCCATTCAGAGAGTTCTTCGGCAGAGAAACTGGCCGATTTATATATGAGCGATATTGGTTCCAGGCATGGTATTCCAGTCTCCATTGTATCTGATCGAGATGTTTGGTCTACATCTCATTTTTGGAAAAAGTTCCATGAGGAACTGGGTACGAGGTTTCATCCTAGCACTGCCTATCATCCGCAGACTGACGGTCAGACTGAATGGACCATTCAGACACTCGAGGACATACTGAGAGCTGGTTTCATAGACTTTTGTGGGAGTTGGGACTCCTACCTTCCCTTAGCCGAGTTTTCTTACAACAATAGTTATCACTCCAGCATTGGCGCGCCACCATTCGAGCTTCTCTATGGGAGGAGGTGCCATACCCCAGTTTGTTGGAGATAGATTGGTCATAGAGTAATGGCAAGGACTAAGGTAGTCCTTCAGACGACAAAGCTTATTCAGCGGATAAGACAACGACTTTAGATAGCTTAGAGTTGGCAGAAGAGTTACTCCGACAAGCGTCGATCCGAGTTGGAGTTCCAGGTCGGGGACATGGTCTTGCTGAAGGTATCACCCTGGAAGGGTTTAATACGCTCCAGGAAGAGGGGCAAGTTTGGGCCCCAGTATATTGGGCCGTTTCGAGTGATCGCCAGGGTTGGCAAGGTAGATTTCAAATTGGATATGCTTGAGGAGCTCAGCCATATTCATAACACCTTCCATGTGTCTCAGCTTCAGAAGTGTGTGGCTGATGATTCAGCGATTGTTCCTATGGGTGATATTCAGGTTGATGATTTCTTGAACTATGTTGAGATACCAGTGGCGATTTTAGATCAAAATGTGAAGACGTCGCACAACAAGGTGGTGTCCTTGGTCAAGGTTCAGTGGCAGCATCGGAAGGGTTCTAGATGGACGTGGGAACCCAAGTCAGAGATGCAGGAGTATTACCCTGAATCGTTCACAGTAGCGGACTTTGAGGATAAAGTCTAGTTCAAGTGGGGGAGAATTGTAACAGCTTGACAATGAGTTATTTTTCATTTTAAACCCTTAGTATAAGAATATATTTCACTTTGGACCTTGGATATGAATTTATTGCAAGTTGGACCAAAATGGCATTTTCGTAAATTACGGATGTTGGGCACAAACATTAGGCGTTCCTTAGGAATGCTGGGCATAGGTTGCCTAAGTGCAAACCCTAATTTTTAGGGTTTGGACCCTATTTAAGCATCCTTATGTCCCAAACCTAACTTCTTTCAGCACCCTCTAACCCACCGTCGTAACCAAGCAAACCCTAATCCACTCTTAGAGCCTTTTTGAGCATTTGTTGTGTGTTTTGGTGACTTTGAAGGAGATAGGAATAAGAGAAGATCATCGTGGATTAGTGGGACTCTTTGGATCTAGAATAACAACGTCATTTGGCATCATTTAGAGGTCAAAAGCTTTGCACTTGATGGAGTTATACTTAGATCTAACTAAAGCATGAAGTTTGTGTTATTTTGGTCCAATTAGTCTCGTATTTTGAGTATGAGCAATTCCAATTCCTTTAATCAGTCCTTTCAAATGTTTTGGGGTGTTTAGAAGCTTAAAAATGTGGTCTTGATCATTATTTCCCTTCCATGCATGGGTTACAAGGTCTTAATGGATTAAGTAGTTGGCGTTTTTGTATTTTGGCACTTAAAGTCCATGCAAGACCATAAAGTTGGAAACTTTATGGTTAAGGACATCATTCTTGGGTTGGATCTGGATTATGGACACAAGAGCTGAAGGATTAAGCTCTTAATAGAGAGGAAATGACTTAGACACAAACGTTAGGCATTCCCTAGGAGCGTTAGGAGTTCGAGTTCAACCTGTTCGATTTCTGGTCAAGATTGTGTAGGCCAAGCATTCAAGCTGAGTGTGTTGGGCGTGCTCTGCTATGTTGACCAGGTTTGACTTTTGACTTTTTGGACTTTGACCATGATTTGCCTAATTTTGACCAAAGGGTATTTTGGGTATTTTGATAAAAAAAAGTTATGTTGGGTTATGATTTGAATAGTATGTGATGGGTAGAGACAGTATTCGGAACAGAGATTTATTCAGCTATTTGTTCAAACTCAAAGGTGGTTTTTTTTCTCACTGTACTTGCGGGTTAAAGGCACCAAGGCCGGCCCAATGGTTTGATAACATGTTGCGTGTGTGTGTGTATGTGTGTATATATATATATATATATATATATATATATATATATTGATGATATGTTGAGTATGTGGTAGATCTGTATGATTATATGATAGCAGATGATAGGCGTTAGACTGGTAGATCTGTAGGACTACCTGTGATGACTGGATGTATGAGTATCTGTTTGCGGAGTATGTTTTTTATTGGCTATATGTCGACATGTTATGTTGGGGTTGAGACTACTGCTTTGTGCTGTCATTCAATAGACCGAGGCAATCAACTCGTAAGGTTATGGGCTGTGGCATTCCAACCGTAAGGTTGAGGTCCAGGGGTAATCAAATTAGGAGGTTGTAGACTCGTTATGTATTGGGCAATCCAATTATAAGGTTGTGGGCCAGGGCATTCCAACCAAAAGGTTGTGGGTCAGGGGTAATGCATCTGGGAGGTTGTAAACCAGATATTTGTTTGATTATATGTTTGTGTGGTGGTACTTTGGGGGAACTAATTAAGCTTTGGCTTATAGTTTTAGTTTATTGTTTCAGGTACTTCAAAGAATCGTGGGAAATCAAAGGTGTGATCGTGTGCATGTTCCAGTTTTTATGATATTGTATCTTGGGATACTCTGATTTTGAATAATACTTTTGAAACAATGGTTTTGTAAACACTTTATGGATGAAATGAGTTGTTTTTGAAAATTTTAGATTTTTTATTATTTTGTTTGGGATGTTACAAGATGGTATCAGATCCTTGGTTTGAGAGAATTAGATAAACATTCGTGTGAATCCATACTCAAACTAAGGAACTGTAAAAAGTTTTAAAATGGTTTTCAAAATTGTTTTCAAATGTAACCAAGGAAGGATGCAATGTATGCAATTAGTCGGAGCAAGAAAGTATACCGCAAGTTACCACACTGTTATTTGATGTGATGTTTATGATAGAACAACATTCTAGTGATAGGCTGAGAATCTTTAGGAATTACATGATACAATTGTCTGATGTATGATGCATGATAGGCTGGGGTTACTTCTTGTTTGGAATTGACATCATTATTATAGTTGTTTAGTGTATGCATCATAGTTGTACATAACTAAGATTTTATAACCTGAGAATGATTCGTTTAGCCTTATTTCTTGTTCTTGTCTGATGAAGGGCTTATGTTAGAATCAAGTATTCAACTGTCTATAGGATCCAGTTTTATGTATGATTAACATACGCAAGTGCTACAGGGTTGGTGGAAGTTTCATGGATGAGTATATGTCTGAGCTGTTGGCTAGATGAGGAATGTTTAGCCACTCTCGATAGAGTAAGGATGGGAATTAAGCATATCCTAGTTGTTGTAATTGTGTTGGCGGTTGTGATGATCCTTGAGACAAATACGGGCAGGTGTGGAAGGTAGTATAGGCCCGTACTACTGAAAGCACAGGACCCATACGTGTAGTAAGAAAGTCACAAACCCCAAGGGTTAGTCTCGTCTCGTGATTGTAGTAATGTGTATTGTGGTTTTTTTAATGTATTATGGTTTAATTTTAGAATGGTGGAGACAAGAGAATCAAGATTTAGGGCGGGTGACTAGGATATACCAGGTTTAACTATTGATCATATTAGGGAGATTATCGCCATTGAGGTGGCTGTTGCTTTCTGGAGGTCTATGACAAACACATTTGTATCTATCAAGACCACTATGATTGAGATCTTTGATGATCGTTATGCTGCACTTTCTGAGGCTGTTGTAGCTGTAGCTACCATGGCTGTTACTGCCGCGGGGATTCGTCGGGAGAAAGTTTTTCAGTATCTGGGCTTTGCCAATATGAAGCGCCCGGTGTTTGATGGATTTCAGGACCTAATTGTGGAAATGAGGTGGATATCTGATGTGGAGGGTTGTTTCTTCACAAGCTTTGTCGTGCTAACCAGAAGGTCAAGTGCTTCCTGAATGTTCTCCGGTCAGGGGCGAAGGATTGGTGGAGATTGGTAACTAGCTCATACACTAATGAGAAGAGAGCTATTGTTTCCTAGGAGTAGTTCTCGGAAATGTTTTGCACGAGGTATGTTCCCTTGGTGGAGATGGAGAGGTTGGCTCAGGAGTATCTGGATCTGAGGCAGGGGACTAAGACGGTGACTGAGATCACCAAGATGTTTACTGAGAGGACTCTTTTTGTGCCCTGAGTTTGCTACTTCTGAGCAGGCTAAAATAACCCAGTACTTGAGCATGCTCAAGACGGATATCCTTAAGTTTGTGTCCACCCATAGTTATGGTACTCTGACTGAGCTATATAAGGCCGCAAGGAAGCGGGTGATTAAGATAGAGCTCTAGTCTAAGGAGCAGAGGCAGTTTCCTGTTCATTTCCATCCTGTAGCGAAGCGGTTCAAGCCCGCTAATTGGAGATCTAGGGGATATAAGGGCCGCACTTATGGAAAATGCGACAAGGTTCATGATGGTGTGTGTCAATATTCATCTGGATGCCACAAATGTGGATAGAAGGCACATTTTGCTAGTGATTGTCGTCGGCAGTCCCCAGTACCAAGCGCCAAGATTTTTTATCACTGTGATTAGTTGCGCCATATGAAGGCCCAGTGCTCATTCCTTACAGCCAGGCCGGTGTAGACTCCAGCGCCAGCCACTTTGAGGTTCACTGATGGACGCCAGGGTAGGGTGGAGTCCCCGAGGGATCGAGGTCGTGCTTTTCAGCTCATTGCAGAGGAGGTCAGGGCGGTTTCAAAGCAGGTCAAGGTGGCGTTAAACGTCGTTACTGGTATGTTTAATTTTATTATTGTAACGTCCCAAAATTTAAGGCCAAAAATTTCGTTTTAATAATAAAATCACCAATCAAACATGTTCATAAATCCATAAGGAAAATAGAGTATATCTATCAATCATCCCCAAATACATCAGAGTCAAGTAAAGCGGAAATCATGGTGTGTGTGTGTGTGTACGATTCAATCATCACGAGCTCTTACCCTTTGATCCGGAAGTACCTAAAACATAAACTGAAAAACATAAGCATGAAGCTTAATGAGTTCCCCAAATACCTCATACCATACATATCAAACATATGATGGGCTGTTCCGCGCAACCATTAGGCCCCGCCCGGCATCGGGCCCCGCTTGGAATAAGTATGTCGGTAGCATGTGATGGGCCCCACCCAACACACTCATTAGGCCCCACCTGGCTGATAGACTTAAAATGATCGATAAATTCTATATTAAATGGCAAAGTAAGAAATGAACTAATGATTTGAAATGATAATGATTGAAGTGAGACAAAATTTCATTTACTCTGCATAAGAACAATTCGTTTACAAGTACATAACTATTCTGTCTATGCTCGGTTTCAGACCTCTAAAAGGACAGCTACATAACTCTATATATAGGCATGAAAGATAATGATTCTGAAAACAGACATGCCCATTTCGAAATCGGAACTAGACAAAATTTCGAAAACAGGTACTTTGACACAACACTAAAAATCACTTAAAAATCACCCCCTTTTTGTCAAATCGGAATGATTTTGAATTTATTACTTCAGATCTTCAAAAATCTTTGCCATAATCTTCAAAATGGATGCCCGAATTGAAATATACTAGCAGATCATATTAGAAACACATTTGACATCAATAGCAGAATTGGATTTGTTTGCTTCGGCCGAGGATAAGATTATTTTTAGAGCATTTATAGACTACAAGTGTTTATGTCTCAAAAAGAACATACAATTCTTAATCACTTCTCCTTGCTTTCTCCTGTAGACAATGCTCCAGTGTTTCTTGTTAATAAATCCTTCATTCAGATTTTTAATGTTTTGAGATTGATCAGCAGACATCAATGTAGGTTTTCTTGTAAGAAGTGAAGCAACTTCCACATCCATCTTCGACATCTCCTGGATGTAACATTTGATCATCCTTCTCAAATGTTCATAAATTGGCTCGAACTTCTTCACATCCTTTGCGACAATATAGAATAACGAAATCCAATCATATGGATTTATAAATGGCGGATCAGCCAATGTGAAATCATGAAGAATATGATTGTGACCCTAAAATCCTTTGACTTTTATATTCAGAAAGTCTTATGTTTAAATAGATAGCCCAACCTTCAAAGCTAAGATTCTGTTCAGACTCCAAGAATCGTATTGTGGTTTAGCATATTTCAGATAAAATGAGAAGAGCTTTTTGTCTGTTGTGCTGTTGGAGATTAAGGATTTCTTTATCTTTTCAAAACATCTGAAGAGAAAGGCCCTTGGTGTGATTGAAAAATCGACATGACACTCTATTCCATTCTTGATGTCAAAATAAGTTTTCGTTTCTAACCAAAAAGTGTTTGGCTCATCAATAGCTTCCTTTTGCATTCTTTTAAGAGTCTAGACAGAGAATAAGGCTTTCTTATTTTCAAGAACCATTTCCAAATACCTGGCTTCGGCCTCTTCAGCATCAAACTTTTTCCCGAGTGCATTGAGTTCATCGAGTTCCTTATCCCTCTTCTCTCTTTCAATTTTTTCTTTTTGAGTCAACTTTGGATCTTCTTCAATACGTTTTTCCGAAATGATGTTGACTTTCCCTTTCCCTGATCCCGAAGAAACATGGTCCCTCCGACCAGTTTTGACTTCATTGATATTCTGGAATTTTATGGCCAAAGTTTTCTTTTTCAACTTGATTTTATCAGTTTTAGTTTTCATGGATCCCATTTGATATGGATTGTTTATGTTTACCTCCTTTTCTCCCCCCTTATAGCGAAGTAGCCTTGCTCTTTGTAACATCCTGAAATTTTTTTGAGCTTTTTAAATACAGTCTTCAACTTCTCACTAAGAATTTGGCCAACATAATCACTGAATGGAGCATCTATGGACTCCACAATACACATCAATCGTTGATTGATTTCAAAGTTACGCCCTTGAACTAATTATGCACTAGTTTATCCTACTAATGAAACTAATTATTACCTAAGGCAGTGTACCTTATTGAAAATAGTATAGCTGAATAGATAGGTATCGAACATAGGGAACATATTTAATTAACTAAATTAATTACTAAAAATTAACCTAAAACTAGCAAAAGTTAAATTGGTTTTTTATCTGATTTGCAAGTTCAAACAAACTTAATTACTTAATTAACAACTTCAATAAATTACCAAAAACACTTCCGTTTAGTTCGAATCCATTTCTCCTCTATGGTTAGCTATTAATTATGGATTAATAATGTTGGTTATCAATTATTATTTTATTAGCACTTCAAGTCCAAATTTACTAATAATTTCACTAATCCATGTAAAACTATGTATGGTCGTACATTAGCAAACATAGAATCATATATAGGATGTAGACAAGCTATGAAAGATTAATCCAAATAAACATAATTGTGGTTACAATTTATGTTCTCCAACACAGCTAAATCAGCTACTTTTATTACTTATGTAAGATTGGGTCGATCCTAGCTCTAGCAATTAATGGTCACTAAACTACTAGGTAACAAGTTCATGTAATTTAATGTTCACTAAGCTACACAGAACCTGAATTCAAGCAATTAAAGCATCAAATATTAATATGCTAGGTAGAGATAATCACACACAAGCTCATAACCAACAATTAAAATCCAATAATCAAATAACTAAACCATAGAGTTAAAGCTTCATCTAGCTAAACCGAAGCTACTAGATTCAGCTACTCATGGCTGAAATTATGAACACATATCCAGTTGAAATCGACATTATCAAAGTTTACCAAACTAGAATGATGAATGTATTCTTCAATCTCTTGATCTTCATTTAAGCCTCCTTCAGTGAATACTTTTTCACACTTATCTCTAAGTAATTTTTCGCCAGAAGTCTCTCTAAAAAACCTCCAGGCCTCTCAGATCGTGAAAGTGAATGAATATATATAGTTTTAGGAATGTTCACTCGCAACGACATGAAAAAGGATTTCACGTCATCATGAATTGAGATGAATCCTTATCGGGCAAGGACTCTGACTTCCCATGCACTTATCTTCTAGAACAATCACTTCACGTCGTGTAAATGATGGCCACATCGTAATTTAGGATTTTCGCAGGAAATTTTCTTCTATTATAGTCCTTATTCTTCAAGATTGTTCTTTTTGGCTGTAAAATTTAATTCAATCTCAAAAGTATCATATATCTTCGCAAATAACCAAAATATTAATAAAAATGTATTAAAATATTGCCTAAAAATATGTACAAATATGGCAATATCAAATACCCCACACTTATCCTTTGCTTGTCCTCAAGCAAAACTAATATATTTTATGTCAAACCCTCATCACCAACATCACATAAGACAATCCA
Source organism: Lactuca virosa (assembly GCF_052849685.1). Taxonomy (NCBI): domain Eukaryota; kingdom Viridiplantae; phylum Streptophyta; class Magnoliopsida; order Asterales; family Asteraceae; genus Lactuca; species Lactuca virosa. Next base: position 207,465,148 of record NC_136430.1, read on the forward strand.
TTTTGCACTCAACCATTATACCAAGACCTCAATGCGTATATTTGTATCTAAAATCCTAATAACTTCCCAATGCTAAATACTCAAAATCCTTATGGACTGTAATGCCCGTGTTTCTGGGCTAAGCATTAAAGACGGTGTAATAGTGTAGGTCAACTATTGTAACGTGTTTTGAAGTAATAAGAATAAATTATGTGAATTTATGTGCTTTATACTTAATTATTATAATTTAATAAGTTAACGATAAAAATAAGCGTCGAAAATAAATTTTAGATGAACACAATACCTATGAAGAAAGTTTTAGTGGTTGAAACAAGGATTCCGGAGATATAAAGAATACCGAAATCCGAGTTATAACGAAGAAGTTATGACCTATCGAAGTTTCGCGACAAAACCGACACGACGATGTGTGACGTAAAAAGTGAGTTTATGATAAAGTGCTTTTAGCCTTAACGATCTAAACGAAAGTCGTAGTGTTCGTTAAACCGAGAGCGTGCATAAAAAGAACGCCCAAATCTGACTTCGTATGAGGAAGTTATGATTTTTCTAAGTTTTGGCTTAGCAGTATGCAACCCGAAGTTCGAATATGAGATCGAACGAATTTTAGCCGACACAAACTTACTGAGAATTGAAGATCTTGTTGATAGTAGTTCAACGGTAAAAAGACAGACGAAAACGGACGTCGGATGAGGAAGTTATGAATTTTTAAGGGACTTTTCCTATCCCAGCCTGTTAAAAATATAACTTTAAAAATAAACTCAAAATTAGCTGACAGAGTCCAAACAAAAGTTGTAGAGCACAATCTCACCTACGCATGGATATAAAAAACGTCGAAAACGGAGCTCGTATGTGAAAGATATGGATTTTTGAAGTTCTGGGCACAAATTTCGAGGCTGGTCCGAAGGAGTACGCCCAGCGTACATAAAGATTACGCCCAGTGTACTTCGCACGTATTCGATCCGGAGTTAGCCACATCACCTACTCCTCTGCATATTGCACACGTGTTCGTAGCCTTGATGCGTCTGAGATGATCCCTTCTTACGCCCAACGTAGTGGCTCGCAAGGCAGTACGGCCCCCGCGTACCGGGATATTACGCCCAATGTAATGCGAGGCATCAGCCTCCTATAAATAGCAAGCGAGACCTCCAGATTTTTGTTTAAAAGTCTTATTCTCTTTCACTCTCTATACCACGTTTAGCCTATCCTACACCCCCGAAGCCTCGGGAACACCCCTAGCACCCGAAGCAAGCGCAGAGCCCCGAAGTCTCTAAGAAAAAGAGTTTTTCGAGTCGAAACTCTGCCCACGTGGAGCCTGGTTTTTGAGAAAACACCCCGGTTTCATCGAAAAAGATAGTTTTAAGGGACGAAGTGTTGTCCACCCACCGTCTTATCAAGTGAGTTTATAGTCACTTTCATCTTACACATAGATATGAAGTATTTTATATAAAATATGTGTTATGTGTATATATGTTGTTTGTTTATTTGAGATGGATGTTGAATAAATGTTTTGTACAGGTTTTAAACTGTATATGTATTTTATATCTACAAATATGTTGGGTAAAACATGGGTAGATGAAATTGTAGGTGTGTGATGAAAAATGAGTTGGATGATGAGAAGAAAGGTGATATAGATCATGAGATGAGGGTGAGAGGTGAAAAGTGAGAAAAGCCTTTACCCAAACGTTGGCCCCTGTCATTCAGCAGAGTATGGATGACAACCATGGACTATTATAGACGATTTGTAGAACACTAGCAGGCTCGTAACTTGTAGGTGTTGTGAACTATATGTTCATCAGATGTACTCTAAAAACCCATTGACATGCATTGCAGGTGGATTCCCGTGAATAATGTTGTCAATAAGTGAGAGCTCTGGACTTAGCACATGTTGTATAAACCCTGGCAGCTATTGACATAGTGCATGTTGTATAAACCTTGGCGGCTATGGATTTAGTGTCTGTTGTATAAACCCTGGCGACCATGTACTTCGTGCCTATTTGACATAAATTGCTGAGGAAAAGCAGTGTTGTCACCCCGATGGTTGTCTTATTTGACATAAATTGCTGAGGAAAAACAGTGTTGTCACCCCGATGAAAATGCTTAGGCTAGGTTCATTGTATAGGTGTTTAGGGACGTAAAGTGAGGACAATGGGAACGGGTAATCAGGGTTATTGTTGGTTGATGAAATTAATAAATTTATTGTTGGTTGATGAAATTAATAAATTTATTGTTGGTTGATGAAAATTAATAAATTTATTTATTGTGGGTTGAAAACCCAATATGCTCACCAGACTCCCAAGCCTGACCCACTTAGTTTTTTATATTATAGGTAGTGGAACAAGAGCATAGTTGGACGATGACAAGGGATTTTGGATTACAGGCCAGTAGATACAAATAAATGTTGTAAGGCCTATATTATACTGTGTATGCTTTTGATCTGTATCAAAATATGACATCCCAAGGTTATATAATACAATGAAAATACATTCCTTTTAGAAATGCTTTGATAAATTTTTATCATATTTTGTTTTGGGGACAAATTCCGCAACACCTTTTGAAAGATTACTCTGATTTTATTTTTTTTAAAAAGCATAAACGAAATCGGTCTTTTCTGGCCGAGAAAATGGGGATGTGATAGTTGGTATCAGCGCATTAGTTTAAGCGAACTAGGAAATTTGTAGGATTTCTAAACTTAAACTTAGAATGCTAAGCAATGATTGTCAGATGAGTGTCTACTATATTTTAGACATGAGCACTTGTATATTTTAGGAAAGATGCCTAAAATTCTTTTATGTGCTAAATGCTATATGTTTGCCATACATGATATTATTTGTTCGGATCTATGGTCTGTTGCCGACTAGATCTGGAAACCTTATGTGTTCAGAATTCTAAACGTATGACTACGATATTAGAACTAGCATGTAAACATTTCGGAGTGATAACGAAGATTTAAACTTCCATCAAAAATAAAGATCTAAATTCACCTACTTTGGTGTGTAGATCGAAATGGCAAGCACTCAAAGTGGATTGGGAATCGATAACCCGCAGTGTCACACCCCCAAACCGGAACAGAGGAAACGTTAAAGGGTGGATGAATTCATGTTAAGTATCACAACACATGCATCATAGTAATCAAAGTAACAACAACCATCATATTGATAATATAATATTTACATTATGTTCAAAACATTACTTGAAATACATCAAAAGTACAACAAAAGTTAAGACGTAAAGCTTCGCCTTCGCAACACCTGAAAGGATACATGCCTACTAATGATCCTGAGAATACAAGTGGTTTGAAAAAGTGTCAACATTAAAGTTGGTGAGTTCATAAGTATTTTTTTATAAAATGTATACTCTTGGTTCTTTAGAAAAAGTTTGCCAGTTCCTTCAGAAAATCCTATATTTTCTTGATAAGTAAAATGATTATAGTTAATCCTTCTGTAATCATTTAGTGAATACAAATTATATATAATACAAATTGATTAGACAGTTGAATGTGTGAATCTGCCCTAAGCCCACAACCAAACAAGGAACAGGAAATGAGGTGGAAGTCACACATTCCACTGTCTACCGGATCTTCATAATATATAATCCTAATGCATTCATCAAGTAATTACAGAATTAACATTAATGATTCTCTGGTAGAATGGTAACCACAATAGTTCCTTCTATAATCACTTAGTTTATACTAACTATATATAACATAATATCGAAAGGACAGTTGAATGTGTGAATCTGCCCTAAGCCCACAACCAAACAAGGAGCAGGAAATGAGGCGGAAGTCACACATTCCACTGCCTATCGGATATTATTTATATATAACTCTGATGTATAAACTAAAGAATTATAGAATTAACCATTTAATGTCCTTTATGTTATACTAGTTTAATAATAAGTATTAAACCTTTTATAAATAAGTTTCTAGTTTCACTTAGTCTACTGTGAAACAATGTTTTCAGTAATAATTTCTATCGTTTTCAGAAAATTCTATCGAAAACTGTTTACTTTTAAAATAATAATGTTTACCATAGAAAATCCTATATTTTCTATAAAGCTGACTGGTAGTCTTAATCGTTCCAAGATCGAAAAGCACAAGTACAATTAATATACTTACTTTAATGATATCTAGTTTTGTTGATAAGTTAAACCGGCTGAAGACTTGTTTACTCAGAAAATCTAATACGACGATACTACACTCCTATGATCACTTAATACATACGAGTTGTATATAACCGAGATCGAACAGACAGTTGAATGAGTGCATCTGCCCTAAGCCCACAACCAAACAAGGAATAGGAAATGAGGCGAAAGTCACACATTCAACTGTCTATCCGATTTCAATTTTATCTAACCTTATTGTATATATACTGAGTATCATATAGTTAATATCCCTGGTGAAAGTTTTGGAAAAGTATATTACTATGTAAATTTATCGTTATTTCTCCTTGTGAGTTATATGACCATACTGACTGATACGATGGGTAATGGGTTATAGGTATCGTTTATGACATATGTCACCCGCAGACCTGCCGGTCCAACTGTAGCTAACCGTAGCGGTGAGGGATTGTCAGTCCCATATAGATCTATATACAAGTGGCACGCTCTCCCTCCAGGAGACTCTGGATCATAAATATGGACTTCCACTAGTACTTAATTAAGTACCGAAGACACATCTCACAAACTAGATTAGCGACTTTACAAGTAATAATGGAAAAATCATTTTATAAACAACTGGTAGTTTTGTAAAAAGATCCATTTGTTCCATAAACTATATTTATCATAGTTTATAAGTTTATTTCCATGTTTTAACCTGGGTTTTGTAAAATAGTTCATATGATCCAAAAACTATACCTATTATAGTTTATTTCCATGTTTTAACAAGTTTCATGTTTTCATTCACATTAACGGTAAGATAACGTAATATGTAAAATTACATTTTTAAACACAAGATTTCTTGTGTTTTACTTGTATTCCCCCCTTAAAAAGCATTTAAAATCATTTTAAAAAGGTAGATTATAGGGGTATGAACTCACCTTATTTGAGTGATTCAATTGATAATTCGATATAGGATGATAAGTTTCACGAATGGAGTCTCGAAGTACAAACGAGTCCTAAATAACATATTGTGACATATATCTGTTTATAGTTAGTGTATTTAACATCTAAGGTGAAAAGGAAACATCCTATGAAGTAGGGAACACTTAAAAAGAAGTGTTAGAATCGAAAAATGGAAGGCTGAAAGTTGATCACGACCAAGGTTGATGGGCTCACGGCCCTATGAAGGGTTCACAGTCCATGGATGGTTTACGGCCCTAAGAAGGTTTCACGGCTCAATGTTCTTGACGAATGATGATGTCACACCCCCAAACCAGACGGCGGAAACGTCCGGGGGTGGAGGACTTCATTTGTAGTATCACAACACATGTATCATAGTAATCAAAGTACAAACAACCATTGTATTTAAAAAGTATAAATATTTACATGTGTTTAATCATTGTATATTGAAACCAAAATAGTTATACAAAAGAAGAAGATAGGACTCAAAATAGCTTCATCTTCTCAAAAAGCTCGGGGAGTACCTGTTTATTATTTCCCTGAGAATACAAGTAATTTGAAAAGAGAGTATCAACATAAAGTTGAGTGAGTGCATAAGTATTTATGTTTGAAAGGATGTCTCTGTATCTTGAATAAGTAAACTGTTCCAAAAAATCCTATATTTTCTGTTGTATATGAAAAGTAGTTTTAATCCCATAAAACCGTTCTATTTGTAAACCAATGTTCTGTATTTGTATTCCTTTATGTAAAACTTATAACTGATAGTGTGCCTGGTTTCACCAGCTGTTATTGAAAACTGTAATATACTATTGCAGTTTGTATTTTGTAAACTGGTACTTTGAAGATGTACTTACGTTTAGTTGTTTATACACTAACGTATTGTTAATATCTTTTTAATGAGTTATTATAACCATACTGTGACTAGATGACCTGAAACAAACGCTTTGTAGGCGTTTAAACTGTTGATAACAATTGTCACTCATTGGCGTGTATGCCTAACTGTAGCTAGTAGCCTGAGTGAGGGGTTGTCAATCCCAATATAGATCTACACACAACTTGTTTCGATCCCCTGACTGGAGACTCTGGTTATAATATCAGGAATTTGACTATGTTGTTTAAATGAATTAAACAACCTGAATTGAATGACTCATAAAAAGCATATAAACGTTACATGTATAATAGTTATGAAAACCCAATAATCCTGAGATAATGATTGATTGTATATTCATGAATTAGTATTCTTAACATGTATTTGAAAATTTTAAACCCTTGATTTGTTTTGAATCAAACCTTTGTTTCTTGTAAAACGGTGTATTCTAGTATACTTGAATCATGTATTATTGTTCTATGTATCATAAATTATACCTATCATAATTTATATGTACTTTCTGAATTGGTATTTAACTGTTTTTGAATGAAACCCCTTTTGCTCAACATGTTACAAAGGGTATTTAAACTGATGAAATAAGTTTTATATTTATATACATATACAATTAGATACAAGTAAAATTTGAACGACATTTGGACAAATAACCGGTACTATAAGCCCACATCCAAACAAGGAAAAGGACCCAGAATGAGTTATCAGTCCTAAGCCTTTTAAATCTTATTTATATAAATATATAAATATATATATATATATATATATATATATATATATATATATATATATATATATATATATATACACAAATATGAATTTTGGGGAAAAATATAAGTTTATAAAAGAGTTTAATATTTTGAGTATTTTTGATGGCTTAATGTCGTTTTATCATGATTTGAAATCATTTATTTGTAACACAAAGTTCTTGTGTTATACTCAGCAGTGAGGTGACAGCGAGGGAAAGGAGGCAAATGGCTCGGCTCGCAAGCGGACACGGGTCCGAGCTCGGAAGCATCTTCGTGCGAAGGGTGTCGGATGGGCAGTGGACCGCAACTTCGGTCCAATCAGAAGTTGACACGAGAAGACACGCGTCGGATCTCTCTTGGACCTCGCCTTCGGTCGAATCAGAAGAGGACACGGGGCGGACACGAGGAAGCCTCACATGCGAGGTGACGTGGCCGAATGTGCACCATGCGATTTTTACTGGTTTTCAACATTTTTTGATTTTCGTGCCCAAAACTTGCAAAATTCATAACTTTTGCATACGAGCTCCGTTTTCGCTGTTCTTTATATGCACGCGTAGGTAAAATTATACTCTACGACTTTTGTTTAGACTTTGTCGGCTAATTTTGAATTTATTTTTAATATTATTATTTTTAACAGAACGGGATATGAAAATCCGTTAAAAATTCATAACTTCTTCATCCGACGTCCGTTTTTGTCTGTGTTTTTACCGTTGTACTACTATTGACGAGACCTTCAATTCTCGTTTAGGTTGTGTCAGCTAAAAATCACTGGATCTTTATTTTGAGTTTTTAGCTGTATACTTCTATACTGAAACTTAGAAAAATCACAACTTCCTCATACGAAGTCAGATTTTGATGTTCTTTTTATGAAAGTTCTCGGTTTAACATATTCTACAACTTCCATTTAGATTGTTATGGCTAAAAAGCCTTTTATTGAAAATTCACTTTTTACACTGAACAGTGTTTTGTCGGTTTTGTCGCAGATCTTTGATTGGTCATAACTTCTTCGTTATAACTCGGATTTTAGTGTTCTTTATATTTTTGGAAACCTTGTTACAATCTCTACCATTTTGTTCATCCCAATCGAGATTGTTTAATACTTTATTTTTGAGGGTCAATTATGTAAATGTACACAATATGCTAAAATTTCTCTTTATTATTTTATAAAGAACTACAAATTGACCTACATTATTACATAGGTTTGAAATAACGGTTTGTTACATTATCCCCCCGTTAGAGAGAATTTCGTCCTGAAATTAGCATTACAGATAGACTAGGGAAAAAGATGTGGATATTTCTGTTGCATTTGATCCTTCCGCTCCCAAGTGAATTTAGGTCCCCGTTTTGCATTCCAGCGAGTCTTCACTATCGGGATACGGCTTTGTTTGGTTTTCTTAACTTCCCTATCTAGAATCTCCACGGGTTCTTCCACAAAATTGAGGCTCTCGTTTAACTCGATTTCCTCGAGTGGGATCACAAGAGTCTCGTCGGATAGACACTTTTTCAAGTTCGAAACGTGGAAGGTAGGATGAATGTTACTTAGTTCTTGGGGTAGTCAAAGTTTGTAAGCTACAAGACCGATTCTGGCAAGAATCTCGAATGGTCCTATGTACCTTGGATTCAGTTTGTCACGCTTTCCAAAGCGTATCTTGCCCTGCCAGGGTGAGACCTTTAACAAGACGCGGTCACCAACCTAGAATTCCAAGGGTTTTCTCCTTTTGTCAGCGTAGCTTTTCTGTCTATCTCTAGAAGCTTTAAGTCGCTCCCGAATTTGTATGATTTTCTGTGTAGTCTCTTGAATAATTTCTGGACCAGTGAGAGCACTGTCAGGAGTTTGACCTCTAGCTAGCTCTGTGTCACCCACTTCAGCCCAACACAGAGGGGATCTGCACTTTCGGCCATAGAGGGCTTCGAATGGAGCAGCCTTTATGCTAGTGTGATAACTCTTGTTATAAGAGAATTCAACAAGGGGTAAATGAATATCGCATGCCTTTCCAAAGTCTATCACGCAATCTCGTAACATGTCTTCTAATGTTTGAATCGTCCTCTCACTTTGTCCGTCGGTTTGTGGATGGTAGGTTGTACTCATGTCCAGCCTAGTTCCCAGAGAGTTTTGTAAAGACTGCCAGAAACGAGAGGTGAATCTACTATCTCGATCCGAAATAATAGATATTGGCACACCATGCAGTCTAACAATCTCCTTGAGGTAAGTTCTTGTTAGCTTCTCCATCTTGCCGGCTTCTTTTATTGGCAGGAAGTGTGCGGATTTGGTTAATCTATCGACGATTACCCAAATAATATCATAACCACCTGTTGTCTTGGGTAACTTAGTTATGAAATCCATAGTAATCCGCTCCCACTTCCATTCAGGGATTTCAGGTTGTTGTAATAAACCTGAAGGTTTCTGGTACTCTACCTTGAATTTGGCACAAGTAAGGCACTTGCCCACAAAGGTAGCGATTTCGGCCTTCATGTTAGGCCACCAGTATAGTTTCTTGAGGTCCAGATACATCTTGCCTAAACCTGGATGAATGGAGTATCGGGTTTTGTGTGCTTCATTCATAACCACGTCTCTGTAACCACCGAACTTTGGTGTCCAGATCTGGTTCATGAAATAATAGACTCCATCATCCCTGACTTCAAAGTTCTTATCCATTCCTCTCATGGTTTCACCTGCCACGTTTTCGGGTTTCAAGCCTTCAAGTTGAGCTTCTTTGATCTGCGTGGATAGATGTGAATGGATTGTCATGGTCAACGACTTTACCCGGCGTCCCGAGTATTCTTTTCAGCTAAGGGCGTCAGCAACTACGTTTGCTTTACCAGGGTGATAAAGAATTTCACATTCGTAGTCGTTCAGTAGCTCCACCCATCATCGTTGTCTCATGTTCAGCTCTTTCTAATCGAAGATGTGCTGGAGACTTTTATGGTCTGTGAATATTGTGCATTTCGTGCCATATAAGTAATGTCTCCAGATCATTAGAGCAAACACCACCGCTCCTAGCTCAAGGTCATGTGTTGTATAGTTGACCTCATGCGTCTTAAGCTGTCTTGAGGCATAGGAGATAACCTTTCCTCTTTGCATAAGAACACATCCAAGCCCTTGATTTGAAGCCTCATAGTACACTAGAAAGTCCTCTGTCCCTTCGGGTAGAGACAAGATCGGTGCACTGTACAAGGCTTGTTTGAGCGTTTGGAATGTTGTTTCTTGCTTCTCTCCCCAACTAAAAGTTACACCCTTTTGCGTCAGGGTGGTAAGCGGTTTAGCGATTCGGGAGAAATTCTGGATGAATCTGCGATAATAGCCAGCAAGACCTAAGAATTGACGGATTTCTGTAGGTGTTTTGGGTGGTGGCCAGTTTTCAATTGCCTTGATTTTGGAAGGGTCCACGTGTATTCCTTCTGAACTGACCACGTCACCTAGGAATTCAACCTTCCTAATCCAAAATTCGCACTTTGAAAACTTCACATAGAGTTTTTCTGCTCTAAGGGTTTGTAATACTTGACGAAGATATTGGCCATGTTCCTCTTTGCCTCTTGAGTAGATAAGAATGTTGTCAATGAACACTATGAAGAATTTGTCCAGGAATAGACGGCACACTTTGTTCATTAGATCCATGAACACAGCAGGTGCATTCGTCAATCCAAATGGTATCACTAGAAACTCGTAATGACCATAACGAGTTTTGAATGCGGTTTTAGGAATGTCTTCCTGCAAAATCTGTAACTGGTGATACCCGGATCTTAAGTCTATTTTCGAGAAGTAGTTCGCACCTTGAAGTTGGTCGAACAGATCGTCAATGCAAGGCAGAGGATATTGATTCTTGATGGTAAGTTTATTCAGCTCGCGGTAGTCTATGCACATGCGGAATGATCCATCCTTCTTCTTTACGAGCAAAATCGGTGCTCCCAAGGTGAGAAGCTTGGTCTTATGAAACCTTTGCTTAGGAGTTCGTTAAGCTGGCTAGATAATTCCTGCATCTCCTAAGGTGCAAGACGATAGGGGGATTTGGCTACAGGGGTAGCTCCAGGGATTAAGTTGATTCGGAATTCGACTTGTCGTTTGGGAGGCACTCCTGGAAGATCATCAGGAAAGATATCGGGAAAGTTGCAGACCTCAGGAACGCTTGCGATGTCTTTCACTTCTTGCTTTTTGTCTACCACGTGAGCTAAGAATGCACAGTACTCCTTACGAAGGTATTTTTGTGCCTTGATGCAAGAAATGATCTGAAGGTTCGTTCCTGGTTTTTCGCCGTAAATAATAAGAGTTTCATTATTTGGTAAGTTCAAACGAATAGCTCTTTCATAGCATAGGATGTCGGCATGGTTAGGGCACAACCAATCCATACCTATTAGGACGTCAAAACTTTTAATAGAGACCGGCATAAGGTCTATTGGGAAAGACAAGTCATTCAAGGTAAGGATACATCCTATGTATATATCGTTGGTGGATTCGGATTTCCCGTTAGTCATTTCGACTGTGAAAGTTTCATTTAGTGGTTGGGAGTTTTGATTTAGTAGATGTTTAAAATTATGGCTCACGAAGCTCCTCTCAGCACTACAATCAAATAGAATGCATGCATAAGTATTGTTGAGAAGGAACGTACCCGTTACCACCGCAGGGTCTGTCACCGCTTCTTCGTGACCCAGTGCTAGAATCCTCCCAACTCCACCGGCATTTCCAGCTTTTGGATAATCTCTCTTGAAATGCCCCACATCACCGCATTGGTAACATGCTTGACCTACTCCAATGGCAGGTACTTGGTTAATCGGTTGGGGTGGTATTCTACAGAATCGGGCAGTATGCCCTTTCCTATTGCAGTTACGGCACTGCATTTATCTGCAATTTCCGTTGTGGTGAAAATTGCACTTGTTGCATTTAGGGAGGTTACCAACATAGGGCTTAGTTGGTGCATGGTTATTAGGGACAACAGCAGGTACAGTGGTAGTTATGGTAGCATGTACAGTAGCGGCATGGACTGCCACTACTTGTTGCTTCTTTGAAGGTTCCAGAGGAGATTTACCCTTCCTCTTGCTCCAACCCTTCTTCTTGTTGTTGTTGTTGTTCTCCCTAGGTTGTTCTGGGGCAGCAACCACAGAGTTTTGACAATTTTCGTGGTCAATAACTGACTGTGCCAGCTCCTTGGCACTGTCAAAGGTAACAGGCGTAAAGGCAATGACACTTTCCTGTATCTGGGCCGACAGTCCCCAAATATACCTTACAATCTTTTTGCTCTCCAGAGAAACCAATTTTGGACACAGAATCGACAAGTCACAGAACCGATTCGTGTAAGTTGTTATGTCTGCACCGGCCATGGTAAGACCCCAGAGTTCTTGCTAAAGTTTTTGAATTTCCCCTCGCGGACAGTATTCACGCATCAACATGGTTTTTAAGTTCTCCCAACTTATAGTATTAGCCACTATCAAAGTCAGTGACTTAACATGGCCGTTCCACCATGTTAGGGCCCTGTCTGAAAAAGTACAGGCAGCAAATTTAACTTTGCTACACCCCGGACAGGAGCAAATTTCAAAGATTGCTTCTGTCTTCTCAATCCATTGCCTTAAAACCATCACTCCTCCAGTTCCATTAAAGGTCCTGGGTTTGGCATTTGAGAAGTCTTTATAAGTGCACTCTCACGAGTGATAATGACTCTCGCCATGGTTAGAAGGATATGCACCAACTCCTGACCCACTAGCACCAGGAGTATTGATATGAGACATGGTAGCAGCTACAGCTGCCGTGACCGCCGCTTGGAACATAGTGGGGTCGAATTGAGGAGTTGGTGGTGGAGGTTGCATCGGTGCTTCATTGACATTGTTACGTCTTCGATTTCTACGAGGAGGCATCTTTTTCTATAAAATTCAATAGATAAAAAGATAGTGAGATATCAAGAATGAATATGAATTTGATATCTCTAAACTAAACACTTAATTCAACATGAATCTTGTAAAGAATTGGAAATAGAAATACACTGCAAGTACAACTTGCAATAGGATAATATGAAATTGAGTTGTTATTTTTCAATGAGTACGAAAATACATGTCGATTGTATTGGTATATTAAGTACATATGATCTGGAAAACATGACCTTAAAGCAGGTCTATAATATACCACAATACTGAGAAAGCATCGACATCAAACCGACCTACCGAAAATAAAATTTTCGCGGTCGTGTTGAAAAACATGAAAAATAACACTGGAACATATCTGTAAACCAAAACTTTGGAATAGAATGTTTATGAAAATTGTAATAACTCTTGTTGAAGTAAAGTGCTTATTATTTTATTGATACTCAGTTTTGTACATATCATGAAAAGTACTATATACATTCAATATATTAAACTAGAAAGTAGAAGTAGTGTAAACACTACTTGTGGCGGTTGCTACGACGGTTGTTGGGTCCTGCTTCATCCTGTGTTTTCCAGCGCCTTTCTTGTGCAGCTCGATGCTCTCTCAATTCCCTTATCTCAGATTGAGCAGCATTGAGTTGCCTTTGAAGGGCTTCTGTATGATGCTGGGTGTCGTCCTGCATTTCATCAAGACGAAGGATATCTATAGTGTTAACCTACGCAACCGTATTTACTTGTATGATTCGATTGATCGAAATCCTTGCTTGATCGGCTTGACGGGCTATTCGATTTACTATGACCGGAAGAGCTCTATCGGCTGATCCTCCTTTAGAGACATTATAAACCTCTTGCCATCTCGTAAGGAGGACGTTGGCCATCTTGCAGACTCCAGTGGTTTATATACTGACCCCATTCTGGTATGGGTTCTGCTTCACCTCGTCTCAGGGGACATTCCCCAGGATCGCAGACTTGTGATTCTGTGTCAGTACCACTTGATTCACTGTCTTCAAAGGGTTCTTCATCTGAGTCTGAATTCCAACCCGCATTTTGTTGATTGTAGGGGTCCCCAGGTAAATTGTGTCCGACCATATTATCTGTATTAGAGGTAAGGATAGTAAAATACTCCCATAGTATTTTAATCTTTGTGTTCTGTTCTATAGTTCTTCTGAATATGTATGGTTGGTAAGTTTTAGACATGTCGTAACACTACTATCACTCCCAAATACATGTTGGTCATATCTCAAATCAATATAGTTGATCAGGCTATATTAATCCCAGATATGATTACATAACTGCCCAGGTTTGATTATAATGTTCAACATTCAAATACTTTTAAGTTCTTATGATTGTGATATTGTACTTGTAGGTATGAGTGTTAGTATACTTCTTGTAAAAATACTTAAAGTTTTAAAAAGTATACTTGTAGTCAGAGCTCTTAGCCCCGATGTATATATAGTTTGTATATCTTTTATGGATTCATATACTGAGTTCACTATAAACAATGCTCTGATACACCCCCAAACCAGACGGCGGAAACGTACGGGGGTGGAGGATTTCATTTGTAGTATCACAACACATGCATCATTGTAATCAAAGTATAAACAACCATTATATTTAAAAAGTATAAGTATTTACATGTGTTCAATCATTATATATTGAAACCAAAATAGTTATACAAAAGAAGAAGATATGACTCAAAATAGCTCCATCTTCTCAAAAAGCTCGGGGAGTACCTGTTTATTATTTCCCTGAGAATACAAGTAATTTGAAAAGAGAGTATCAACATAAAGTTGAGTGAGTGCATAAGTATTTATGTTTGAAAGGATGTCTCTGTATCTTGAATAAGTAAACTGTTCCAGAAAATCCTATATTTTCTGCTGTATATGAAAAGTAGTTTTATTCCCATAAAATCGTTCTATTTGTAAACCAATGTTCTGTATTTTTGTATTCCTTTATGTAAAACTTGTAAGTGAGAGTGTTCCTGGTTTCACCAGCTGTTATTGAAAACTGTAATATACTATTGTAGTTTGTATTTTGTAAACTGGTACTTTGAAGATGTACTTACGTTTAGTTGTTTATACACTAACGTATTGTTAATATCTTTTTAATGAGTTATTATAACCATATTGTGACTAGATGGCCTGAAACAAACGCTTTGTAGGCGTTTAAACTGTTGATAACAATTGTCACTCATTGGCTAAAATCTCTACCATTTTGTTCATCCCAATCGAGATTGTTTAATACTTTATTTTTGAGGGTCAATTATGTAAATGTACACAGTATGCTAAAATTTCTCTTTATTATTTTATAAAGAACTACAAATTGACCTACATTCTTACATAGGTATGAAATAACGGTTTGTTACAGATGAACACTTAAAAATCCTAAGCAAGTTCCCTTGAAGATTAATGGAAGAAGGATGTTTTTTGAGAGGGAAAAGAGTGTGTTTTCGGCAGGAAGTGTAGAAATGAGGGAAAAAGCTCGGACTCTTTAATATATAGGTGGGGGTTCATGACCGTAAACACAGCCCGAGGTGATAAGCCTTCTAGAAACCGCCTCACGGTTTGCGGTCCGAACGGAGTTCACGGCCGAGGTATGTTCACGGCCGCAAACCGAATCGAGTTTATGCCCTCAAACCGAAGGGTGTGTTCGGTTATGCCAGGTTTGTGGCTACGAGACTTCTTGGTTTTTAATTTCTACACTTTTATTTTAAACAATACCTCAAATAAAAGGTTCCAAATCAAGTCTAGAATCTAAATCTACTTAAAAGTAAGATAGATCAAAACAGGAAGTTTGACTTTTATTAGAATAAAATTGTCGGGTTGTCACATCATCCCCCGTTAAAGGGAATTTGGTCCCGAAGTTTGAATTCTGAGTGGTTACTAGGAATTGGGAAAGAAGTGAGTACTTCGATTTCCTCGGAACTTCTCTTTCTTAAGTGAATTTCTGATCCTTGTTGGTGTTCCACCGGATCTTCACTTTTGCGTTTGCTCTTTTGATTAGTAGAAAGTAGGTAGGTTTGATTTACTTAACTACGTTTATCCATTCATAGTTCTGGGCAGCTTTTGTCCTGAAGTTCATAGTAGGATTTCTACCTGATCCATTTATCATTACCTCGTGTATACAAGTTGTATATAATTAAAATTAATAAGACGGTCAGATGTGCGACTCTGCCCCAGGTCCACAACCAGACATGGAATAGGAGATAGGGCAGAAGCACACATCCTAGGTCTATAAAATTTTAATTATATACCACTCTCACGTATACACTTGACAGTGATAGGTTAACCGTATTTGTCCCTAGCCTCTGTGCTTGAACCAGAATTGCTGCATATGTGGTATTTCCAAAAAGGTCTGCTGGGAATACTTCGGGAAGTTATGGACTTTCAGAATACTCTTGGTGTTTTTCACTTTAAGTTTCTTGTCTACGGAATAAGCGAGGAAGACGTGTTACCCCTCGCATGGGTACTTATGAAGTTCTGAAGCGAGAGACGATTCTGAGGTTTGTATCCAGTTTATTGTTATAAGTGAAGGAAGTTTCGTTAGTCGGTCGTTTAAGACGAAGGGTCATTACGTGGCATAGGAAATTGGTATGGTGAGGACCAAACCAATCCATTTCTAAGAACGACATCAGAACTTCTTATCGTAATGGTTGTTAAGTCGGTTAGGAAAAAGTATTTGTTATATCCTTGTTTTATCCCTACTACGTTCCTCTATAATCGCTTCGTGTATACAAGTCATGTATAATTAAGATTGGAAAGACAGTCGACTGAGTGACCCTGCCCTAAATCCACAACCAAACAAGGAACAAGAAATAAGGCGGAATCACTCACTCTATGCCTGCAAATCTTAATTATAAATGACCCTAATGTATACACTAAGCCATCATAGCTTACCTGCAAGGGCTCTTATTTCTTATATGAACGATGTGTTAACTTACGATTTTGAAATTTAATTGTTAAATATTTTCCATGAAAACTCGATGTTTAATTATTGTTGTTTTAGAAAACGTACCAAATCCTATAAGGTTCCTCGTTTCTCCTTTATGTCCTATCGTTAAACTCCTCCCGTTCCTCTGTCATTCTTCTCTGTTGGACAATCTCTTTTGAAATGTCCCGTTTCACCACATAAATGACATATTGGACTTATTCCAACATTGGTGGTTGAAGTGAGGTGTTCCACTAAAGTCCTACAGAAGCGGGCATTGTGTTCCTTCTTGTTGCACCTATTACATTGCAACTCTCAGCAGATTCGATAATGATGATAGTTGCATTTTCTGTACAGTGGGAGGCTTCCTAAGTATGGTACTGTCGGTGTTGGGGTAGTAGGGTTGGCGGGAGTATGGACTGTTCTAGCTTGTTTCTTTTTGGTAGGTCTTTGTGTTGAACTACTTCCTTTTTCATTCTGGAACTTCTGTTTTATGTTTTAGTTATGTGGGTTGAGGTATTCTCGTAGGTAAGCACCCGTTGGTTTCCTTGGTTGTTACTACGGTTTGAAGTGTCGACACTGTTTCTATTTTCATTTGGGTTGTTGGCATTGAATTGCACCATGACAACTGTCATAGCAACTGTTACGGCGGCTTGGAATGTAGCGGACTCTATATGTAGGATCGGGGTTTCGTCGGTTGGCCAATTATTTCCATGTGAAGGCATAATTTCTGTTATATAATGTGAAGCGAGTTTGTTAATAACTATGATCGTTGCTAGTTGTACTTTATCTATTTATATCTACATATAAATTTTTCGTTTTGTTATACGGTTCTCAATGTTTCGACCTACATCCCTATGATACAGTCCTGGTAAAGAGCAGAAGTAAGTTTTTAGAATGGTTATAAACCGAGTGTCGTCCGAACTAAGTTATCTATGATTGGTGGATATCATGTTCCAACTCTCAAAAATGTTTGAAAACAATTCATAACAGAGTCTATATAAAACAGACTCATGGATTTTTATACATATTCACTCTCAATTGAGATTTCGTGATCCGATTTACTATTATTAGTTGTGACAGAAAAAGGCGATAAGCTTAATACCTAGAGTGAGTGGTATAATCACTAACTTACTAGGTTGTATTAATTTATTAGCTATTAGAGTGATGCAAAAGGTACTCAAACACTTCGCATGTTTCATGCGTGGCTTCCCTCTGTTCTCTATTCTACTCATGGCGGTAAAGATTTGTTCTCTACATGTATCTATATGGGGTCCTTCTCCTTCGTAGGTATATTCAATTCCCGTGCCGTCATACTTCTGGTTTTGGCACTGATCCCATTATTTCATAATGGAGAGTTTTCATCCCGAAAGTTCATGCGAACTTCTCATCAGTGCCCTTAATAAGGTAAAGGAACTTGGTGGTTTCTATAGTTTCTTTACTCCTCAACTGTTTCTTTCTTAGAATCCTCCTCATGAACCCTCTTTTGGTTTTGCCTCAACTCCTTTGTTGGCTGTTTGCGAGGTCTAGGTGTATCGGTTGTACGAGAATGGAAGTGTCTAAAGAATCTTCGAGATTAATAAAATGTTTTTATTAAAAATAACTTTTACGAGAATGATCCTTACAAGGTCTTTCTATAATGACTTAGTGTATACAGATTATATATAATCCAAATCAAATAGACCTTCAAATAAGTGATCATACTCTAAAACCACATCCAAACAAGGAAAAGGAAGTAGAGTGAGAATCACAAATTCTAAGTCTACAAAATCTCAATTATATATAACCTTATGCATACACTCGGTAATTATAACCTTACCAGTAAAGGTCTTTTAGTTTTCACATAAGTTAGTTATTGAACTTAAAATACTCCTGTAGTATTTTAACTTTATGTTTTGTTCTAACATTTCGTTATATATGGGGTTGGCATGTTTTAGACTTGCTGCAACACCACTATAACTCCCAAACACATGTTGGTCGTATCTCAAATAAATATAGTTGATCAGACTATATTTATTCCAGATATGATTACATAAGTGTCCAGGTTTGAATGTAGTGTCCAACATCCAAATACTTTTGTTTTGTTCTTCTTGTGATATTTGTTCCAGTATGTATATATATATATATATATATATATATATATATATATATATACTTTTATAAAAATATTATTATATTTTAAAAGTATACTTTTAGTCAGAGCACTTCAGTCCCATTGTATTTATAGTCGTATATCTTTTATAGGTTGATACACTTAGTTCACTATAAATAATGCTCTGATAGCAATTTGTCACACCCCCAAACCGGAACGGCGGAAACGTTCGGGGGTGGATGACTTCATGTTAAGTATCACAATACATGCATCATAGTAATCAAAGTAACAACAACCATCATATTGATAATATAATATTTACATTATGTTCAAAACATTACTTAAAATACATCAAAAGTACAACAAAAGTTAAGATGTAAAGCTTCGCCTTTGCAACACCTGAGAGGATACCTGTCTGCTAATGATCCTCAGAATACAAGTGGTTTAAAAAAGTGTCAACATTAAAGTTCGTGAGTTCATAAGTATTTTTGTTATAAAAAGTATACTCTTGGTTCTTTAGAAAAAGTTCGTCGGTTCCTTCAGAAAATCCTATATTTTCTTGATAAGTAAAATGATTGTAGTTAATCCTTCTGTAATCATTTAGTGAATACAAATTAATACAGATCGATTAGACAATTGAATGTGTGAATCTGCCCTAAGCCCACAACCAAACAAGGAACAAGAAATGAGGCGGAAGTCACACATTCCACTATTGGTTGATGAAATTAATAAATTTATTGTTGGTTGATGAAATTAATAAATTTATTGTTGGTTGATGAAAATTAATAAATTTATTTATTGTGGGTTGAAAACCCTATATGCTCACCAGACTCCCAAGCCTGACCCACTCAGTTTTCTATATTACAGGTAGTAGAACAAGAGCATAGTTGGACGATGACAAGGGATTTTGGATTATAGGCCAGTAGATATAAATAAATGTTGTAAGGCCTATATTGTACTGTTTATGCTTTTGATCTGTATCGGAACATGACATCCCAAGATTACTCTGATTTTTTTTTAAAAGCATAAACGAAATCGGCCTTTTCTGGCCGAGAAAATGGTGATGTCACAGTTGGAATCAGAACATTAGTTTAAGCGAACTAGGAAATTTGTAGGATTTCTAGAGTTAAACTTAGAATGCTAAGTAATGATTGTCAGACGAGTGTCAACTATATTTTAGACACGAGCACAAGTATATTTTAGGAAAGATGCCTAAAATGATTTTATGTGCTAAATGCTATATGTTTGCCATATATGATATTATTCGTTCGGATCTATGGTCTGTTGCCGACCAGATCTGGAAACCTTATGTGTTCAGGATTCAAAACGTATGACTACGATATTAGAACTAGCATGTAAACGTTTCGGAGTGATAACGAAGATTTAAACGTCTATCAAAAATAAAGATCTAAATTCACCTACTTTGTTGTGTAGATCGAAATGTCAAGCACTCAAAGTGGATTGGGAATCGATAACCTGTAGTGTCACACCCCCAAACCGAAACGGCAAAAACGTTCAGGGGTAGATGACTTGATGTTACGTATCACAACACATGCATCATAGTAATCAAAGTATCAACAACCATCGTATTGATAATATAATATTTACATTATGTTCAAAACATTACATGAAATACATCAAAAGTACAACAAACGTTAAGACGTAAAGCTTCGCCTTCGCAACACCTGAGAGGATACATGTCTACTAATGATCCTGAGAATACAAGTGGTTTGAAAAAGTTTCAACATTAAAGTTGGTGAGTACATAAGTATTTTTTTTATAAAATGTATACTCTTGGTTCTTTAGAAAAAGTTTGTCAGTTCCTTCAGAAAATCCTATATTTTCTTGATAAGTAAAATGACTGTAGTTAATCCTTCTGTAATCATTTAGTGAATACAAATTATATATAATACATATCGATTAAACAGTTGAATGTGTGAATCTGCCCTAAGCCCACAACCAAACAAGGAACAGGACATGAGGCGGAAGTCACACATTCCACTGTCTACAGGATCTTCATATTATAGAATCCTAATACATTCATCAAGTAGTTACAGAATTAACATTAATGATTCTCTGGTAGAATGGTAACCACAATAGTTCCTTCTATAATCACTTAGTTTATACTAACTATATATAACCTAATATCGAACGGACAGTTCAATGTGTGAATCTGCTCTAAGGCCACAACCAAACAAGGAACAAGAAATTAGGCCGAAGTCACATATTCCACTGCCTATTAGATATTATTTATATATAACTCTGATGTATAAACTAAAGAATTATAGAATTAACTATTTAAGGTCCTTTATGTTATACTAGTTTAATAATAAGTATTAAACCTTTTGTAAATAAGTTTCTAGTTTCACTTACTCTACTGTGAAACAAAGTTTTCAGTAATAATTGCTATCGTTTTCAGAATGTCCTATCGAAAACTGTTTACTTTTAAAATAACGATGTTTACCATAGAAAATCCTATATTTTGTATAAAGATGACTGGTAGTCTTAATCGTTCCAAGATCGAAAAGCACAAGTATAATTAATATACTTACTTTACTAATATCTAGTTTTGTTGATAAGTTAAACTGGCTGAAGACTTGTTTACTCGGAAAATATGATATGGCGATACTACACTCCTATGATCACTTAATACAAACGAGTTGTATATAACCGAGATCAAACAGACAGTTGAATGGGTGAATCTGCCTTAAGCCCACAACCAAACAAGGAACAGGAAGTTAGACGGAAGTTAGACATTCCACTGTCTATCGGATTTCAATTTTATCTAACCTTATTGTATATACTGAGTATCATATAATTAATATCCCTGGTGAAAGTTTTGGAAAAGTATATTACTACGTAAATATATCGTTATTTCTCATTGTGAATTATATGACCATACTGACTGATACAACGGGTAATGGGTTGTCGGTATCGTTTATGACATTTGTCACCCGCAGACCTGCCGGTCCAACTGTAGCTAACAGTAGTAGTGAGGGATTGCTGGTCCCATATAGATCTATATACAAGTGTCACGCTCTCCCTCCAGGATACTCTGGATCATAAATATGTACTTCCACTGGTACTTAATTAAGTACCAAAGACACGTCTCACAAACTAGATTAACGACTTTACAAGTAATCATGCAAAAATCTTTTTATACACAACTGGTAGTTTTGTAAAAAGAGTCATTTGTTCCATAAACTATATTTATCATAGTTTATAAGTTTATTTCCATGTTTTAACCTGGGTTTTGTAAAATAGTTCATATGATCCATAAACTATACCTATTATAGTTTATTTCCATGTTTTAACAAGTTTCATGTTTTCATTCACATTAATGGTAAGATAACGAAATAAGTAAAATTACATTTTTAAACACAAGATTTATTGTGTTTTACTTGTATTCCCCCCTTCAAATGAATTTAGAACCATTTTAAAAAGGTAGATTATAGGGGTATGAACTCACCTTATTTGAGTGATTCAATTGATTATTCGATATAGGATGATAAGTTTCACGAATGGAGTCTCGAAGTACAAACGAGTCCTAAATAGCATATTGTGACATATATATATATATATATATATATATATATATATATATATATATATATATATATATATATATACAGTTAGTGTATTTAACATCTAAGGTGCAAAGGAAACAGGCTATGAAGTAGGGAACACTTACAAAGAAGTGTTAGAATCGAAAAATGGAAGGATGAAAGTTGATCACGGCCAAGCTTGATGGGTTCACGGCCCCATGAAGGGTTCACGGCCCATGGATGGTTTACGGCCCTAAGAAGGGTTCACGGATCAATGTTCTTGACGAATGATGAACACTTGAAAATCCTAATCAAGTTCCCTTGAAGATTAAGGGAAGAAGGATGACTTTTGAGAGGGAAAAGAGTGTTCACGGTTGAAGTTCTTGAGAGAAAAAGAGTGTGTTTTCGGCTGGAAGTGTAGAAATGAGGGAAAAATCTTGGACTCTTTAATATATAGGTGAGGGTTCATGGCTGTAAACACAGCCCGAGGTTCCAAATCAAGTCTAGAATCTAAATCTACTTAAAAGTAAGATAGATCAAAACGGGAAGTTTGACTTTTATTGGAATAAAATTTTCGGGTTGTCACACGCAGCCCGAGCTAATTTCAATGGTAGGAGTACAGGCAATGGTGCAGACAATGTTGGATTAACAGATGGAAGAGACAAAACGTTTACTTCAACAAAGTAAGGACGAATTTACTGTGCCAGTACGTCAGGCATCTGCTCTTGAGGCAACTATCTGGGTTGCTAAGTCTATTGAAGAAATGATCAACAACAGGAACACCTACAAGGTTAAAGTTGGCAAGAAGAGGAAATCTGAGGGGTCTTCAAGTTCCAACAAGAGCAACAGGTTCTCAAAGTCAGTTAAAAGAGGAGGTAAAGGAAAATGGTGCGGGGAGTGCAAAAATAAACTACTCTGGAAATTATGGCAGGAAGGTGAATTGTTTTAAGTGTGGAGAGACTCGACATTAAGCCGATGAGTGTACGTTTCCCAAGAGAGTGTGTTACGGATGTATGGAAGAAGGACATATTTCGAGGGACTAACTGAAGAAAAATGAAGTAGCAAGGCCAAGCGCACCGCCAACGCCAAGGGAATTTCAGACTATCCTCGATGAAGCATATAACAACGCTAGGAATGAGAGACTTGATACCCGAAGACAAGTCATGAAATAGCAATGTAAATTCTAGTATTTTCTTTGGTAAGTTTTTGACTTGTTGCTCACTACGACCATTCCTCGACATACGTTGGTCACATCCAGGATAAATATAGTTGATCAGGCTATATTTATTCTCGATCTGATTACATATCCCGAGGCTTAATCGTAGAGTCGCAACTTGCCATAATACTTTTGTAAAATTTTAGCTATGATACGAGACCGATGCTTGCGTGTACTTATACTTTTATAAAAATAATATATATATATATATATATATATATATATATATCATTTTAATTTATTAAAAGTATAGTTTGTGAAAACGTTTTGTCAGAGGGTTTTTAATCCCTTTGCATTTATAGTTTGTATATCTTATGTGGTTTGATATACTTAGTTCACTATAAACAATGCTCTGATACCAATCTGTCACACCCCCAAACCAGAATGGCGGAAACATTCGGGGGTGGATGACTTCACATAGTATCATAACAGTTGAATATTTGTAAAGAAAGTAACCCAACCATCATAAATATAATAAAAAGTTACATCGTTGCATGTAATACATGTTTCAAAAGAATATTACAAATATGATGATTTAAAATGTTTTGATAACTGACGCCTTAGCGTTCCTTCTCCAAAAGCTGATGTTTACCTGTATTACTGATTCCCTGAGAAATACAAGTAGTTTTGAAAAAGTGTCAACAATTAAGTTGGTGAGTTCATAAGCGTTTTTGTACTAAAATTTGTATGTCTTTCGGTAAAAATAACTGAACGTGTTTTCCATAAAATATAATATTTTCTATGTATGTGTGATAGTTTGAAAAAGTTCCAAAGGCTGGAATGCAATAGTATCTTTCATGCTAAAATGGTGAAACTGGATTTATACATATATAATGTAATTACTGAATGCATTTAAGAGTCTCGTAAATCAAAATATTTTGATACTCTATGTGAGTTTCATAACCATGCTATTGACCCAGACTGCTTGTAACAACGTTCATCAGGCGTTGCAGAGTATGACGTTTGTCACCCCAGACCTGCTGGTCTAACTATAGCTAACAGTTTAGATGCGGGATTGTCAATCCCGTATAGATCTATATACAAGTATCACGCTCTCCCTACAAGAGATTATGGTTTATAATACAGGACTTGAAATGCGTACTTGAGAGTACGGTGAAGTCGGATGTCTCACAAAACTTAGTATCAATAGATTTACGGAATGAAAAGTCCACGTTTCTTGCAAACGAAAGTGTTTCCTTTTTTACAGTGTATACCCATTATAGTTTTTCAAAAGTGTGTTCCATTTGGTGATAAAAACTCGATGTAATACCAACTTTTCATGTAAAGTGTAACGTTGGTAATTAATGGTGTTTAACATTTATAAACAAAATGTAGGTAAAGTATTTGAAGCCATATATAACGTTGCGTATTTTAACATAAGTTTTTCTCGGGTTTCACTTCTATTTCCCCCCCCCCCCCTAAAACATGAAAAAGAAGTGAAAATGTTGGGGTATGAACTCACCTGGAAAGTGTGGTGATTTGAAGAAAATGAGATTTTCTCGGGCAGCACTCTGACCGGAAAGTGGTGAATTTTTCAGGAATCTCGGAGCTTCGGACCTTCGTCGGGGCTTGGATATGAAACTGGGATGTCGGGATAGTCTCGAGAGGGTAGAAGTATGAAGTTTGGGAGAGAAGATAGCAAATGAGCAAGTAAAAGTCGGAAGTCTCGCAATGTATTTATAGGAGGGCTGCCAGGATTCGTACGCTGGGCGTACTCCGAAGTACGTGGGGCGTACCCTCGTACGCGGGGCGTACGTCAGCGATGACGTCACTGGTCGCTGGTCTTCGGATGGGACGGAGGTAGAGGGTGTAGGGGCGACGTGGTCGATCCGAGGCTGTGCATTGGGTACGCTGGGCGTACTCCGAAGTACGCGGGGCGTAACCCTTCGGATAAGCCTCGCATTGTGTGCCCAAAACTTTGAAAATCCGTAACATTCGCATACGAGCTCCGTTTTCGACGTTCTTTATATCCACTCGTAGGTGAGAATATACTCTACAACTTTCGTTTAGACTCTGTCGGCTAATTTTGAAATAAATTTTTAAAATTCTATTTTTAATAGGCCGGGACAGGATAAATTCGTTAAAAATTCATAACTTCTTCATCCGATGTCCGTTTTCGTATGTATTTTTACCGTTGTACTACTATTGTCGAGATCTTCAATTCTCGTTTAGGTAGCGTCGGCTAAAAATTGCTCAATCTCTATTTCGAGTTTTTAGCTGTCTACTGTTATATCCGAAACTTAGAAAAATCATAACTTCCTCATACGAAGTCAGATTTGGGCGTTCTTTTTATACACGCTCACGGTTAAACATAACCTATGACTTTCGTTTAGATACCTAAGGCTAAAAAGTATTTTATTGAAATTTCACTTTTTACGCTTAACAGTGTTTTACCGGTTGTGTCGCGGATTTTCGATTGGTGATAACTTATTTGTTATAACTCGGATTTAAGTGTTCTTTATATTTCTGAAAACTTTGACACAATATCTAACATTTTATGTATCCCAATTGAGACTTCAAAACACTTTATTTTTGACGCTATTTTTAATGATTCCAAAATAGATTATAACATTTGACATTTGAATAATACATTGACTTGGAATATCGGGTTGTCACATCATCCCCCCGTTAGAGGGAATTTCGTCCCGAAATTAATTCTACATTAAGTATTTAATTACTAGGTAAAAGATTCGGGGATTTTTGTTTCATCTGATCCTCGCGCTCCCAGGTGTATTCATGTCCTCGCTTGGCATTCCAACGGACCTTCACAATGGGTATGCGACTTTGTTTAGTTCTTTTAATTTCCCGATCCATGATTTCTACTGGCTCTTCTACGAAGTGGAGACTCTCGTTGATTTCAATTTCGTCCAGAGGGATGACGAGAGTCTCATCGGACAGGCATTTCTTTAGGTTCGACACGTGAAAGGTAGGGTGTACATTATTGAGTTCCTGCGGTAATCGTAGTTTGTATGCTACCGGGCCGATCCTGGCAAGGATCTCGAAGGGTCCGATATACCTTGGGTTTAGTTTCCCACGTTTTCCAAAGCGTATCAATCCCTTCCAGGGTGAGACCTTCAATAGCACCCGGTCCCCAACCTGGAATTCCAAGGGTTTCCGTCTTTTATCCGCATAACTCTTTTGTATGTCTCTTGATGCCTTTAATCGTTCTCGGATTTGGACAATCTTCTCGGTAGTTTCCCTTATGATTTCCGGGCCAGTGAGAGTGTTGTCTGGTACTTGACCTCTAGCTAGCTGTGTGTCACCGACTTCAGCCCAGTACAGAGGTGATCTGCACTTACGGCCGTAGAGGGCTTCGAATGAGCCAACCTTGATGCTAATGTGATAGCTATTGTTGTACGAGAACTTAACCAATGGTAAATGGGTGTCTCAAGCTTTACCAAAATCGATCACACAAGCTCTTAGCATATCTTCCAAGGTTTGAATGGTTCTTTCACTCTGACCGTCGGTGTGTGGGTGGTAGGCGGTACTCATGTCTAGCCTCGTTCCTAGAGATTTTTGTAGTGACTGCCAGAACCTTGAGGTGAATCTACTATCTCGGTCCGAGATAATGGATATTGGTACACCATGTAGTCGTACAATCTCCCTGACGTATGTTCTAGTTATTTTCTCCAGCTTATCCGTTTCCTTTATTGGTAGGAAGTGCGCGGATTTGGTTAGCCTGTCGACGATCACCCAGATGGTGTCAAGTCCGCTTGCTGTCTTGGGTAACTTGGTTATGAAATCCATGGTTATTCGCTCCCACTTACACTCGGGTATTTCCGGTTGTTGCAACAATCCCGAGGGCTTTTGGTACTCTACCTTGACTTTGGCGCAAGTCAGACATTTGCCTACAAAGCTAGCGATTTTGGCTTTCATGTTTGGCCACCAATACAGTTTCTTGAGATCCACATACATCTTGTCTGAACAGGGATGTACGGAGTATCGAGTCTTATGGGCTTCATTCATGACAACATCTCTGAACCCGCCAAACTTCGGCGTCCAGATCCGATTCATGAAGTAATGAACTCCGTCATCCTTGACTTCAAGATTCTTATCCATTCCTCTTAAGGCCCCCCCTGCCACATTTTCGGATTTCAAGGCTTCCATTTGAGCTTCCTTGATTTGTGTGGACAGGTGTGAATGGATCGTCATGGTTAAGGATTTCACTCGGCGGCCCGAGTATTCCTTTCAGCTGAGGGCATCAGCTACTACATTAGCTTTCCCTGGATGATAACGAATTTCGCATTCGTAATCGTTTAGTAGTTCTACCCACCGCCTTTGTCTCATGTTGAGTTCCTTTTGATTGAGGATGTGTTCAAGGCTTTTATGATCGGTGGAGATTGTACATTTTGTGTCGTATAGATAGTGTCTCCAAATCTTTTGAGCGAAAACGACTGCTCCTAGTTCGAGATCGTGCGTGGTATAGTTGACCTCGTGCGTCTTGAGCTGTCTCGAGGCGTATGCGATGACTTTTCCTCGTTGCATTAGGACACATCCAAGGCCCTGGTTTGACGCATCACAGTAGACCATAAAGTCTTTTGTTCCTTCCGACAAAGATAATATAGGTGCGCTACATAGGGCTTGCTTTAGTGTTTGGAATGCAACGTCTTGTTTTTCTCCCCAGCTGAAGGTTACACCCTTCTGAGTCAGGGTGGTAAGTGGCTTAGCAATCTTCGCGAAGTTTTGTGTGAACCTTCGGTAATACCCGGCGAGGCCCAAGAATTGTCGGATTTCCGTTGGAGTCCTTGGAGTTGTCCAGTTCTCAATTGCCTTGATTTTGGAAGGGTCCACGTGTATCCCCTCTTTGCTGACCACGTGACCTAGGAAATCTACTTTTCGAATCCAAAATTCGCACTTTGAGAATTTCGCGTATAACTTCTCTTTCCTTAATGTTTCCAAGACCTGTCGGAGGTGTTGGCTATGTTCCTCTTTGCTCCTTGAATAGATGAGTACATCATCTATGAACACGATCACAAATTTGTCCAGGAAAGGACGAGATACTCGGTTCATCATGTCTATGAACACTGCCGATGCATTTGTCAATCTGAAGGGCATTACTACAAACTCGTAGTGACCATAGCGAGTTCAGAATGCCGTTTTGGGGACGTCTCCTTCTAGAACTCGCAGCTGGTGATACCCAGATCTTAAATCGATCTTTGAGAAGTAGCTCGCTCCTTGTAGTTGGTCGAACAGATCGTCTATGCGTGGTAAGGGATATCGATTCTTGATCGTGAGTTTGTTCGGTTCCCGGTAATCGATGCACATACGAAAAGATCTGTCCTTCTTCTTTACGAACAGAACCGGTGCTCCCCAAGGTGAGAAGCTCGGTCTAATGAATCCTTTGCTTAGAAGCTCGTTCAGCTGGCTGGATAATTCCTGCATTTCTGCCGGTGCTAGACGGTACGGCGATTTTGCTACGGGGGTAGCTCCGGGAATAAAGTCGATTCTGAACTCGACTTGATGTTCTGGTGGGACTCCTGGAAGATCTTCAGGGAAAATGTCGGGGAAATTACAAACTTCCAGAATGTCTTTAATGTCTTTTACTTCTCGTTTCTTGTCTACCACGTGGGCTAGGAAGGCATGATATTCTTTGCGCAGGTATTTTTGGGCTTTGACGCAAGAGATGATTTGTAAATTGGTACCGGGTTTGTCACCATAAATGACAAGAGTTTCGTCACTTGGCAGATTTAGGCGAACAACCCTTTCGTGACACAGAATATCGGCATGGTGAAGGCTTAACCAGTCCATACTGATGATGACATCAAAGCTTCTTATGGTGATCGGCATTAGATCGATTTGGAAAAAGTGTTCATTTAGTGCTAGTGTGCAGCCTACATACAAATCGTTTGTGCTATCTGTTTTACCGTTTGCCATTTCTACTGTAAATATCTTATTGAGTGCTTGGGGTTTTTGATTAAGTAAGTGTTTGAACTTATGACTCACGAAACTTCTCTCCGCACCACAGTCAAAGAGTATGCATGCATAAATGTTGTTGAGGAGAAACGTACCCGTAACCACTGTGGGATCGGCTATTGCCTCGTTCTGCCCTACTGCCAACACTCTTCCTACGCCGCCAACATTCTTTTCCTTAGGGAAATACCTCTTGTAGTGCCCAGTTTCCCCACACCCATAACATGCCTGGCTCACTCCAGCACCAGGAACATGGGTGATTGGTCGCGCCGGTGCCTTACAGAAACGGGCAGTGTGCCCTTTCTTGTCGCAGTTTTTACAGTGCATCTCCCGGAAATTTCCGTTGTGATGGTAATTGCATTTGTTGCACTTTGGTAAGTTCCCAACATATTGTTTTACCGGCGTAGGGGTAACAGGGACAGCAGTGGGGGCAGTAGCGGCATGGACCGCCACTATTTGTTTCTTTGAAGGTTCTTGCGAAGTTTGACCTTTCCTCTTGTTCCAAAACTTCTTCTTCTTCTTGTTGTTGTTGGCATTGCTGTTATTATTATT
The DNA here is from genome assembly GCF_052849685.1 of Lactuca virosa. NCBI lineage: Eukaryota > Viridiplantae > Streptophyta > Magnoliopsida > Asterales > Asteraceae > Lactuca > Lactuca virosa. The sequence continues at coordinate 207,494,918 of NC_136430.1, forward strand.
GCTTCCTTTGTTTGGTTCGGGGACGACGGTCGTGACATCTTGGCAGAACCCATGATCAATGAGGGAATGTGCCAGTTGTTTGGCACTGTCGAACGTCGTGGGTTTGGAAGCTAGCACACTTCCTCGAAGCTGGGGCGACAGCCCCCTGATATACCTTTCCACCTTCTTGTTTCTAGGGCCATCATCCCTGGGAAAAGTATTGTTAAGTCACTGAACCTATTTGTATAGGTTGTGATGTCCGAGCCCACCATAGTCAATCCCCAAAGCTCCTGTTCAAGTTTCTGGATCTCGCCCCTTGGGCAGTACTCTCGCAGTAGCATTTGCTTCAGGTTCTCCCAACCCATGGAGTTTGCCACCACCAGAGTTAGTGACTTGACGTGGCCATTCCACCAGGTTAGGGCTCGTTCGGAGAAAGTACAGGCGGTAAATTTTACTTTGCTCTCTTCGGGGCATGAGCATATCTCGAACACGGATTTCGTTTTGTCTATCCATTGGGATAGAGCCATTACTCCCCAGTTCCATTAAAGGGGATGGGTTTGCTGTTGGAGAAGTCCTTGTAAGTACATTCCCCGGAACGTCCATGGTTTTGGCCATTAGTAGAGCTATTTATTCCTCCTCCTAATCCGTTGTTACTCATTTGTGCCATTGTTGCGGTTACGGCAGCTGTTACAGCAGCCTGAAAGGTAGCAGCATCCATCGACGGAGGTGGTGGTGGAGGTGGTGTTGGTGCTCCTGTAGTATTGAAGCGTCGAGGATTCCTTCTTGGCGGCATGATTCTGCCATAAGTTAAGAGACGAATTCTTGATAAGTCTTCAGAAATGATTATGGAAAGTCTTAGTATTATATTTTTTGTGTTCCGAACATTACTGAGTTTAATGGAAACTTTCAATAATAAATGTATGATTTCCTTAGTATTTTAAGAACTTAATGGAATACTCAAAGAAATAATAATAAATGCGTGTCAATCTCGTTGATATTAATATTTGATACAACGATCAGAAAAATTTGACCTTACATGGGTCTAGGGTACATCAATGAAAATGGGAAAATTTGACACCATTCCGACCCCCGAACTGTGTACTCACAATCCGTCGGGTTTACATTTGAAAAGAGAGAGTAACACCAACACTTAGTCGATAAGTATATATACATAGCGCCAGAAGTACGCGCTCTACTCCGAGCGGGTGGCACGCTGCGGACCATGGTATGTGGTTGTGGAAGTCTGAGCTCGGGCTACTTGACGTTCAGCCTTGATGATGCGCCTCTCCATTGCGGCTTGGCTTTTACGGAACTTCCTTACTTCGGCTCTAGCAGCAGTAATGTCCTTCTGAAGGTAAAAGGTATGCTCTATTGTTCGCTCATGTTCTTCGTCCAGACGACGAAGACGTACCGCAGTGACAGCAGCGGTGGCCCTAATGTCCCGGAGTTGGCTGGCGTTCACTCTTGCTTGCTCGCCTTGGTTGGCAATGCGACAGACCATGATAGGGAGTCCCTTGTCAGCCGAACCCCCGTTGCTGAGGTTATAAAAGCCTCGTCCCATGCCGTAAGGTGGTCGTTGTCCTTGTTCCTTGCTCCATCGTTTCAAGTCCACAGTGCAGCGGGGCGCCGGGCCCTGAAAGTTCCGTCGGGGAATTGCTGCTTCTCGGGGAGGATTGTAGATCTCCGGTTCCGAGTCAGTGCTCCCACCATCTCCTTCCTCTTCTGAATCCTCGTTTGGGTCTTCCTCGGGATCCTCTTCGGAATCCACTTCTGGCTCTTCCTCGGGAATCTCTTCGGGATCTTCCATTATCCTGGTTAGGGTAGTAGGGATCCCCGGGAATGTGAAATCCTACCATTTTGTCTGGTCGAGAATAGAGGCAAGAGAATTATATAAAAACTTGGGAGTAAAAGGGTAATTTTTTTTTATAAGTAAAATTTTTATTTATTTGACGATTCCTAATTTTAACTAAATATCGAGGTTCGCACTATTATTATAGTTCTTATGTTTTTTTTTATAAAATACTCCTATAGTATTTCAAATTTGTAAGTTTGATTCTAGTATTTTTTTTGGTAAGTTTTTGACTTGTTGCTCACTACGACCATTCCTCGACATACGTTGGTCACATCTAGGATAAATATAGTTGATCAGGCTATATTTATTCTCGATCTGATTACATACCCCGAGGCCTAATCGTAGCGTCGCAACTTGCCTTAATACTTTTGTAAAATTTTAGCTATGATACGAGACCGATGCATGCGTGTACTTATTCTTTTATATATATATATATATATATATATATATATATATATATATATATATATATATATATATATATATACATATATATATATATATATATATATATATATATATATATATATATATATATATATATATATATATATATATATCATTTTAATTTATTAAAAGTATAGTTTGTGAAAATGTTTTGTCAGAGGGTTTTTAGTCCCTTTGCATTTATAGTTTGTATATCTTATGTGGGTTGATATACTTAGTTCACTATAAACAATGCTCTGACACCAATCTGTCACACCCCCAAACCAGAATGGCGGAAACATTCGGGGGTGGATGACTTCACGTAGTATCATAACAGTTGAATATTTGTAAAGAAAGTAACCCAACCATCATAAATATAATAAAAAGTTACATCGTTGCATGTAATACATGTTTCAAAAGAGTATTACAAATATGATGATTTAAAATGTTTTGATAACTGACGCCTTAGCGTTCCTTCTCCAAAAGCTGATGTTTACCTGTATTACTGATTCCCTGAGAAATACAAGTAGTTTTGAAAAAGTGTCAACAATTAAGTTGGTGAGTTCATAAGTGTTTTTGTACTAAAATTTGTATGTCTTTCGGTAAAAATAACTGAACGTGTTTTCCAGAAAATCCAATATTTTCTATGTATGTGTGATAGTTTGAAAAAGTTCCAAAGGCTGGAATGCAATAGTATCTTTCATGCTAAAATGGTGAAACTGGATTTATACATATATAATGTAATTACTGAATGCATTTAAGAGTCTCGTAAATCAATATATTTTGATACTCTATGTGAGTTTTATAACCATGCTATTGACCCAGACTGCCTGTAACAACGTTCTTCAGGCGTTGCAGTGTTATGACGTTTGTCACCGCAGACCTGCCGGTCTAACTGTAGCTAACAGTTTTGGTGTGGGATTGTCAATCCCGTATAGATCTATACACAAGTATCACGCTCTCCCTACAAGAGATTATGGTTTATAATACAGGACTTGAAATACGTACTTGAGAGTACGGTGAAGCCGGATGTCTCACAAAACTTAGTATTAATAGATTTACGGATCGAAAAGTCCACGTTTCTTGCAAACGAATGTGTTTCCTTTTTTGCAGTGTTTATGTAAAGATGTTATCAATAACTCGTAAACTATACCCATTATAGTTTTTCAAAAGTGTGTTCCATTTGGTGATAAAAACTCGATGTAATACCAACTTTTCATGTAAAGTGTAACGTTGGTAATTAATGTTGTTTAACATTTATAAACAAAATGTAGGTAAAGTATTTGAAACCATATATAACGTTGCATATTTTAACATAAGTTTTTCTCGGGTTTCACTTGTATTTCCCCCCCTAAAACATGAAAAAGACGTGACAATGTTGGGGTATGAACTCACCTGGAAAGTGTGGTGATTTGAAGAAAACGAGATTTTCTCGGGCAGCACTCCGACCGGAAAGTGGTAAATTTTTCGGGAATCTCGGAGCTTCGGACCTTCGTCGAGGCTTGGATATGAAATCGGGATGTCGGGATAGTCTCGAGAGGGTAGAAGTATGAAGTTTGGGAGACAAGATAGCAAATGAGCAAGGAAAAGTCGGAAGTCTCGCATGCTATTTATAGGAGGGCTGCCAGGCTTCGTACGCTGGGCGTACTCCGAAGTACGCGGGGTGTACCTCGTACGCTCGGCGTACCCTCGTACGCGGGGCGTACGTCAGCGATGACTTCACTTGTCGCTGGTGTTCGGGTGGGACGGAGGTAGAGGGTGTAGGGGCGACGTGGCCGATCCGAGGCCGTGCATTGGGTACGCTGGGCGTACTCCGAAGTACGCGGGGCGTAACCCTTCGGATAAGCCTCGAAGTGTGTGCCCAAAACTTTGAAAATCCATAACTTTCGCATATGAGCTCCGTTTTCGACGTTCTTTATATCCACGAGTAGGTGAGAATATACTCTACAACTTTCGTTTAGACTCCGTCGGCTAATTTTGATTTAAATTTTTAATATTATATTTTTAATAGGCCGGGACAGGATAAATCCGTTAAAAATTCATAACTTCTTCATCCGATGTCCGTTTTCGTCTGTCTTTTTACCGCTGTACTACTATTGGCGAGATCTTCAATTCTCGTTTAGGTTGCGTCGACTAAAAATCGCTCAATCTCTATTTTGAATTTTTAGCTGTCTACTACTATATCCGAAACTTAGAAAAATCATAACTTCCTCATACGAAGTCAGATTTGGGCGTTCTTTTTATACACGCTCACGGTTTAACATAATCTATGTCTTTCGTTTAGATACCTAAGGCTGAAAAGTATTTTATTGAAATTTCACTTTTTACGCTTAACAGTGTTTTACCGGTTGTGTCGCGGATTTTCGATTGGTCATAACTTCTTCGTAATAACTCAGATTTGAGTGTTCTTTATATTTCTGAAAACTTTGACACAATATCTAACATTTTATGTATCCCAATTGAGACTTCAGAACACTTTATTTTTGACGTTATTTTTAATGATTCCAAAATAGATTATAACATTTGACTTTTGAATAATACATTGACTTGGAATATCGGGTTGTCACATATACTACTGGAAAGACAGGACTCGCACTTGGATCACGGAAATTCATGAGGTTAACAAGGAGCTAGTAATTGATTCCATTTTGTTCTAGTTTGTCGTTACCATCGTTTCGGTAATGACTAAGAAGATGATTGTTATTCCGACCCAAGAAGTAATATCGAATCGAGACCGACCAAGATGAGTTAGTCATGTGGTTCAGAGAACCAAGTCCGATGTTGTATCTCACTCAAACAGGAAGACTGAAGTATCCCAATCATTATTAAAGTAAGAGGCTTGTAGCTAGAAGTACTACAAGTTAGAATGTGATCACATTGGAACACGAAGGAAGGTATATTACGTTCAGAAACTCGACTCTATAAGACTTGAGTCTAAGCAGTACATAATACGATGGCAGGTCATTAGAACATGACCCATCAGTCTACTATAGTAGAATTTTCCTACAATAATAGTTTTCACTCGAGCATCAAGATGGCACCTTATCAAGCTTTGTATGGACAAAAGTTTCGAACGTCGTCATGTTGGCTTGAAGATAGAGAAAAGCCGTTTATGGAACCCGAGATAGTCCATCAGACTGCTGAAAAGCTGAAAGTGATTAGGGAAAGGGTGTTAGCAGCTTAGGATCGTCAAAAGAGCTATGCTGACAAGAAAAGACAACTGATAACACTCGAAGTTGGAGATTCGGTTTTACTTAAAGTATCGCCATGGAAGGGACTTATAAGATTTGGTAAAAAGGGGAAAGTTGAGTCCAAGGTTTATTGGACCGTTTAAAGTTCTTCAGAGGATTGGGAACCAATCTTATAAGCTAGAACTACCACAAGAACTAGATGGTATTCTTAACACTTTGAATACCAATTTCTGACATAATTCCAATTTCTGAATTAAGGTTGGATGAAAGCAAGAGGTTAATTGTAGAACCGGAGGAAATTGTTGATCCCATCGTACGCCCAGCGTAACGAAGTACGCCCAACGTAGTGGCTCGCAAGGCAGTAAGCCCCGCGTACCGGGATATTACGCCCAGCATAATGCGAGGCATCAACCTACTATAAATAGCAAGCAAGACCTTCGGATTTTTGTTTACAAATCTTATTCTGTTTCACTCTCTATACCACTTTTAGCCTATCCTACCCCCCCCTCCCCGAAGCCTCGGGAACACCCCTAGCACCCGAAGCAAGCCCGGAGCCCCGAAGTCTCCAAGAAAAAGAGTTTGTCGAGTCAAAACTTTGCCCGCATGGAGCCCAGTTTTTGATAAAACACCCCGGTTTCATCGAAAAAGATAGTTTTAATGGACGAAGTGCTGTCCAACCACCGTCTTATCAAGTGAGTGTATAGTCACTTTCATCTTACACATAGATATGAAGTATTTTATATAAAATACGTGCTATGTGTATATATGTTGTTTGTTTATTTGAGATGGATGTTGAATAAATGTTTTGTATAGGTTTTAAACTGTATATGTATTTTATATCTACAAATATGTTGGGTAAAATATGGGTAGATGAAATTGTAGGTGTGTGATGAAAAATGAGTTGTATGATGAGAAGAAAGGTGATATAGATCATGAGATGAGGGTGAGAGGTGAAAAGTGAGAAAAGCCTTTACCCAAACGTTGGCCCCTGTCATTCAGCAGAGTATGGATAACAACCATGGACTATTATAGACGATTTGTAGAACACTAGCAGGCTCGTAACTTGTAGGTGTTGTGAACTATATGTTCATCAGATGTACTCTAAAAACCCATTGACATGCATTGCAGGTGGATTCCCGTGAATAATGTTGTCGATAATGAGAGCTATGGACTTAGCACATGTTGTATAAACCCTGGAAGCTATGGACTTAGTGCCTGTTGTATAAACCCTGGCAGCTATGGATTTAGTGCCTGTTGTATAAACCCTGGCGACGATGTACTTCGTGCCTATTTGACATAAATTGCTGAGGAAAAGCAGTGTTGTCACCCAGATGGTTTTCTTATTTGACATAAATTGTTGAGGAAAAGCAGTGTTGTCACCCCGATGAAAATCCTTAGGCTAGGTTCATTGTATAGGTGTTTAGGGACGTAAAGTGAGGATAACGGGAACGGGTAATCAGGGTTATTATTGGTTGATGAAATTAATAAATTTATTGTTGGTTGATGAAATTAATAAATTTATTGTTGGTTGATGAAAATTAACAAATTTATTTATTGTGGGTTGAAAACCCTATATGCTCACTAGGCTCCCAAGCCTGACCCACTTAGTTTTCTATATTACAGGTAGTGCAACAAGAGCATAGTTGGACGATGACGAGGGATTTTGCATTATAGTGCCACACCCCGACCGTCAGCGGAAACACCGGGCAGTGTAACGTCATTTCTCATATCATAGTTATCAACTTCCTGAAAACACATGCATTTTAAAATACATCCACATAAAGTTGGTGAGTTCACGGGTTTTGACTCCATAAAATAATACATTTTCCAAGTTCAAAAGTATAGTTTTGAAAGTATCATTTTGACTCTCCAACGTTTAGTATATATATCCTAGGTATAAAATTTTACTTACCAAATAAGTAATTTACCTATAAGTCTCATGTACTATGAATATAAGTGTTTGTAATTCCATACAAGCGAAAGTTGCTACGTATAAATCTTATTTCAATTCTATACGAGTATGTGTGTTAGGTATAATTATCTACTTAATATACAAGTAGTACCTAGGGTATAAGTAGGGGAAACTTATACTTAACATTAATACTTGTATACGACAAAGTATAATGTTTCTAACAAGTTGCTACCATGAGTCTGTAACCGCTGCTTGACAACAAAACCTCTGACAAAACACACTCATGATTTACCATGAGAAACAATACACTCATGATTTACCATGAGAAACAATACACTCATGATTTACCATGAGAAACAATACACTCATGATTTACCATGAGAAACAATACTGCGCGCTTCATCGACACCGGAACAATAACAAATAAAAGAAACGGATCGTCACTCGCTTGTCTTGGGTTGTAATTTACAACCACGAGTGGGGTCGTCAACCCGTATCTTATTCATACACGACTTCCTCGCTCACACGGGATTAACGGTTACAGGTCAGAGGACTTCCACTAAGATCCCCAATCTTAGTTGATGAATGAGGTAGCTCATGTAGACTTTGACGGCGTTCTATAGTCCTAATAACAAAAGCATTTTCATGTCTAAAACCCTAAGTTACTAGACTATGCTTTTAAACAGTACTCCTAACTACATAACATTTAGGCAGTATAACAGCTATAACTTGAAGTAAAACCAGGTTTTATTTTGGACATAAAACCAATAACAACAACAACATATAACATACCAAGTTTTATCTTGTCATAAAACTAAAAATAACAACATACTTTATAAATTAACATATAGTACTTCCGAATATAACTTCGGAACTATATCGCACACAACATATATATAGAATCCTAAGTATAACTCAAGATCTACATTAGTATACTACTATAACAATAACATGCTAACAACTTTACGATAGTTGTATACTTTCAGATACTAAATAACTATATCCCGGTTATTATAACTATCTACATTGATACTAATATACTATCATATAGACATAACAATAACGTATATATAATATTTAGCATGCGTTTTCCACCAAAATATTAGAAAGTGGGGCCGTGAAACTCACCTTAACAGCGTGATTTTATGTAATCTAAGCAGAAACGGTCAGCGTACGAGGTCGTCGGGGCTCGGGATGGAAGAGGGTTTCAGCAAAGGAGAGAGCAGAAAGGGAAATGGTGTAATGAAGTGTCAAGGTCGGACCTGCTATTTATAGGAAGGATTTTGGACCCTCACGACGTGAGAAACTCAATGTTCACGTTGTGATTTTGGAACTTATCTCCTCGTAGACTTGTCATCCGTCTTCTAGCTTCGGAAGGTGTCCCTTTGACTCCTCACGACCTGAATCAATCCTTGCTCACGTCGTGAATTTGGATCTTGTCCCCTCGTAGCCTCGTCACACCTTCTAGATTCCGAGATGTGGCAAAATGACTCCTCACCTCGTGAACATCTATGCTCACCTCGTGAGTTCAGTCAGATTAGGGTTTCTGACAACTGTATCTTCGGAAGGTCGTAACTTTTGCATATGAACTCCGTTTTTGACGTTCTTTATATGCACGCGTAGGTTTTGACAAATACTATAACTCTCTTTTAGAATCCAATAGATAATTTTAGGTCTATTATAAATTCCTCTTATTATAGAGATTTATAGTGTTCGGTTTATCATTACTTCTTCACGCGAAGTCAGATTTAGACATTCTCTATATTTTTGGAATCGTATGGACATATACTTTGAGTTGTAACATAAAGAAAGTTCATATTTGTATTAGAATTATCATGAAATACATAGTGAGTTTACTACATTACTTGTTTTGACAAAATCACATTACATGATTAGCATAATCACATGTGATTGTTATTGACCTAATTTTGACAGGTGTTATATTCTCCCCCCGTTGAAGTAAATTTTGTCCCGAAATTTATTTTGTACCAGGTACCACCGAAGGGTCCTGGATAGCTTCCCTTCTTCCTATTACGAATGTCCTGCCACAGCCTAATCTCCTTGACTCCTTAACTTTGGATATTCCTTCTTGATATGTCCAATTTCACCACACTCAAAACACGCTCTTCCGCCGTGATAACCTTTTCCAATGTATGTTCCTTGATTTTTTGTTGTAGGTGTTGTGCTCCTGCAGTAATTCGCAGTGTGTCCCTTCTTTTTGCACTTCATGTAAATATAACAGTCACCTGCGTGCTGACGGTTACATTGACTGCACCATGAACAGTTACCTAGGTGATGACGGTTGCACTGAGTGCACCTTGGGAGTTTTCCAGCATACTTCCTTGGTTTTATGGGTATTGTTGTTCTGGCTGCATAATTAGTTGCCACATATTGTCTCTCCTCAGATGATTGTCTGGGATTCTTCCCATTAAATTTGCGCTTGTTCGTTCCATATTCGGGAGACTCAGCCATAAATCCCACTTGGATTTCTATGCTGGTTAGTTGATGAGCTATACGTTTTGCACTGTCATATGTTGTAGGCTTCGATGCGATCACCATTCCTTTGATTTGTGATGCTAGACCCCAGATATATCGCTCAATATTCTTATATTCAGGGGTTACAAGAGCTGGACACATCACCGCAAGATCATTAAATCTAGCAGTATAAGCATTTATCTCGGAACCCTTCATTTTTAGGTTCCACAGCTCCTGTTCCAAATTTTGTATTTCCTCTCTTGGACAATACTCCTTTATTAGCATCCTCTTCATCTCTTCCCATTTCATGGAGTTTGCAGCATCAATTCTTATTGTATTAACATGATTGTTCCACCATGTTAACGCTGCATCAGCGAAGGTACACGCAGCAAATCGTACCTTACATTCGTCCAGACAGAAGCTTATTTGAAATACTGATTTTGTCTTTTCAATCCACCGGGTCAAGCTAACAACCCCTTCCGTTCCATGGAAGCTCTTAGGTTTGCAATTCATAAAATCCTTGTAGGTACACATTCTGGCGGTCCCTACATTGCCTTCATTTCTAACTCCTCCTCTTGTGACATTAGCAAGAGTTGCAGCGATTCTCTGAGCTATGATTTCTTCAAGTTCTGCTGATCTTATTGGAGGGTTTGTTTCTGGTGGTGGTGGTTGCGGTTGTTGTTGTTGTGGTTCTGGTCGTTGGTTAAGGTTTAGGCGAGCGCTACTTCTTCTAGGCATTTTGTTTAGTTCCTATACATTTTAGATCACCAAGTGTTTAGTCTATCAAATATTACTCCCAATTTAAATAGTTCATATGATCTGATCATAATAAAATATAGTTGTACACCTACACCTAGTTATGATAAGCTCTATGCACATATGAACTTTAGTTGGAATATCTTATATAAATACTTGAGATCAAAAACATTCCGGGTATTTAGGTGTATTCTCATCGCGGGTCTGAGTCTTCATATATGACTCTATATTTATTATTTGTTGTATTCATGCTCTATTAATTATTGTTTGTTACTTAAGGTCTATCTGATAAGGCACCGGCCAGTCAGGACAGTCGAAGGGCAGGATCATTTTAGCATATAGCCATTCTGAAATCCAGCAACCCAAGCGACATGTCTATCCTGTCACCGCTCCCGTAAGTGGTCCTTTAGTAGTATAATTAATAATACTTTATATTCTAGGCTAAGGGATATACCTAAACCTAACAGAGTAAGCCCTAAACTATAGTCGTGATTTCCTAAGAAAGTACTAATTCACTATAGTTAAAAGCTCTGATACCAATTTGTCACACCCCGGCCGTCGGCGGAAACACCGGGTAGTGTAACGTCATTTCTCGTATCATAGTTATCAACTTCCTGAAAACACATGCATTTTAAAATACGTCAACATAAAGTTGGTGAATTCACAGGTTTTGACTCCATAAAATAATACATTTTCCAAGTTCAAAAGTATAATTTTGAAAGTATCATTTTGACTCTCCAACGTTTAGTATATATATCCTAGGTATAAAATTTTACTTACCAAATAAGTAATTTACCTATAACTCTCATGTACTATGAATATAAGTGTTTGTAATTCCATACAAGCGAAAGTTGCTACGTATAAATATTATTTCAATTCTATACGAGTATGTGTGTTAGGCATAATTATCTACTTAATATACAAGTAGTACCTAGGGTATAAGTAGGGGGAAACTTATACTTAACATTAATACTTGTATACGACAAACTATAATGTTTCTAACAAATTGCTACCATACCATGAGTCTGTAACCGCTGCTTGACAACAAAACCTCTGACAAAACGCACTCATGATTTACCATGAGAAACAATACACTCATAATTTACCATGAGAAACAATACACTCATGATTTACCATGAAAAACAATATCGTGTGCTTCATCGACTCTGGAACAATAACAAATAAAAGGAACGGATCGTCACTCGCTTGTCTTGGGTCGTAATTAACAACCACGAGTGAGGTCGTCAACCCGTATCTTATTCATACACGACTTCCTCTCTCACACGGGATTAACGGTTACAGGTCAGAGGACTTCCACTAAGATCCCCAATCTTAGTTGATGAAGGAGGTAGCTCATGTAGACTTCGACGGCGTTCTATAGTCCTAACAACAAAAGGATTTTCATGTCTAAAACCCTAAGTTACTACCCTATGCTTTTAAACAGTACTCCTAACTTCATAACATTTAGGCAGTATAACAGCTATAACTTGAAGTAAAACCAGGTTTTATTTTGACATAAAACCAATAACAACAACAACATATAACATACCAAGATTTATCTTGTCATAAAACTAACAATAACAACATACTTTATAAATTAACATATAGAACTTTCGAATATAACTTCGGAACTATATCGCACACAACATATATATAGAATCCTAAGTATAACTCAAGATCTACATTAGTATACTACTATAACAATAACATGCTAACAACTTTACGATAGTTGTATACTTTCAGATACGAAATAACTATATCCCGGTGATTATAACTATCTACATTGATACTAATATACTATCATATAGACATAACAATAACGTATATATAATATTTAGCATGCGTTTTCCACCAAAATATTAGAAAGTGGGGCCGTGAAACTCATCTTAATAGCGTGATTTTATGTAATCTAAGCAGAAACGGTCAGCGTCGAGGTCGTCGGGGCTCGGGATGGAAGAGGGCTTCAGAAAAGGAGAGAGGAGAAAGGGAAATGGTGTAAGGAAGTGTCAAGCTCGGGCCTGCTATTTATAGGAAGGATTTTGGACCCTCACGACGTGAGAAACTCAATGTTCACGTCGTGAGTTTGGAACTTATCTCTTCGTAGACTTGCCATCCGTCTTCTAGCTTCGGAATTTGTCCCTTTGACTCCTCACGACGTGAATCAATCCTTGCTCACGTCGTGAGTTTGGATCTTATCCCCTCGTAGCCTCGTCACACCTTCCAGATTCCGAGATGTGGCAAAATGACTCCTCACCTCGTGAACATCTATGCTCACCTCGTGAGTTCAGTCAGATTAGGGTTTCTGACAACTGTATCTTCGGAATGTCGTAACTTTTGCATACGAACTCCGTTTTTGACGTTCTTTATATGCACGCGTAGGTATTTACAAGTACTACAACTCTCTTTTAGACTCTAATAGCTAATTCTAAGTCTATTTTACATTCCTCTTATTATAGAGATTTATAGTGTTTAGTTTATCATAACTTCTTCACACGAAGTCAGATTTAGACATTCTCTATATTTTTGGATTAGTATTGACATACACTTTGAGTTGTATCATAAAGAAAGTTCATATTTGTATTAGAATTATCATGAAATACATAGTGAGTTTACTACATTACTTGTTTTGACAAAATCACATTACATGATTGGCATAATCACATGTGATTGTTATTGACCTAATTTTGACAGGTGTTACATATAGCTAGGCCAGTAGATATAAATAAATGTTGTAAGGCCTATATTGTACTGTTTATGCTTTTGATCTACATCGGTACATGACATCCCAAGGTTATATAATACAATGAAAATACATTTCTTTAAGAAATGATTTGATAAATTTTTATCATATTTTGTTTTGGGGACAAATTCCGCAATACCTTTTCAAAGATTACTCTGATTTTATTTTTTTTAAAAAGCATAAACAAAATCAGTCTTTTTTGGCCGAGAAAATGGGGATGTCACATGAACCTTCACCCCTTAGTTTATACGACACTCATTTCTGCAACCCTCCGAATCAATCCTCAGAAATCTTTCTTAACCTCAAGGTATTTTTGGTTAAGCTACCTAAGCATACATAATCTAGAAAAATTACAACTTTAGATACCACAATGGAGCTATTTGGAATTCTTCACTTCTTTGAATAATTGATCTTTGATTTCTTTGAATTCACCACCTTTTTGTTTGATTTTTGGTATCTTCAACTTTTTGGATCTTCATAATTTTTATCTTTTCATCTTCATACTTTGATTGCTCCAAAATTCTTATAACTTTTTGGTAATTTCTCTCTTTTTTATATATAACTCACTTTTTTCGCTCAATTCCTACATGCTTAAGCAATGGAGCTTAACTTCAACCTTTATTGGTTAGAGGTAGTAGGCTAAGTGCAATGACTATATAAGCTCTCATCGATAGATTTCAGGTGCAGGCTGCAAAACGTTTTATGCCATATAAACTACCAAATTACCTTTCATATCTCATGGCATTTCACTAGGACTTGGGAAGCCACAAATATACTATAACATATGTTGGCTCAATTAAAAATTTGAGCTCTGATTGGATCATCCCACGCAACACTAGCAACTTAAGTTTAAACTATTACTAGACTTAATTTTTAGATTATTATTTCAAATCTATTTCTAAATTTTCTAAATTTTAAATTTTAAAATTATTTAGCTATTTACTTTTTTGACCCCCTACCCCACACTTATTACATACAATGACCTCATTGTATGCATAAAATAATTTAAAAGCAATAACAGGGATAAAAAGGAAAAGACTCCCATGGGGTAGTAGTGGTGAGATCGGTTCTGAACATGTGGATAACTTGAACATCTTGAATATGTAACTGGAACTTGGATTTTATGAGATATTTGAATGTGACGGCAAAATGCGAGTCAGAAACTTGAATCTTCAACAAACGTGGTTCATAAAGTCTTCAAAGCATAGTATCTCAATGTGGGAAAGCATATGCCACATTATAAAGTTGGAATAGAATATTAAAAAGCCAATTGTGCTGACCACGACATGGTATTGTAAGTCACGTCGTGTTGTCGAAGTAAATCGTTGTCGAAATCGCAATGGCTTCCAAAGTCACGACGTGGAACGAAGGGCCAAGTTGTGAAGACTGGTCTTCACATAATGCAGTTATGCATTAAGTCTTCTATGCAAGTGGAATGCAACTGAATGAATAAATGTTTTGAGAACCTTCTAAGACTTTATTATTTTCTTGACTCTTCCCTCATTTCTAGTTTCTCACGAAACTAACCCCACACTTATTAAAAATTGTGGGCTTCGACTCATAACTTCGAATGACACGACTTTACTCGAACGTTCCTATCTCTATTCTCTCAATATTCTGCTCACGATAGCTTACCAAATCTGCAACATAATAAACAGATTGTGGAAAGAAGAAAACATCCATCCCATAGTTGGTCACAAGTTCAAAACAAACCAAATAAAAACTTAAAAACTAAAACAAAACAAACTTAAAAACTAAATAAAGGATAAAATTAATAATCATCCTCGCCCACTTGCGCTCCACTTGGTCCAGCTCCATCTCCTTGGCTTGTCCATAACTCCTCCCAAGTCAGAATGTAAGGGTAATGAGGCGGCATTGTTGGAGGTCGCTCCACATTAAGATGCGTAAATAATATATCAATAGCTTGATTGTGGTAGTTGACACCCCCACAGAGATTTTCTAAATAAGAACCGACCCGAATTCGAAATGGGTTGATTGGTACCCTACCCTCAAATGGTTGAGGTTGTTGTTGTGGTTGGCCCCTTTCTCCGCGTGTTCTAACATTGCACGTTCCCCTTTGTCGTGGTTGTTCCTCTTGTTGCCCTATGGGTTGCTCAACATCTTCTGGAGGTATTACAAATCCCCCACCGATGTTCACCACCACTCGCATAACACTCAGAAATTGAACCGTCAAATCATTATCCTTAAAGCGTGTAAGATTCCTAATAAAATTAGGACTCAAAATACCATAAGAACGGTCGAGTCGAGTGACCAAATGTCCACCCGTAATGGGACTACCGGGCCGAAAACTTGTCGTCTTCTTCCCAAAAAATCTTGCAAGCATGTAACATAAGTTACAGAAAACTCTGGATGTAATGATGCTTCAAAGATAAAACAAATTTCGGGAAGGCACCTTATCCCATGATGTTTATGGTTGATGGAGAAAGTGATCAGACAATGTCAAAACCGGTAAATAGGAGACCGAATTTGGCCTTTACAAGAATCACATGAATTGTACTCGTGATTTGAAATGCTTCTCCAAAATTATACATCTAGTAATCCCGAGGTAAAGTCCCGAACACATCCTTGTAAGAATAAAATAAAATGGGGTGATTGAGTTTCTTCTTCAGTATATAGCCCTATTCTCCGTGAAAACTCACGAAGGCTACATTCGCGGTAAACGCCTCCCAAACGGAAGGAAAGAGCCCAGTTGTAGGTTGGTTCGGTAGTCCGTTCTTCAAAATTTATTGTGGCAAAGAACTCGATGCATAATTCCCAATAAACGGGTTCTTGAATAGAAAACAAATTCCTCCACCCGTTGCATGGGAATGTAAAACCCTCTCCAATAAATAATTTCGTCCAATGTCTCTCCACTTCTACAACCCCAACCCCACGCAGCCATGCCCAATCCGTCAATGGAGCAATTGCAAACTCTCAGTTGTACAACCACCCTAACCTGTTCATATAGTTGTTGAGCATTGCTTGTGAAATGTTTTGTGGAAATTGGTAAAGCGGATGGATACTCGATACATCTATGTATTCCTGTTCCTCTAGAACTGCACGATGAGGCCCCATAATACTTGAAAAATAATGAACAGCAAAACAAACAAACAAACCACCAAGGAATTAAGCCATTAAGCAAAAAAAAACTGTATGCCAAGTTTTCACGTCGAGGTCTTGAAGTCCACGTCGTGAATCCAGTTTGTGTCGTGCATTTCAATCGGGTATTCTAGGGTCAAAATGAACTGAAATTACCAATTGGGGTTTGTCTAGCCTGTTATTCTAAGCCTTGGTAACACACATGCAACCAAGATTGACTAACTACTAGACTCAATTTCGGCATTAAAACTCAAAGAATAAACCCTAAGTCTAAATGCGTAAACCTAGAAGAAATTAGTACAACTAAAGAATGAAGATTTTACCAAAGCAAGAGATTAATCACGATTTAAGAAAATGGTTGAGGAATCTGACAGAAAATCAAAATGTGGGGCTAATGAGCGTTTGTGTGTGTATGGTATTTGAAAGGGATAGTAAAAAAAATGAATTCATCTGAGTTAAAATGGTCCCACCGTGAACTTTAAGTCCACATCATGAAGTTATAAATTCATGTCGTGAATTTTATAACCCTTTAATATGCATCATGAAATAATTTGTGACCACGATGTGGTGCATAAAACCACGACGTGATGTCGAGGATTTTGTTTTCATTTAAAAATTCAATTTTCTTTTAAAAATTTTACCACTCTATCAATTCTAAACCCCACATTTGATTTTTGCAGTAAAAAAAAATTCAAGATGACTTTGATGGTTATTTATCCTAAAACTAAACTAGAAATGAAAAATAAAAAAAAACGAAAAGGAAAACGCAAACCGATCTCGAGCTGCCTCCCGAAAAGCGCTTCTTTTTGTTGGAGTCAAGAGTCAGAATCTGTTCGACCTCATGTTGAATCGTTTGGAGAGTCAACCACCAACTGCACCTTCTTTTCTTTCCATCTTCTCTTGTATGCCTGAACGCTTCTATGATACGCCTTCTTAGAATTTTCCTTTTTTAATTTTAAATCACCTTCTTCAAGCTTTCGTTTGATTCCGTTATTTACAATAAGTGTAAGCCCTTTTCTTTCTTCACTTTGGAGGTTCTTAGCCTCAAAATCCTCCTTATCTGTAGTTAGTTGTTTCAATTCTGATGTAGCTTCGACTTCTTCATCATTTGACATTAAATCTTCTTCACTCTCCTGACTCGCTAAAGACTTTGGAGTTCTATAAGAAAAAACTTCTAAAGCAAGCGAAATTGATGCTCTAGGCTTTATGCGATTGACTTCTTTAATGACTTGAATTTCTTCTTCCATTAATTTCTCCAATTCCTCGAGCTTGTTTTTCTCATCTATATTGAACACTTCATTAGGAGCATAATCCTCTTTGAATCCATTTTCCACTCCAAAGGTCATCTCTTCATCTCCTACTCGTAATGTAAGTTTCGACTCGCATATATCCACCATGGCTCGAGCGGTATTGAGCAAAGGACGCCCAAGGATATTTACTAAGATGTCTTCAATTATGCCTTTAGGATGAGTCACCGAACGATTAGCCATGCGAATCGTCATTATAGTAGTCTTCAAATCTGAAAGATTGAGCTTGTGATAGAACGAGTAAGGCATCAAATTTATGCTTGCTCCAGAATTGGCTAAAGCAAAAGTCTTCATATTATTCCCGAATTCACCAGGAAGTGCAAGGCATCCAGGATCTCCCATATTCTTTAGTATTTCTCCCATTATCACCTTAGAACTCTGCTCACTTAGGACCATCATGGAGGTCATATCTAGTTGTTGGCGAGCGTCGAGTAAGTCTTTGTGACATCCCCAAATTCACGGTCAATTTAAATATTTTATTTATGCTTATTTGAAAATCAGAGTATTCATTTTAAAGAACAATATTGTGGAATTTGTTCCCAGAAAAACATGATAACTACGTTATCAAAGCATTTCCAAAGAAATGTATTTGATTCATTTTAAAACATTAGGATTTCATCATCAATACACAAACATAAGCATACACAGACCTTACATTCATTTACACTAGTGATCTACATCTCCTAAATCTCTCAGTGTAATATAGCTTCATATCGACACCTTTGATTCAAATAAACTGAGTGGGTCAGGTTGGGAAACCTGGTGAGTACATAGGGTTTTCAACCCACAATAATATAATTATTATGTTTAATCATCAAACAATCAGCCCAATTACCCAACCCCATTATCTTCTTTATTCTTAAGGATCTACCCTAAGAATCATTTATTCTTCATTCATTCATTCCTAAGGATCTTCCTAAGGAATAGGCACAAAATCCATCGCTGCCAGGGTTTGCATAAAAGACATTAAGTCCATAGCAGCCGATATTATTTGTTAGGCACTAAGTCCATAGCTGCCAGGGTTTGTATAACAAGCACTAACTCCATAGCTACGGATGTTATTTTTTAGGCACTAACTCTATAGCTGCCAAGGTTTATCTCTTTTATTGACAATATTATTTTAGGGAGTCCACCCACAATACATGTCAATGGGTTTTTAGAGTACACCGGGTGAACATATTGTTCACAACACCTACAGGTTGCGAGTATTCTAGTTTTCCACTGGACTGTCTAGAATAGTTTGTGGTCGTCATCTATACTATGCTAGATGACTGGGCTAACGCTTGGGTCAAGGCCTTTCATTATCTTTCACCTCTCAGCCTCTGTATCATCTCTCATCATCCATATCATCTTTCATCTACCCATCTTTACGATATATTTATAGGTATAAAAATACATATACAGTTTAAATCAAGTAAAACATGTATAAATCATTCATCTAGCATTGATATCAAGAACACAAATAATATGCACACATAGCATGTAATTTATATTAACTATTTTATATCTATGTGTAAGATGAAAGTAAATATGAACTCATATTATTAGCGTAATTGGATAGAATATAACTAGAAACGGTCAGCGGTTCGTGATCGTCGGGCTCGGGACGCGGAACGCATTCAACAAACGAGAGAGGGAAAGAGGTTTTGGTGTATGGAGAGAAAGGGTCTCACTTGCTATTTATAGGCTGCTTTGGCCCATTCATGTCGTGGACTTGATGTTCAAGTCATGGCGCATGGCTGAATCACTTCGTAGGCTTGCCATCTATGTTCTAGCTTCAAAAGGTGTCCGGATGACATTTCCACATCGTGTATCTTATATCCACGTCATGGAGTCTTAACACATCACTCTTGTAGACTTAGCACGTGTTTTCTATCCTCAGTTAGTGTCTTTGACTAGTTTCACGTCGTGGACTTAATGTTCACGTCGTGGACTTGAGGCGCCTAGGGTTTCTGTCACGTGTCATGCTTTCAGACAGCTACATCTTCGAAAGGTCATAACTATTGCATACGAGCTCCATTTTTGACATTTTTTATATCCATGTGTAGGTGGAGACATACCCTACAACTTTATTTTAGGTCACTAAGGACAAAAAAGTACTTTATCGTAAACTCACGTTTTACGATTCCCGGTATCGTGCCGGTTTTGTCGCGAAACTTCGACAGGTCATAACTTCTTCGTTATAACTCGGATTTCAGCGTTCTTTATATGTACGTAAACCTTGTGACATATACTACAACATAGTTAATAATATTTATTATAAATAATCATCGATAAAAAAGTCATTTTTTGATGCTTATCATATCTAAATTGACTAGCCCGAATCTGCGGGCGTTACAATTATCTTCCTTTTAGGATGATTACGTCCTGGAATCATCAACAAAAAAGGGCGTGTATAATAACTCCATGCATTATCTTTTTATCCTAGGTAATAACTGTAACTTCTATGTTCCTTCGAATGAGTATCTAACTCTTGGACTTCTTGACAGCAGGCGATGCTCAATCTTGCATCTCCACCTCGTACTACATTAGACTTTCAATTGTAACCTTCGAGTTAGAATATCGATTCTCATTGGAAACTCCTTCTTCTTCTTAACGGGCTTAAGATAAGTTATTTCCTTCGATTACCATAATAGACCGATGTGTCATGTTCTAATGACCTCTCATTGTATGATGGAACTCTTAGACTCAGGTCTTTTAGAGTCAAATTCCAGAATGGAATATACCTTCCTTCATGTTCTAATGTGATATAATCACATTCTAGCATGTAGCACTTCTAGCTACAAGCTTCTTTACTTTAACGGTGATCGCGATACTTTTATTGATCGCTTCGATTATCTTTCACTTCAACCTTCTGGCTTAAGTCGGATGCTACATCGAACTTGGTTCTCTGAACCACGTAACATACTTGTCTTAGTCGGACTTGATTTGATATGACCACTAGGGTCGGAATATCAATCATCTTCTTTGTGTTTACCGAAACGATGGTAACGACATACTTGAACAAAAGAGAATCAAATACTAGCTCCTTGGTAACCTTGTGACTTTCCCTGATCCAAGTGCGAGTCCTATGCTTCCGGTAGTATATGCCTCTACTACCATTCATACCTACTCATACTCGTCCCAAGTATTGTCTCGCAGTTCTCCAAGTCACCATGAAAGAATTTCACATAGTCATTTAACACATCGGATAACATAACTAAGGTTTACATTATATTTTAAAATGTTTACATAGGTGTTAAAGTTTTCCCTACCCTAGGCCTCAAATAATACGCTACACCACATGATACTATCTATATGGCTACTTCATATCCTGATCTTCGGATATATCCTCACTCCGCATCTCTTGCATTGTCACCTGCTTCGTTGAGGAACATTTGGAATGCGCTTGCCTTTGGATTTGGCGGTGCATTCGGTCTTGCTGCTTGGTTTTTCTTTGGGAAATCTTTTGACATGTGCCCCTTGTCTCTACATCTGTAGCATACCTTATCATTAAGCGTACAATCCCTAGAATAGTGACCGACCCTCCCACACTTGTAACAAGTCACTTCTCCGTCGTATCTCCCATAATTCTTCTTCTTGCACTTTTCACACCACTTGGCTCTATACTTTTGGTCATTAAGGTTGGGCTTTGAGAATTTCCCTTTCTTATCGGATCTCGAGGATCCTTCAAGCTTCCTCTTCTCACCAACTTCAGCTCTCTCCAGACCCTTTTCCCTTATTTGGGTCTCAACATTCTTGGCTGCCCAGACGGCGACTTTCAAGGTGGTTGCTTGTTTAACAATTGGACCAAAGTCTGCTGGTAATCCATTGGCAAACTTGTTGACCTTGGAGAGTTCAGTTGGAACTAGGTAAGGAACAAGCCTCATCTTCTCCGTAAAACTCATAGCATACTCGGTAATGCTCATTCTTCCCTTCCTTAGGTTCTGAAACTCATTGTTGATCTCCAGTAGATCCTACTCAGAGAAGTACTGCATCTTCAGTTCCACCAAAAAGTCTTCCCAAGACATCTTGCTAGCTTCTCCCTTGGGCATGGTATTAGCTAGTAGCTTCCACCAGCTTAGTACTCCATACTTTAACAGGGGAACCGTGAGAGCGGTCTTTTGTCTGTTGCTACAGTCGCAACTCTCAAAAATTGTCTCCATCTTGGAGATCAAATCCCTAACTTCCACCGGTGTTGGGCTTACAGAAAGACATGGTGGTTTGGATGCCATGAAATCCTTGTTTTTGCATCCACGTCCGTTATTTCCTCCATCTTGTTTATTCCTTCTAACCACTGGCGGTTCAGCTTGACCAATAATTCTACTAGAGTTTTGTTCTTTTGACTGACCTTCATTCAGTTCGGGTTGTTCAATAGGTATAGTAGGTTCATCCCTATTGAGCAAAATTTTCCTCATCTCCTCCCTTTGTTCGGCTATCATAGCCCGAATCATGGCTTGCACTCCTGCCATCGTGATTCGCTCAGGTGCAGATGCTACCTCTGGTGCACGCTCAATCACTTGTGGCACAGGCTGCGACTTACCATTTCTGAATCTGCTTCGAGTACTCACCATGTCAACCTATACACCAAATTCAAACGTTCGGTGTACAGTGACAAACATTTTAGATAGGGAATCAGACGTATAAATCTCCTTATCTCTTCGAAAAGTTACATGCCAGTTCTAAGATCGTAATTAAATGTTTAGAAATTTGAACACATAAAATTTTCAGATCCATTCGGCAATAGACCATGGATCCGACCAAATAATAGTATCATAAAGCACATAAGGCTATAACATAAATCATTTAGCACATAAAAGCAATTTAGGCATCTGATCCTAAATTAAGCTAGCGCTTGTGTCAATTCAGGTGTACTTCTCTCTCCGAAAAGTTACATGCCAGTTCTAATATCGTAATTAAATGTTTAGAAATCTAAACACATAAAATTTTCAGATACGATCGGCAACAGACCATGGATCCGACCAAATAATAGCATCATAAAGTACATAAGGCTATAAAATAAATCATTTAGCACATAAAAGCAAATTAGGCATCTAATCCTAAATTAAGCTAGTGCTTGTGTCAATTCAGGTATACTACCTAAAATATAATAGACACACTCAACTCACAATCATCACTTAGCATTATAAGTTTAAGTCTATAAATAAATCATTGCTCCTAGTTTACTTCAACTAATGCTCTAATACCAACTGTGACATCTCCAAATTCACGGTCATTTTAAAAACATTATTTATGCCTATTTGAAAATTAGAGTATTCAATTTAAAGAACAATAATTTGTTCCCAGAAAAACATGATAACTACGTTATCAAAGCATTTCCGAAGAAATGTATTTTATTCATTTTAAAACATTGGGATGTCATCGTCAATACAGAAACATAATCATAAATAGACCTTACATTCATTTACACTAGCGATTTACATTTCCTTAATCTCTCAGTGTAATATAGCTTCATATCGACACATGTGATACAAATAAACTGAGTGGGTCAGGTTGGGAAACCAGGTGACTACATAGGGTTTTCGACCCACAATAATATAATTATTATGTTTAATCATCAATCAATCAGCCCAATTACCCAACCCCATTATCTTCTTTATTCTTAAGGATCTACCCTAAGAATCAACTATTCTTCATTCATTCATTCCTAAGGATCTTCCTAAGGAATAGGCACAAAATCCATCACTGTCAGGGTTTATATAACAGACACTAAGTCCATGGCAACAAATATTATTTGTTAGGCACTAAGTCCATAGCTGCCAGGGTTTGTATAACATGCACTAACTCCATAGCTACCGATGTTATTTGTTAGGCACTAAGTCCATAGTTGCAAGGGTTTATCACTTTTATTGACAATATTATTTTAGGGAGTCCACCCACAACACATGTCAATGGGTTTTTAGATTACATTGGGTGAACATATTGTTCAGAACACCTACAGGTTGCGAGCTTGCTAGTGTTCCACTGGACTGCCTAGAATAGTTCGTGGTCGTCATCTATACTTTGCTAGATGACTGGGCCAACGCTTGGGCCAAGGCTTCTCAATAATATTTCACCTCTTAGCCTCTATATCATCTCTCATCTTTCATCTACCCATATTTACCCGATATATTTATAGGTATAAAAATACATATACATTTTAAATCAAGTAAAACATGTATAAATCGTTCATTTAGCATTGATATCAAGAACACATATAATATGCACACATAGCACATAATTTATATTAACTATTTCATATCTATGTGTAAGATGAAAGTAAATATGCACTCACATTAGTAGCGTGATTGGATAGAATCTAACTAGAAACGGTCAGCGGTTCGTGATCATCAGGCTCGGGACGCGGAACGCCTTCAGCAAACGAGAGAGGGAAAGAGGTTTTGGTGTAAGGAGAGAAATGGTATCACTAGCTATTTATAGGCTGTTTTTGGCCCATTCATGTCGTGGACTTGATTTTCACGTCGTGGCGCATGGCTGAATCACTTTGTAGGCTTGTCATCTGTGTTCTAGCTTCAAAAGGTGTCCGGATGACATTCACATCGTGTATCTTATGTCCACGTCATGGAGTCTTAACACATCACTCATGTAGACTTAGCACGTGATTTCCAGCCTCAATTAGTATATTTGACTAGTTTCACGTCGTGTACTTGAGGCGGTTAGGGTTTCTGCCACGTGTCATTCTCTCAGACAGCTACATCTGCGGAAGGTCATAGCTTTTGCATACGAGCTCCGTTTTTGACGTTCTTTATATCCACGCATAGGTGGAGACGTACTCTACAACTTTAGATTAGGTCACTAAGGCAAAAAAAAGTACTTTATTGTAAACTCACTTTTTACGATTCCCGGTGTCGTGCCGGTTTTGTCGTGAAACTTCGACAGGTGATAACGTCTTCGTTATAACTCGGATTTCAGCATTCTTTATATGTACGGAAACCTTGTGACATATACTAAAGCATAGTTAAGATTACTTATTCTAAATAATCCTCTATAAAAAAAAGTCATTTTTAACGCTTATCGTCTCTAATTTGACTACCCTGAATCTGCGAGCGTTACAGTCTTGAAGAAACTTTGCATATTCAGGAACTTCTGCCAAGGATTCAATAAAAGGAGTATTAATAGAAATACCCTTAAATTGCTTTATAAACTTTAGATGCTCTTGTTCCAGTGGATGAACTCTTGCTCGGGAAGGAAACGGTAACGAAGGGCGGAAAGCTTGGACCCAAGATTGATCTTTCTTTTCAGGTTGTGTCCACGTCGTGGAGATTGAATCTCAACGTCGTGATGTCGAGGTTTTAGCAAAAATTTTCCCTTCAACTTTAAACTTATTTTGCTGTGGTTCGGGCTGAATTGGTTCTACTTCTAAGGCTTCTAGGAATTCAAATATAGTATCGTCTTCAGTTTCGATCACCATGACTTGCGGTTGTGGCTTCTTATCGGGAATTTGTGGAGAAAGTCATTCATTAACCAATGTAGTTAATTGACCAAGTTCGGCTTCAATGTTTTGGATCGATGCTTGATGATTTCTCAATAAAGCTTGCTGATTTATCATTAAAATTTGTTGGTCTCTTATCGTCGCATCGGTCTCATCATGTCATTTTTCCGAAGACTCCATGAATCTGGTAAGCATGGAATCTAAATCAATTTTCTTTTCAGTTTGTGGTTGCTCCTTTTGGTAAAAGCCTCAGCCAGTTTTCCTAAACCTTTCTTCCTTTTTCTTTTTGTATTCATCATAAGGCAACCATTATTTCTTCGGCTTCCTGCAATCTTCATCATATTTGTCTCCACTTGTGTAGAAGACTTGAGCTTTCTTATTCCCATTATCATCAAGATTGCAATCTTTTGTTAAATGTGGACCGTTGGACCTTTCACAACCCACACAAATAGCATGTATGGATTGACCCATCTTTGTCATATGTCGGTCCTCATTATTTAGCATAACTAACATAGCCGCCATGTCCTCAGAAGTGCCACTCCCAATTCCCTTAGCTCCATCATGTCGAGGACTGTGATACTCACGCGAATACTTCGAAATCTCTTCAACTAGCTCCTTAATCTCAGCAGGATTTTTTTCGTCAAAGGTCCTTGAGAATCAAAGAGTTGTCTTGTCATCACATTCACCCCATCGTATAATGTAATGCCCGCAGATTCGGGCTAGTCAATTTAGAGACAATAACCGTTAAAAATGACTTTTTTATAAAAGATTATTTTGGATAAATAATATTAACCAGGTTATAGTATATGTCGCAAAGGTTTTGTACATATAAAGAATGCTGAAATCCGAGTTATAACGAAGAACTTATGACATGTCGAAGTTTTACGGCTAAACCGACACGGCACCGCGTAACGTAAAAAGTGAATTTTTGATCAATTACTTTTTAGCCTTAGGAATCTAAACGAAAGTCGTAGTATATGTTAAACCGAGAACGTACATAAAAAGAACGTCCAAATCTGACTTCGTGTGAGGAAGTTATGATTGTTCAAAGATTTAACATAGTAGTGCACAGCCTAGAATTCGAATTTTAGATTGACCGATTTTTAGCCGACATAACCTAAATGAGAATTGAAGATCTCATTAACAGGAGTTCAACGATAAAAAGACAGTCGAAAACGGAGTCCCTATGTAGAAGTTATGAATTTTACACGATCGTTAAAAGTTTAATCCTCTCATATTGTTAAATTTAAAATCGGTCGAGAATTAGCCGATGGAGTAAAAAGGATAGTTGTAGATCTTATCAATACCTACGCGTGGATATAAAAAATGTCGAAAACGGAGCTCGTATGCGAAAGTTACAGAATTTAGAAGTCGGAAGGATGCTGCTGCGAAAGGGGTGACATGGCTTAATCTGGACCATTGCTTCCTCCCCAAGCCTTGCCATCAGATGGTGACACTTGGCACTCAAACCGACGAGTTGGAGACTCAAACTCGATGAGTTGGGCCATTTTTCAGCCTATAAATACCATGCGAAGCTTACCCTTTTTCCTCACACCATAACCCTTCTCTCTCTCTCTAACTTCTCTCTAAACCTCTCCCAAAGCCCTAGTAACTTCTAATTGCTAGAGGAAAGCCCCGGAGCCCCCGAAGGCTCCAAGAAAAAGATCTTTTCAGCTCGGAAGTTTTTCCCCCCGCAGAGGCCGGATTCTAGCCACAATCCACGGTAAGTGAGTTATGCTTACCCTACTTTAAGTATAACTTATGTTTAAGTTCAATATCGTTATTATGAACTTATAAAAAATATATATATTATAAAATATAATATACAAAGTGTTATTATAATATCTTTTAACTACTCGCGGTATGGGGAATCTGGTTTGAAGGGTCGCATAAGGTTGTTGGATTTCAGAACGACTTAAATGCTAAAATGGTCCTGCCCTCCGGTGTTTCATGTTTGGCCCCTGTTTGTACATAGTGGGTGAAAAGTATTGTTTAAAACATATAAAACAATATCCCTCGTAAATAGTCGCGATAAATATTAGACGAAAGGTAATGATACTAGGTTTCGTCGAAGGAAAATAGAATTGTTAGAAGCGAAGCGCTACCCGAGTTTCGAATTATCACTGTAACAAGTGAGTGCATAGTTACTTTCATCTTACACATAGATATGAAGTATTTAATATAAATTACATGCTAAGTGTGCATATTACCTATGTTCTTGATATTTATGTGGGATGAATATACATTTTTTATTTGATTTAAACCGTATATGTATTTTATACCTATAAATATTGGGTAAAGATGGGTAGATGAATTATGAGGGATGAAAGATGATATAGATGAAAAATTGACATCTATGGACTTAGTGCCCTATAGATGAATATTGGCAGCTGTGCCACAATCTGTAGAGGTTTTTGAACCGCTATGTACACTAAACATTCTGGCAGCTACGCCTAAAGGATAATATCGGCAGCTGCGCCTAATAAAGAACATCATAATCTTGGCAGCTGCAACTAAAGGATAATATCGGCAGCTGCGCCTAAATGATAATATTGGCAGCTGTTCCTAATAGATAACATTGGCAGCTGTGTCATTGGCAGCGATGGACTTCGTGCCAATTCCTTAGGAGAATTCTTAGGAATGAATGAGTAAATGCTAGATGATATTTAGGGTAGATCCTTAAGAAATAAATAAGATAATGGGGATGGGTAATTGAGTTAATTGTGTGATGATGAAACATAATAACTTTATTATTATGGGTTGAAAACCCTATGTACTCACCAGGTTTCCCAACCTGACTCACTCAGTTTATTTGTATCACATGTATCGATATGAAGCTACATTACACTGAGAGACTAAAGGAGATGTAAATCACTAGTGTAAATGAATGTAAGGTTTGTTTATGCTTATATTTTTGTATTGACGATGACATCCCAAAGGTTTAATATAAACAAAATACATTTCTTCGGAAATGCTTTGATAATATATTTATCATGTTTTCTGGGAACAAATTCCGCAATATTATTCTTTAAAAATGAATACTGTAATTTTCAAATAAGCATAATTAAAACTTTTAAATGACCATGAATTTGGGGATGTCACATAGAAGATTGATACTTCTTGTTGCACATTAAGATCATTTAGGGGAGAATTTCGAAGTAAGCCCTTGTAATGCTCCCATGCTTCATAAAGTGATTCACCCGGTTGTTGCTCAAAGTTAGCTATTTCCTTCTTGAGTTTAGACAATTTTGAAGGTGGGCAAAATGGCTCTAAGAATTGTTTCACACATTTGTGCCCATGTAGTAATGGCAACTGGTGGAAGTGCCTTCAACCAATCCTTAGCAGCTCTTTTAAAAGTGACTGAAAGCATCCTCAATAACACCGTCTTGCGTGGAACATTTGGAATGTTAAAGTAATCAGCGATGTCATTAACTTCATCAAAGTGTTTGTACGCATCCTCATGATCTTTCCCGGAAAATGGAACGTCCTCAAGCATGGAAAGAATATGTCCTTTAAGCTTGAATATGGCGGTGGCGGGAATCCCAGGTTGCACTAAACCTGGACCGGTGTCCTCTAGGATTCTCTTCTTGTATGTTTCCATCGAAATGTTGGCAATGTCCACCATGTTATTTTTTGGCTCATCTTTGGGTTCGCTCTCTTCTTTTTCTAATTCGGTTTCAGACTCGCATTCAGATTCTTGTGTATTAGTAGTTTGCTCAAAGATTTCAACCTTGCTTTCGTTCTTCGAGTAATTGTTCGATTCACATACGTTCTTCCCATTATTCTTACTAAAAACCAATTTAAGATCTTTGAATGGTGATTTCTTTGGTGGGTTGGTTTCTCCTACGTTCTTATCTGTCTTTTTACGAAGGGTTGACTCTGGATCTTCAAGCGGTGGTATCAAAGGTTTGTTGGATCCACGGGTTATGTACTACTGCAAGAAAAACAAAAATAAAAATGTAAAAACGAAGTAATTAAAAATTCCTACTAAACGATTACCACGATGTGTTAATACTTACCACGTTGTGTTGAATCATAAAAACTAAACAGAAGCTAAAAACGAAATAAATGTAAAACAACCTAATTCACGTTGTGAGCTTAAGGTTCACGTCGTGAGTTCAGTAATTCAGAAAGAAAAACGAATGCTAAAAGTTAACTTTTTGCAGGTTTAACCCCACAAAAAGGATCGATTAACCTAAAGCAATTAAATCTAAAACTAAATAGTCGTTCCTCGGCAACGGCACCAAAAACCTGATGCTGAAATAATTATGCACTAGTTTATCATCCTAATGAAACTAATTACTACCTAAGGCAGTGTACCTTGATGAAAATAGTATAGCTCAATAGACAGGTATCGAACACAGGGAACGGATTTAATTAACTAAATTAATTACTAAAAATTAACCGAAAACTAGCAAGTTCAGACAAACTTAATTACTTAACTAACAAATTCAATCAATTAATAAAAATAGTTCCATTTAGTTTGAATCCACTTCTCCTATGTGGTTAGCTACTAATTATGGATTATTAATGTTGGTTATCAATTATTATTTTATAAGCAATTCAAGTCCAAATTTACTAATAATTTCACTTATTTCGAATCCACTTCTCATCTATGGTTAGCTATTAATTATGGATTATTAATGTTGGTTATCAATTATTATTTTATAAGCAATTCAAGTCCAAATTTATGAATAATTTCACTAATTCATGTAGAACTATGTATGGTCATACATTAGCAAACACGAAATCAGATATAGGATGTAGACAAGCTATGAAAGATTAATCCAAATAAACACAATTGTGGTCACATTTTATGTTCTCTAACACAGCTAAATCAATTACTTTTATTACTTATCTAAGATTGGGTCGATCCTAGCTTTAGCAATTTAATGGTCACTAAACTACTAGGTAACAAGTTCATGTAATTTAATGTTCACTAAGCTACACACAACCTGAATTCAAGCAACTAAAGCATCAAATATTAACATGCTAGGTAGAGATAATCAAACATAAGCTCATAACCAACAATTAAAATCCAATAATTAAATAACTAAACCATAAAGTTAAATCTTCATCTAGCTAAATAGAAGCTACTAGATTCAGCTACTCATGGATGAAATTATGAACACAAATCCAGTTAAATCGACATTATCAAAGTTTACCAAACTAGAATGATGAATGTATTCTTCAATATCTTGATCTTCAATTAAGTGTCCTTCAATGAATGCTTTTTCGCACTTATCTCTGAGTAATGTTTCTCCAGAAGTTTCTCTGAAAAACCTCCAAGCCTCTCAGATTATGAAAGTGAATGAATATATATAGTTTTGGGAATTTTCGCTCTCCATGACGTGAAAAAGGATTTCACGTCATGTAAATGATGGCCACGTCATGATTTAGGCTTTTTGCAGGAATTTTTCTTCTATTAATTCTTCAATCCTCCATAGTTCCACTTCTTTCCAATTATAGTCCTTATTCTTCAATATTTTTCTTTTTGGCTGCAAAATTCAGTTTAATCTCATCAGTATCATATATCTTTGCAAATAACCAAAATATTAATAAAAATGTATTAAAATATTGCCTAAAAATATGTACAAATATGGCAATATCATCAATCGATGCGTTTTTCAATTTTTCTTGAAGTACCTTCGTTTTCTAAGTTTTCTCAGCCAATGCATCCATGATCCTGTTCTCAACAAGTAAGTCATTTTGAAACTGGAGGATTCGTTCGAAAAAGGAAGTGTGAAGATCAGCATTGTCTATTTGAATTCCAAATTGAGATCAGAGAGAGCTTCTTTTTCTGATTGTAGAGAAGTCTGAAAACCTTCAATGACCTTGTTCATTTCAGCCATATATTTATCAGAAGTGGTTCGGAAGTCAGACAAAAACTCTTGGACTTCCTTTATCAGGTTATTAACCTTTTCAATGGCTTCTATAATTTTCTTTTCTGAAGCTTGAGCAGTTTTTGTTGTTTGTTCAAGAACCTGAGCATTTGTTGGTGTGAGCATTTCCACCGTTTCTCTATGAGTTGTCAACAATTTTTCCCATTTAGTGGAAGAAAAGGCATTCGAGTTTTCCAGAATGGAGTCAAGCTTTTTATTCCATTCCTTGAATTGACCTTTAGTCATGGGGGCATCATCATTATCACTATCGATATTGACAGTAAATGGGTGGAAGACAAAATCATCAAGAGGTTCTTAATCATCCCTAAACATAATATTAGCATCCTCATGCAAATTTGGTGGAACATAGGAAGATGGTTCTGATGACACACCAATATTGGCATTTGGCCCGACATCTGATGTGTTACCAGGGATTCCTGAGGTCCTAATTTCCTCTTAAATGGATTTGAAAATAGGATCTTCTGGTGAAGTCGTAACAGTGGTTGTTGTAGGAACGGTTGAGTTTGTGAAAATGGGATTTGAAAATTAGATTGAAATTTATGGTTGAGATGTTTCAGCATAACTCATCATGGGTAGTGAAGAAATGAAGGATATCGGAATGGAAGTTGTAATTGGTGAGGTTGACATGGGTAAAGTTGGTGGATTGACTGGAGGTGGAGGAGTAGGAGTTAGATTCACAAATGGTTCCTTCATGATGGTTTCCAAAATATCAGATTCTGGAATGGAAGAGGATGGAGGAGGAGATATGTTTGGAAAAGTTTCGATAGTGGGTGGTTCTGAAGTATGAGTTGTATCTTCTACATCGTTTCTGAAGATGTTATCCTCCTGAACTTCTGTTACGGTTCTTTCTTCGGATTCTTTCGAAAGGAATAGTCGTGTCTTTCCTTTTACCACATCGTTTCGGTTTATCACGTTCATCAATGACCTTCTTTAATTCCGAAGGGATTGGATGAACACCAGAAGAGGTCAATTTTCGATAAGCCCTAATAATGACGTTGTCCGATGGAACTTTCTCCAGCAATACTTCCGGAATCGATCCAACCAATTCAAAATTCCTGGGATCCGACATGACAAATGTAGTGGTTTGGAGCATCAGAATATCAGCAAAAAGAGAATCTTGCATCTGACGAAACATGTAGTGAAGAAGGGCTCTTTTTACAATGATCTACCAAAACGAGCACATGAAATCTCCGTAAGACGGGTGGATAAACTAATGCTTTGAATGAATTGAGCCTAAATGACAGACCCAAAATCTAAGTTGATACCATTATATAACCCATAGATCAATGTGTAGAAGAGCTTGCTTGCACTGTCATAACCCAAAAACCTTTCTGAAAGGCTTTTGAATAGTAGAGTAAACAATCCATTCCACATTGGAGGTAAGAATGATTTCCTAAACTTCGATAGTAAGGAGATATCACCAGTGTAGGCCATTTGAAAGAAGATCTCGATCATGCTTGTTGCCTTAATGGATTCAGATCAACACCACCTTTAGGCGTAACAAGCCCAAAAAGTTTGCAACAATTGGCTTTTGAGATGGAAGTTTTGTTTTTTGAAACTTCAAAGTTACTGATTTCTTCAGATTTGTTGTAAATAGCAGTTGAGAAACCTTTTGAGAGATGAACAAGAGGAACATCTTCAGACATTGTTAGTGCCTTCATCAATGGTGAGAACTTCAAACACTCGATCAAAGGTCTGATTAGAGTGTTGTAGCGAGAAGCATCAAGGTTAATGATTATGTATGGTTTTGACGTTCAACATGATCAAAGAGGCGGATTGATCAGCAAAAAGAAACGTTCTCTTAGGAAGCCATGGAATGGTGAAGAAGAAGATGAACAGTCGATAGCTTTGTTTTCGCTTGAAAATTCATGAGCAGTGTTTGCGATAAGAGAAAGTAAACCGTTCGAGATGCTTTTATATCAAAGATGTTGAGTGGAGAGAGAAACTGTATTTTCATGTTGCCATAGCGCCGAAAAATCAGCCAATAAAATATGCCAGCTCACCATTATGTCAGTGACCGTTATAACAGACACGCTGATGTCAGAGAAATTCAAAAGTCGGGCCATGATTTGAATTTTCCGATACCATGACAAGGTATTTTTGAAATCACCATTTTCGGAATTATCATGTCCGGCATCATCGATCTACCCTCCATCTTTGCATAAGCTAGAATAGTATCCATTGGAATTACAACCAAAATTCGTTCTTCAGAATTAAAGTAACCAATCGGAACCGAAACCAAACTTTGTAAAATCACAAGGATTTTAGTGCAAGAGTATGCCAAAGAAAAAGAATTAAGCAAATTGAAAGTGTGGGATTTCTGATTTCAAATATGTTTGATATGAAATACAGGTGGATCCCGGGCAGCAATCTCTTCCTTCTAAGTCAAGAGAGACTCTGAAGTGCTTGTGTGGTTTCCCGTTGAATCACGATCATAAGTTGGTTTAGAAACTATGAAAGGCTTCTTTTATAAGGCTTAATGGGAGGTTTCATCTTCAAACATATTTTGAGACTCACATAAGTACGAAGATCTGAAAGAAGTACTTGGTTGACCAATGTAGCCACTAAAACAAGTAAACTTTGGATATTCTTTGAAGTAACTTGGAGTTACAGAGAAATCTTCATTCAGAAATCTCATTAAAAAAAATTTAAAAAAACCTGGATCTTATGGGTAGAAATGACTTGGGACAACAACATCTCATTAAGACCACGCAAAGGAAAAATGAGATTTTGAACATTCAAGGGTACAAACCAAATGGTTTTATCTGTCAATTCAGTGAGTAAAATATCTAGAACAAATAATTGTTCACTGTCAATTCAGTGGTTAAAAACTAGAACAAAAAAATTTTGTTCACCGTCAACTTAGAAAAGGTAATTGGATTTTGGGTTTCACTCGAAATCAGGGTAATAACGATTTCAAGATCATAAACACAGATGTTGTGTAAACTAAACCTCAGTGGTAAAACCTGAGAGTCTAAAGGGTTACGATTGTGAACATGAAATAGATGGAGAATAATACATTGGGAGTCGAATGGTTGGGAGTTCCACGAAAATCATGTTAGTAAGGATTGTGCGATCATTAACAAGAATTTTTGTAGCCCTATACCGAAACTATTTTTGTTCCGATAGTCAAGAGAACTATATGGAAGTCATGATAAGATATGGAAGAAAGAAGTTATGATGTCAACCATCAATTACTTGTTACAGACTAAAATTCACGAATGAATTTACCATCAATTCCATGAAAATAAAATATTTTTGAGATTTTTGATTTTTCAAAAACACTAAAAATAAAAAAATTGAGATTTTTTGAATTTTCTAAAAAGAAAATATAGAAACGAGTAAAATATTTTTGGAATTTTGAATTTCTGAAAAGAAAAAGATAGAAATAAATAAAGTATTTTTGATTTTATGAAAAGGACTTAAAAGATAATAGATTCCAAAATCTGAGTGAACGGTGACTTCAGACCTACTCCGAAGATCAGAAGAAGTCAGAAGTGAACAGTTAAATCCAACAGCTTCCGAAGATCAGAACTATTTGGAAGTGTACAGTAGCATGAGCGATTACATTGTTGATTTCAGAACAGATTCAGCTTCAATCATTCCCAAACCTTATAGAATCGGATTGAATGATACTTCTGGTAAAGTTTTTGTGAAGATATCGGCTAGCTGATCTGACGATCGAAAAAAGTGAACTTCTACATTCCCATCTTCAACATGGTCCTTGATAAAGTGGTACCGAATCACAATATGTTTCATTTTTGAATGTTTCACTGGATTGTGACAGATGCGAATGGGACTTTCGGAATCGCAATACAAAGGAATGTGTTTCATATTGATTCCATAGTCTCTTATTGATTCTGAATCCATAACACTAGGGATGTGCATGATACCGCTGCAATATATTATGATTTAGCTGTGGATAAGGACACACATGTTTTCTTTTTGGACTGCCAGCTGACAAGCTTTCCATACAAAAATTAAAATCCTTCTGATGTACTTTTTCGTTCAATACCACAACCTCCTAAGCCAGCATCTGAATAGGCTTGCATAAAGAATTCTAAATTTGATGGATACCATAAACCTAGTGAGGATGTTTGTTTCAGATATCAGAATATGTTCTTAACAACCATCATGTGAGGTTCTCGAGAATTCACTTAGAACCTAGCATAGTAACAAACAACAAACATTATGTCTTGACGACTAGATGTTAGATACAATAAAGATCCGATCATCTAATGAAACAACATAATATTTGCTGCTGGTTTGTCAAGTGAAGGAGTGAGTTTCGTTCCGAACTCCATAGGAACTTTGACTTTTGAATCACCCACCATTCTGAATTTGGCCAATAATGTCTTTGTGAAAGCTTCTTGATTGATGAATATAACTTCCAATCGCTACATTATATTTAAACCAAGGAAAAAATTAATTGGACCCATGGAACTTATTTCAAATTTTATCTCCATCAATTTTCAGAATTTAGTAGTTAAGCTGGGATTTGTGGACCCAAAAATAATATCATTAACATAAATTTGAACTATCATTAAATGGTCACCCTCCTTCTTCTGAAAGAAAGTAGGATCAACAGAACCTTGTTTGAATTTAAACAGTTTTAAAAAACGAGTTAGAGTTTCATACCATGCCCGTGGAGCTTGTTTAAGACCATATACAATTTTCTCCAGAATATAACAGTGATTCAGAAATTTTTCATTCACAAAACCTGGAGGTTGTTCAACGTAGACTGTTTCTTCAAGTTCTCTGTTCAGAAATGCACACTTCACATTCATTTGATATACTTTAAAGTTTTTGTGAGCAGCATAGGCTAGAAATATGCGAATTGATTCAATTCTAGCCATATGACCAAACGTCTCATCGTAATCGATACCTTCTTCTTGACAATACCTTTTGACTATTAGATGTGCTTTATTACGAATAACATTCCCTTCTTTATCCATCTTGATTCTGAACACCCATTTCAGACCAACCATAGATGCATTTTCTGGACTAGGAATCAATCTCCATACTTTGTTCCGATCAAATTCATTTAGTTCTTCTTGCATTTCATGAACCCAATCTGCATGATCAAGAGCAACGTTAATAGTTTTAGGTTCAATTTTTGAAATAAATGAATTAAACATGCAAAATTCCAACTTAGATAATAAAGTAGTTTGCTTCTCTTTTTGTTGAGCACGTGTGAGAACCCCTGAAAAAGTATCTCCGATCACTTGTGATTCTGCATGATCTTTAGTCCATTTTCTCAGTGGTGGGAAATTTTGATCATTGACCGGATCAATCTCAGCAACAACTTCTTTAAATTCCGATTGAACGTCTGATCCATTATTTTCTTTATTCTACCCCTGGAAATTTACATTTGAACCATCATTCAAATTTTAACTCCCCCCTAGAGTTGAACATCTGAATTGATACTTGGAGTTGAATTCTCCCCCTGGATTGGAGCGACATGACGTTCCAATTGAGTTGGTATTTCAGATGCATTCAGAATAGATTGCTCGTTACAAGTCTATATTTCTTCAACAGCTTCATCAACAATCTTTAGTAATTCATCCTCATGATTATCTTTGGTGTTTGATTCTGAAGAGATATCCCTTTCAGGTTCATCAAACAATTTTAGAAAATCCTCATATAAATTCAAAAGAGGAATAATCTTAGAATTTGTTGATGGAAAATTTTCTTCAGATTTAAAATCTTTCTTTTGATATTTCTTTATGTAATTATCATCAAACGTAACATAATAGATTTCTTTTATCTTCTTTGATTTCTTGTTCAGAACTTGATACGCCTTTGATGTTAATGATTATCCCAAAAAGATTCCTTCATCAGCTTTCACATCAAATTTGTTCTGATGTTCTTTGGAATTGAATAAAAAGAACCTCGATCCAAACACATGAAAGAATTTAACGCTAGGCTTTCGATTGTTTAGAATTTCATAAGGAGTAATCAGAAAACGTTTATTAATGTATGAGCGATTATGAGTGAAATAAAAAGTGGCAATGACATCAGCCCATAAATATAGAGGAAGATTCGCAAATGAGAGCATTGTCCTCGCAGTTCACAAAGTGAACGATTTCGTCTTTTAACTACACCATTCTGATGTGGAGTGTAAGGGGAAGAGAAATTGTGAGAAATTCCTTTGCTCTTCAAGAATTCTTCAAATACATGATTTCTGAATTTTGAACCGTTATCACTTCGAATTTTCCGAACTGGCTTTCACAATTGTAGTTCAACTTGCTTGATGAAATCAATTAGCTTCTGAGTCGCTTTGGATTTCTGTTTAAGAAAGAATACCTAAGTAAATCAAGAAAAGTCATCAACAATAACTAAAATGTATTTGTTACCGCCAATGATTTCAATAGCTGATGGACCACAGAGATCAATATACATTAATTCAATTTGTTCAATGATCTTAGTATTAATTATGGAAGAATGACTCTTTCTACTTTGTTTTCCGAGCTCACAAGCAGCACATAAGTGTTCATTTTCAAATTTAAGAAGAGGAAGTCCTCGAACTAGATCACCAATTACAATTTTATTGATATCCTTGAAGTTCGGATGAGAAAGCCTTCTGTTCCACAACCAACTATCATCCAAAAACACTTTCGCAAGCAAACAAATAGATGGTTTCCCTTCAATCGGATTTAGAATGAGAGGATACATTTTTCCTTTCCTTTTTGACTTCAGAAGAACAGCTTTAGATTCCTTTTGAATGATTTCTGAACCTTTTTCATCAAAAGATACTTTGAGACTTGTACCTACAACCAATTTAGAAATGCTAATTAGATTGTGTTGCAAACCTTTAACATAAGCTACCTTCATAATTATGAATTCTCCATTAGTTATCATGCCATATCCCTTTATTTCTCCAGTGGCATTGTTTCCATATTTCACTTTTCCTCCATCTTTCAAAGTCCGATAGTCACTTAATTCAGATTTCTTTCCTGTCAAGTGACGAGAACAACCGCTATCAATATACCATCCTGGATCATACTGCTCGTCACGCATAACCTGCAAAATTTAAACTGATTTAGGAACCTAAACCGACTTGGGCCCTTGTGAGAATTTCGTTTGAGCAGGAAATATTTTTGTTTTTTCAACCCAAAATGATTTTCTAATCAAAGTTTTCTTCACCCATTTTTCTATTTTAAATACTTCAATTTTTTATCACAAAGATTTATTTCAACAAAATCAAATTTTCTTTGAATATATTCTTTGTATTTTGAAGCCATCTTTTCCGAAAACTCATTTTCTTCCTTTTTCAACTTTGCTTCATATTCTTTGAGAGTAATTTTTGGACTAGAAACAACTTTGATTTCAACATTAACATCTTTTGATTTAACACTCCGTTTTGAAAATTATGACTTAGGTGAGTGACTCGATTTCGATTTCGGAATTTGAGATGAATCATTATTTTGATTAAAAGATCTTGGAGAATTAACAGAACTTTGATTTAAATTCATTCCATTTTTCTTCCAAAATTGTTTTTGTTTTATCAAAATTCTCTTTATATCTCGCATTCATTTGTCTTTTCTTTACAATAGATTCCTCAATAGATTTCTAAACATATGATTTCGGTTTTTCTTTTCTGTTAGGTGTTTCATTCTTTTCCAATGAAGATTCACTTGAAAATTCTTTTGTACCACTCGATCTAGCCTCATCGTAACAATAGTTCACACGATTCAATGGTTTAGAAATGTATTTTCCTTTTGATTTCCAGGAAGTCATTTATGAGAGACCTTTCGTTTCATCAGCATTGTCAACTAGCTTTGACCAAAAATATTCATTACACCCATTCGCATTATCAAGAACAATGATGGACGTTAATTCAAAAGTGTCAGTTTTGTCCAGCCCTTGCTTTACAAAAACTTGATTTGGTGTTTCCTGAATTCTTGGAAAAACTGTTGCTTTTTCTTTCAAAATTTCTGAATCTTTATTTTCAACAATTTGAACAAATTCGATTGAGTTTTCAAAAATTAAATCTTTCTTTGGTTCAACAAGATTTTTCACAAAAGTGGAATAATCAATTCCGTCTTCTACAGATATTTCACTCATTTCGCTTTCATCAAATTCAGAAATCTTCTCAGAATTAAGAGTATTATCCGAATTCAATTTCTTCCATAATAAGTTATATTTATGCATAGTACTCATTTTGATTTCTTGTTTATCTTCTTCGGTGAAAATATCTTTCAACATGTTTTTATGTTCTTTAGACTTAATATAATCTTCAATTTTCTCAAGTCCAACCATGTAAGAATCAGAAAACATCATCTCCTGAAGACACAGTTGATTCACATTTATAACATTCAACATCAATCTCATCTTCTTTCAGTTCAAGAAAAGGCAAAATCATATTATGCAAACCCTTACCTATTTCACAATCTAAATGAAGTTGAGTTATATTGAAGTACAAACGTTTAGCAATTAAACAGAAAATATTTTGTTGTTTCAAAAGTACTCTACTATCTCTCTTAAGTAAAATAACATCATCTCTAGATCTATTCAACTCAACCTCTAAGGCTTCTATTCTTATTTGTCACTCCTAATTCTTAAATGTTAACCTGTTAAGATTATCATTCATATTAGAATTACTAATACGAGTCCTTTTTAAGCTATCGCTAAAATCAGAAATCGTATAACGTAAATCATTAAATTTGGAATCATACCATGATTTAGTAATATTAAGAGATTTAAGAATAGAATGTACCTTATCAACAACCCTTTCGCATTCACTCACTTGCTCCTTGATTGATTTCGTTGCAAAACAACTAGCTGAACCTTTTCCACCATCAATGACGTATCCTTTTCCATTCGAACTCTGAAGCATCAGACATTTTCCTGCATACCCTTGCTTTTCAGATTTCACCATGAAACAACCACCATGAGTAGGTTTCCTCACTTCATTGTCTTCTGAGTCAGTAGACCATACTTCAACCTTTCCATTGTCACTATCCAATTGTACCATCAGCACTGGTTTCACAGTTATTGCAGATTTCTTTCAGAGCTCTTCGATTTTCTGAGTATAGTAAGCTTCATCCTTCTCTTTCTCTTTCTTCTCACGCTTTTTTCGTAGCATACACTCTTTTGCGAAATGACTTTCCATGACAATAGTTGCAGTCATATCCAGAAGCACCTAGCAGCTTCTTCTCTTCCTTCTCATCTTCATTTTGAAAGTTCTTGTAGTTCTCCTTTGTGACATTTCATTAGATTGGGAGAGCTTTTGGGTGGGTTGTGATTACGAGTTCTTCTAAC
The DNA here is from genome assembly GCF_052849685.1 of Lactuca virosa. Lineage (NCBI taxonomy): Eukaryota > Viridiplantae > Streptophyta > Magnoliopsida > Asterales > Asteraceae > Lactuca > Lactuca virosa. The sequence continues at coordinate 207,535,254 of NC_136430.1, forward strand.
GATACTTTTTGGTTGTTCACATGTCCTTCAATTGATTGTGTCTTGAAACTTTATTATAATTGGTTGGCTGTTCAAGTATCTGCGAATTAATTTAGGATGTTAGTTGGTGTTTGTTGTCTCTATAAATCAGACATTAGATGTATCAACTGTAGATATAATTGTTGTGTTAGGTTTAATTGTTGGAACTAATGTAGTGTTTGAGATGGGTTCACAATATCATTTGATTAATGACTTGAATACTGATACTGATGGATTGAAGTTCAATGGATGTTTTTTTTATTTATGGAAGCAACATGTTTACTTGAGCCGTCTGAATTAAACAATATTGATATGGTTTTAATGGACAAGAAGGTAGCAACCTGTCATGGATAAGTTTTCCCCATTTTGTTTGCATCGGTATAGTTTTTTATTCATTATTTGTTTGTATAATAGTTTCAGGGAAAACGTATTTTAACTACCATCAAGAAGGCTCTAATTAACAAGTCTGAAGGATTGTTGAAGGAGTGGTGTGTGTATGATTTTTCAAATTTCTTTGTGTTGACAAAATTTTTCATTTGAATCATAAATTTAAATAAATTTTCACAAAAACACATATGTTAAGGCTATGTCATCTGGCTTCCCTTGTGATTTGAGTTCTTTTTATTTTGCTAAGTTTGGATACATTATTTCAGGTCATGCTGGGAAGAAGTGAAATTTAAAGTAGGATTTGCCATCGACAACATACTTGCTCTTATACTTTTGTTGTCTGTCTTGATATTTTTGAATTATGTGGTGTTTATTTGTGTAGATGTGATTGGTATAATCACAAGGTATACTGAATTGGTGTTGAGTATAAATGATGGTCAGTCTACTAAGAGGGTGTCGTTTGAATTGCAAGGTCTTGAGTAAGACACAATTAGCTAGACTATTTTATGTAATTTTGTTGGGATAGATTTTAGCATGTATATGAGTACTAATTGATGTTTGATGTCCATTCTGGAGTGTATTCAGTGTTTTCTATGGGTTAAACATGTGTTGGACTTTTCATTTGGGATTGATAATGTTGCCTTTTGTGAACATGTGACAATCATCATTCAGTTTGGTAGGATTTGACAATGACAAAGTAAGTGCTCTATATGTAACACCTAGTGGTTTGATTTAAATAAGGAAGTTTAAATATATTTTGTTTTTATAGTTTGGTCTTGGTATGTGTCTTCGTGGTCATTACAAGGTCCCTGTGATCTATATCTGCATTTTTAGGACAAGGGTAATTGTCAATTCAATAGCCGAAAATATTGTAGGATTTAGAAACCGGTACATAACATGCTTAGATATAGGGAAATGATACACTTTAGAATGGTATGCTATTAGTTACCCAATGATATTTGCAGTGCACATAGATTCATGTAATGGTTATTAAACTAGAGAAGTTTTTAGATATGGAAGGTGTAAAGGTTGATCTCACACTGGACAAATTTTCCTTGGTTACCAAAGGATGTTGGCTATTTCTCTTAGGGGCTTGGGGGAGGTATTAAATCTGTAATTCATGGTATTACTTATGTATGATTACCAATGTAAAATTATTTATGATGTTCCTAGGAAACCAAGCTGGTGTTGGTTGAGAGCATTCCACTATTCATAAAGAGCAACATTGGGTTTTTGTTGTATGTAGAAAATGTCATCGTACTGTGGACTCAGATGTTATTGGTAGGTTCAGCGTTGAAACAACCCTAAAATATGACCCAAAAATTTTGTTTTGAAAATATTACAAGAAACTATAATCATCCATAATCACTAAGAAAACCAAGTATCATGTGTGTCAAAATCTCATATTAAATACTATATCAAAACAAATGAGAAAAATATATCTGAGTCTCAATAAATCCCAGGCTGGAATCTGTGGTGTGTGCCATTCGATCATCCCGAGCCCTTCCCTTTGCTAGTGGAAGTAACTGAAACCAAAACTGAAACTCTAAGAATGAAGCTTAGTGAGCTCCCCCAAACTACCACATACCATACAATAACACATATAATACATATTGGGCCTTACCCACTACATCGGGTACCGCCCGGCATCAGAACGAAGTCCGGCATAACTTGGGCCCCGCCCATTGCATCGGGCCCCGCCCGACATCGGACCGAAGTCCAGAATTACTTGGGCCCCGCCCACTACATCGGGCCCCGCCCGGCATCAGACCGAAGTCCGGTATAAACTGAACATAACATAAACATAACATATAACATAATCACATATACTGCATCGGGCTTGCCCGGCATCGGACCGGAGTCCGGAACATATAACACATACCATAACATGGATGAATCACGAAGACATCAAGCATACATAACTACTTCTCGGGACCACCCCGGCATCGGACCGAAGTCCGGAACTACTATTATCTAAACGGGTCGACATTGTGGTCGTAGACCCGTTCCTACTGGAAGGAAACTCACCTCGTATGACTGACTGCTGTAACTCTGGGTGAGGAATCTCTGTCTGCTGCTCCGGCGACTCTCCGGCTATAAATTTCCATAAAGGTACTTAGTCAGAAACTAATAATTTCTCTTAGGGTAAAATTACTATTCTACCCCTGGCTAAAGTCAACACCCAGTTGACCTGACTTGTCGAGTTGATTCATCAACTCGTCGAGTCCCTATTCTTTCATCTGTTCCCAACCCCGACTCTACTCGTCGAGTCTAACAAGAACTCGATGAGTTCTCCTTCAAACATAACATCGGGACTATCTTCATCTGGCTCGCCGAGTCTGTCCTTGAACTCGTCGAGTTCATCTTCACCATATGAGTATGGCTAGTCTGTGACTCACCGAGTTGTATGAACAACTCATCGAGTCCGTCTTCATGGGTTGGGAGATTCCCATGGACTCGCCAAGTGTGTTCATCCACTCGCCGAGTCCCATGGTTTCTAGGTCCATAACTACGTCTATTTCGTTGGGTCCTTCTTCTGGACTCGTCTAGATCCCTTCTAAACTTAACTGGATCCCTTCAAATCATAGAAGATTGGAGAACCAAACCCCCGACTCGCCGAGTCCCAAGAGCAACTCGTCGAGTCTACTTATGTCCAAGTCCATAACTCGATTTATGTTGTGCAAAGCTCATCCAAAGGGTAGATCTGGGCTCCTAAGGCCAATATAACGCGTAAAGTCGCGAACTTTACGTGCATGCATGGGACGTTTAAGCTTAAAGGACCAAAAATGGGGTTTATTACATGCATGGGGTTCTCATAGCCATAGAGATGGCACCTTTATGCCATGAGGACCCTCCAAGGTTCCAGATCTGAAGCTTCTACCCTACATTACACCCTAAAATCCGAAATGACATGGAAATGCCCTCAAAGATGCCAAGGTTAAATCCCCAAATTAGATCTAACACATAGGAGGTCAAGATAGGGGCTATTTACCTCAAATACACTGGAAATGCAACCAAACTCAGAATCCACTGACTTGCTTCTTGATTCACCAAACTTCCCTCCCTTCTTCTAGCTTCAAACCAAGATGCAAAGGCACAATATAGCTCAAAGATGCTCACAACTGATTAGGGTTTCGAGGACAGAACTTGGGGGTGATGGAGGCTGGGGTGGAAGCCTCATAAGTTGTTTAAATAGGGTGCAAACCCTCTAATTTAGGGTTTTACTCGGACAACTCCTACTCACCGAGTCGGTCTTCCGACTCGTCGAGTAGGTCACTTAATCCCCCGACCCGGAGACGATCCTACTCGACGAGTTGGGCCTCCAACTCGCTGAGTCCAAGGGTAAAATATGAAGTTTGGCTTGAATTTAAATGCGTACCTAAGACCGGGTGTTACAAGCATTAAGGAGAGCAAGTCTTGGGAGTATCTAAAGTGCAACATGTTTGGATTTGGTTATGAGTATATGTTATATTTCTTTTCTAATTTGTAGAATAAGCATAACTTTGTAGTGAATAAACTAACATAAAGTTGGTGTTGCTCGTTGTAGATATAAGATTCAAGTACGATTTAGAGACAATTATGGTGCAATGTATATGGTTATCTTTGACTGCAATGTGTGACAATTGGAAAATTTCCATCATCGACCGTCATTACAGATTAACATCAATATATGATAAAAAAAAGAGTTTTTCATATTTCGGAAAAATATGATCAAATGCGCTATGATTTACGAGTAAAAATAGGGTTAATATGGTAAAAAATGAGTAACCAAAAAGTTATACCACTTTTAATAATGGTCAGTGTATTTGGAAAGTACACAACAAAGTGGTCCCAATGATATAAACTTTGTGAAAATCTAACTCCGATTGGAGGAGTTATGATTTTATAAAATGTAAAAATCAACCGTATTAATAACGTTATTAACGTCAAAATGGCACGAAGAAATCGGTTGAGTTTCGGCTAACGTCATTAAAAGGAAAATCGTAGTACTCCAAGAGATAAGGACTTTAAAAGGAAAAAAGGTCAAAAATGGAGTTCGTATGAAGAATATATGATTTTTAGAAAAATATAAAATACAGGTTAAAAATAAAAGTTAAAATTTGACAACGCAACCTTAAGGAAAGTTGTAGTACTAGTAGAGAGCTATACAAATATATGAAGAGGATAAAAAACAATATTCATATAAGAAATATATTAATTTTTATAAAAGATTTGGAGGTGCACGCCAAGTGCAAGCCATGCTCGACGCGCACGTCTAACACCCATATTTGTAATTTAATGTTGGAAGACCCTTAAAAATATTTTTTTTCAAGGGAAATTGTGTAATATAACACTTATAAACGACCTTTTTGACAAATATGACCATAATTGTTTTTGGTAAAGTACCCACATTCTCCAGAACACATTGTTCCGGAAAGGTCTCCGGAATTGCGAAGTACGATTCTGGACCATGGTTCTGGAATAGATTTGATTTTTTTTTGCATGTAAGTTTTGCTTTCATAAAATGTATAAGTTTTGCTCTCATAAAATGTATAACTTATGGCTTTATAAAATATAAAATGCAATTAAAATGAACAAACAACTAATAAATACATAAACCAAATAAATGATGCGTATGTAGGTCATATTATGATAGTTTCATTTTATATACTTTTTTTTATAGTTTATTTTAGCATATTTCATTCATAATTTAGATAATTTCCATGCATATTTTCCTTTTTGTTATTTTATAACTATTTCGGTTACTTTCTAGTTTTGTGAGTTTTATTGCAGATTTCATGGAGACTAGTGGAGCGGGAATGTTCGGGACGTATGGAGGGCGATTGGACTTAGAGGATGTCAAGGATCTTGGGCTTTATAATAATGGAGTTGATGCTTGGAGTGGGCTTTCTTATTAATTGAAGGCTTAGAAGAAATAAACTTTAAATTTGCAAGATGCGGGAGAATATTCGAGCATGTGGAGATTAATGATCGGCTGATTACGTGAGCTATGCATCATTTGGAATAGTCATCTTGGGCTTAAATTTAAGAAAACATTAATAATTATGGACTACAAGCTTAGTGGACTCGAACTGGGCCAGTGGGATAAATCACTGAAAGCCCAAATCACAAAAGACCACTCAGCACGCGGGTTGCGCAACTCCCTGCAGGGCCAATTCCGTAAATTCTTATTTTGAGCTATATGAGGAAGGTTGGTGTGCCACATTTCCAAACTCTTGGACATCCAGTTTTGGAGCATTTTCTTTGGAGTTTTGAAGACTTTTCAAGGCCAAGAACACCTCAAGAACATCATCTTTTCCTCTCTTGATTCTTGTTAAATGTTTGGTACAATCTTTTCTAAATTTGTTCTCTTGTGTTTAGCCATTTTAGGCTAAACCAAATTTGGTTAACTTTGGTGAAATCCTTTGACTAGTTGTTGAATGTTGAAGACTCCATGAACTTGTTCTTGAATCTTTATGAGAATGTTTTGTGTTTTAACAGCTTATCACTACTTGTATGTTTTTATTCATGAGCTTAAATATGTTTGTGGTGATTAGTTGGCTAATTTCTTGATTAAGTAAATGATCCTCAAATTAGCAAGCAACAAATGATTTTTGTGTTGTTTTTGCTTCACACAATCATAAAAACATTTTCTCCAACATGGTAGTGAAAGCATTTGACTCCTCTTGGATTTGGTGACTTTTTGGTTCTTAATGCTAGTTGACTTTCACTAATTACATGCTTAATGGAAATTGTTACTTTAACTAAGGAAATTGTTATGAGCTTCTCTAACCATTTTAACAACTAAGAAAAGTCTAGGTAATCTCAAGCTTCTTGGATTACTATAGCCAAATTGAGGATTTAAAACAAGCATTGCACCATTAGATTCTAATGATATGCTCATCAAAAGTCAAAGTGAGGAAACGTTAAGTCAACCATCCTTCCCTTATTGATTTTACATCAAACTATTGTTTTTGTTGAAATTGTCTATTTAAATCTTAGTTTAATTCTAGTTTATTTCAAGTATTTCAACATACCAAACTCCCCCTATTTTTATTTTATTGTCATTTCACAAGTATTACAAAGAGATTTTCATAGAGTTATAAAATTGAACCAATCTCCGTGGATACGATCCATTTACCACTATACACTATTTTAGTGTGTAATATTTAGCGTAATTAATTTTGTTGGCCTCGACAACCACCATATTACAAATACGATGTTCAAATTATCTTTGTCCTTGTACCCTAAAATACTTCCGCTAGTTGTTTTCTATAACGCATAGCCCATGGACCGGTGGTTTTACCCTCTATATAAATCGATTTCCTTGTGATCAATGCCTCCAGGAACCAACACAAAAACACCCCAAAATCCCCTCAACTGTCAATCTGTTGTGGTATGTGTGGGGCCTTTTCAAGGGTCACCTTGAAGCTCTCAAGTGGGATTGAATCAATTGGATCGGCACCCCATTAGTTGACTCCCACTAACAGTTTGTGGATGCCTGCTCTTAGACCAAAAACCAATCCTTATTTTCCAAACAGTAGCCACCCTTCCAATGGCTATTGTATATAGTCATTTGGAATGTCTTCAAATACAAAGCACCAAAAAACCAATGAGATTGTGGTAAGTTGATTGAGATGTAAAGCTACAAAAAAAGATATAAATAACAAATTAGTATGTAAATACTCAAGTAATGTAATCCAAACAAAATTATAATGTATCACACTCTACATAAGCTAGGTAAACGGATCAGCTAGCCATGTCACTCCAGTCATATGCATCAGTGTTGAAAGCTGACAGCACAACCGTCCACCAAGCATCATCCTCTCTACACTCTAGCAGCAATGAGATCCACATCATGATGTGCTGCCAATAATTTTTTTTGTAGTAAAGTAAGTACTGTTATTAGAAGTGTATTATGTAATAAGAAAATAATTATATTACTTACATCACATGACAACCATCCTCCATGACTATCTGCATATAAGCGTGTCCGAAACTCAAGCATAGCAAAACCGGTCAAATGATTGTAACCAAACAAAAGTGATCCATCCTGTTATTTATAAACAGTGTGTATGGTAGGATCTAAGAGATTTCCCAACGGTGCCGGTTGTTGTCGTGTAACACATTTCCTGTTTATTTATATCTATGGAGACTTATACCATATGTACATAACTTTTTGGTGTTTAGAACGCCTACGAGGTGATGGCGATGATGTTTGGTATTCATCTCATGGAATCTATTACATTCGACGGGTGAATAACCGTAGACGGATGCTCAGGGCCGACATTCAGCAGCTTTTTGGGGCTGCTTAAGATATAATCATGCTCCCATAACTCATTGTCATTGTAGTATCCATGTACGGTTCAATAATGTATACTTATAAACGATGCAAAAACATAACTACCATAAACGATGAAATAATTAAAAATGTACCTCCATCCCATTCGAGGTACCAACATCATCTCCGGGAGTCTTATTGATAAGTTTCAGAACCATGGCTAAAATAGCCTCATGCTCTTCTAAACGCTCCTCCTGATATCGAAACTGCTAGCAACATTCATGGACCTCATTTTTCAATTGACCGACCTCGTTATGCAAGTCACTAATAATTTGGTCCTTCTCGATTGATGGGTCAATGGCCAGCGGTGGTGGTGGCAGGTGAGATGGATCATCTATTCGTGCCTTTTTTTCTTGTTGCTCATGGGTAGGGGAGTTTTTGGGTGATGGTGTTATGGAAGGTGCACTGTGAACTTCAGGGTCGGGAAAATCAGGGCAATCAATCCACGTCGAGCTAATAATCTACCATTCAGCACGCATCTCATCTTCTGTCGGCGCCAACTTCGGTATAAGTCTATTACCATGCTAACAAAACTAAAAAATTATAAATAAACACATATTATAAAATAAATAAATATTTAAATAATAAAGTAACCATACATCGTCTATTTGTAAAAGCTGGTTGCAGTGAGTCTTTTGTAACGCCCTCAGTTTTGACCATGCAGCAGCTTGAGGGATCACGTTCTGTTGTCGGGTACCAAATAAACTGCTCACCTGAAGAGTTGCTTCTTTTTTTGTCTAACTCACTTCCTTTTTTGTTTTTCAGTTTCGGGAATATCCCCATTCATAGGTCCGAGATCTACATCTATGAATTGAAAGGTCCGAATGATCCACAGTTTTTAGAATCAATAGGTCTTCAAATCGTTCATTTCAAAAAATTGAAACCCTTCTTATTGGATGATCATGAGACTTGCCAAAAATCTAAGAGACTCAAGAATCTATATCTGAATGTTAGCAAACAAATAAATAAAAAAATAGTTAGAATGTTATCAAATAAAAATAAATAATAAATTTTTCATTATATACTTACCTTAAAAGCGTATAAAAACCCTATTGGGTGTAGGTCAATTTTTGAGGTTCCTTCTCTTTCGGTTCTTCTGGATGTATAAGCTTCTCAACCTTATTAAATACAGTATGTAGATTTTTGTACAATTGATCACAAATTATCCTCCCCTATAGATATATGCCACATAAAAAATTAGTTAACAATTTAATTTCTAAAAAATATTAGTAATGATAGGTAATTTAATTAATCAGTAATTATAAAATAGATGACATTATCTTTGTTGAATTCGTCAAGGTTGGATAACAAAGAGAAATACTCTTCTGTAACAGGCTGTTTAGCCAACTGCCCATTGAAACCCTTCTCTAACGGGTAGCGAAGACATATACGGACTACATCCTCGTCCGATATCTCATTAAGTGAATTTTTAAACACCTTTGTAACATGGTCTAATTTGACCAAGAGATTCGTCGGGACCATATGAAAGGCACGGGAACGGAAGGAGGTGTTGGATGCAGAAACAGGAAAATAGTTACCAAACCAGAAGCCGGTGATGAGACAAAATTCTTTCTTCCCGAAAGACAACTCGTAACCCCCAATCACAAAAATCATTTCCTCTACTTGGCTTCGGGGGTCGGTGACAACTTCGTGGGAAATGACGTAATGTAGAAGCAAATGATCCCCATCTACATTAGAAATGTCTAACCACTTCTATAAACATGTATTCCGGAACATAATCTCGCATTCGGGTCTGTTTCTGAATGCCGCAAGGATTTCCCCGCCGATTTTGGGTTTACACGAGAGTGTAATAGATGCATCAACAATCATGTCGTGCTGCACAAATAAAAATGGTGTTAGCACTTCATTCTAAAATGGAAATGACCAATATTTCGGACTAGTTCTGGACCAGTTCCAGATCTGTTCTTCATGTTCCGGACGCATTCATCGTGTTCCAGAATGGTTCTTCGCGTGCCGGAGACTTCCAGAATGACATTTTAAGATCCGGAACACGACATTTCGATGTAAATGAACAATAAATAAACATCTAAAATAATTTTCAATTGGTCCTACAACAATGGCATCTTTAATTTAATCTCCGAAACGTTTTCAGTTCATTCCGGAAGTGGTTTACTACATTCGAAATGGTAAGTAACAGTAGAAACGAATAACATACCCGTAAAATAACGGGTTCGTAGTGCTCGTCTTCCATGTCGGAGATGGAAGTTGTGTGTCAGAATCGAGTCGGAACATCGGAATCGGAATGCGCCTTTCCGGAATGAAGTTGCCGCCTCAAAATATATTCCGGATTTTGAAATTCAAAATCCCGATCCAGAAGATATACGATTCCTCCAGAATAGGCATTTCAGATCCAATGTAATGGGCCGGGCCACCCAAAAAATAATCTGAAATTCGTTCCGGAACGACCCATTCCGGAATATGTGGTTATTTTGCTAAAAAAAAGGTTATATTTTAGAAAGGGTAAATTACACGAATGGTCCCTATGGTTTGGGGTGATTTGCATGTTTGGTCCCTAATTGTCTTTTTTAACTCGGACTATCCCTAATTTATGTTTTTGTTACGCGTTTGGTCCTTATCATTCTTAAAACGACTGTATTGCCCTTGTATATTTATTTTTAATTAATTTAATATTTATTTATTTAAAAAATTGGTATATAACCAAGTGGGGCCACTGTAACACCATGGTTTCCATGTATTTGCACTTTTAACCTTGTTGTGTGAATTTTTGGCCCTTTGGTCCAAATGCCAGGTGTTTGGCATAGGACGCTCGGCGTTCAAACGCTAGGTGTTCTATGATGGATGCAGGCGTTCGCACGCAGAGACCAAACCCTAATTTTTAGGGTTTGCATCCTATATGAAGAACATTATAGCCTTAAGATCCTTCACCACTCCAACCTCCATCCTTATTTGGAAAACCCTACGTGTGTATGAGAGTATGAAGCCTTATGCATCTTTTTGGTATCATTTTAGTGTTCTTGATAGAGAAGGAATTCATTAGAGTGTTGGTGTTGCTCTCAAGCTTGTGGATTTTGATTCTTGGCATCTTGGAGCATCATTTTTTGGTATAAAGTTCTAAACTTGATCATCATATCTCTAGATCTTATTTATGTTATAAGTTTATGCTTATTAGCTCCTTTTCTTGGTCTTTTAGGGTAGGAGCTACCTTAGACCAAAGGATTTGTCTTTTTGGACGTTTTAGTGTAGATTAGGCAATAAAAATGTGATCTTGGACTGTCCTTTCACTCCATGCAAGTTTTGAAGTGTCTTAATGGGTTAAGGAGTTTTAGTTTTAGCATTTAGGCTCATTGTAACCATGCATGGCCATAAAATTTTCAACTTTATGACTTTAGACGTTCTATTAGCTATGGATCTAAAGTTTGGACTTGATTTCTTAAGCCATTAATTCATTGGTTGGAAGTTGGTGAACAACGAGCAAACGCCAGGCGTTTACATGTGAACACTCGGTGTTCGAACACCAGGCGTTTGCATGTGAACGCTTGAAGTTTGGACGCCAGGCGTCGTAGGGAGGTACGTCAAGCATTCTGTGCAGAAACGCAATGGGTTGACTTTGGGCCTTGGGCCATTAGGGGTTTTGGGCTTTGGCCTAGCATGTTGGGATTCCTTGGATTTTTGGCCCATGAAGGGTTCGGGCCCAATTTGGAAGATTGGGCCACATATATATCGGGCTTTAGGATTTAGGGGAGTTGGGCCTTGGTTTTGGGCCAAGTTAGATAAAGGGTAAATTGGTCTTTTACCCTAGCTTAGACTCTTAGATATGGGTTGGAATCCAATTATTAATTTGATGTGTTTATGATAACAGCACGGGGATTTGTCGGACTAACAGACAAAGATTTATCTGGGTGATTCAATATTTAGAGGTGAGTTTCCTCACTGTGTTTAGCGGGTCGAAGGCAGCAATGTCGGCCCATGGATAATTATGTTTGGTTGTTAGATGTATGTGTGACTCTTTCATGGTTTATGTGATGGTATGCTTACATGGCAAGGCCCGATGTCGGGAAGGGCCCGATAATTGTATTGTATGCTATTGTCTTTGTGATTATCGCATGTGTTCGTATGTTTATATGTGTACCGGGTGGGGCCCGATGCTAGGCAGGGCCTGATGACTGACAAATCTGTATACCGAGCGGGGCTCGATGCCTGGTAGGGCCCGATGACCGGCAGGGCCCATTATGTGTTTATTATGTATGGTATGTGGTATTTGGGAACTCTCTAAGCTTTGTGCTTACGGTTTACATTTTATATTTCAAGCACTTCTGGTTCGAAAGGGAAGAGCCCGACATGATTGCAGAGCACACACCACCTTATTCCGCATTTTATGATTAACTCTGATGTTTTATGATGTATTGATATACTTTGTTCCACTTTGGTTTTGTGATGATGTTTTGGATTTCTGTTTTATTAATTTAAAAATAAAAATTTTGGCCTAAATTTTTGGGACTTTCAAGTTCGTATCTGAGCCTTGGTTTGAGGGATTCAGACGTACTCTTGGGTATATCTTAATTCAAACTGAGGGTTTGATTATTTTTTTCAAAAAGGAAATGTTTTATAAAAAGAGTTTCTGATAAAAGAAAAGGGTGTGGTGCATGCAATTTACCGAGCTCAAGTAAGTTTTCCCAATATACCCATACATGATTTATGATATGCTTTGATTTTTGAATCTATGAATCGCATACTGTTATGGCTAAGGATCTGCTCAGGATTTGCATGATAGACTCTTAGGATAGATGCCTTTATATGCCTTCTGTATGAGCTTGTAGACTTGCATGCTAGTACTGATCCGTCAGTGATAGGATGGCCTGATTAGGTTATGCTTGGTTCCGATTACCCGATGCTCGAATGTTGCTTGCTTTATGCTTGTTTAGGAGTTCCCACTAACGTCAGCTAACTAGTAATAGAATATGTTAAGTTACATATTATTGAGATTATATAATTTCAGAAGATTGGGTTTTAATTCTATTGCGCAGCTCTTGTTTGAGTCCAGCCGTTATAGTGTGAGACCTCTCATTCGAAGAATTATCTGGTCTTAGTGATATGTAATTGTTTTCGTGATCTAGTTAGAGGTAGTTAGTGGGAGTTCCTTCTCTAGCTGATGGCAGAGAGTGGTGTGCTGGTTACCCTAGGAAAACCTAGGAAGAGATTTAGTACTGGGAGCCTTATCTTGATGAGGATTAATTGTTCGGATAAGGAGTAACTTGGAGAATTCAAGGAAATCCTTGAGGAAAGTACGAATAGATGTGGAAGTTAGTATGGGCCTGTACTACTAGAAGTATAGGATCCGTACTCGAGTCAAGAAGGGCTGCGATGAAGCCAGGAAGCTTGTAGCGTATGAGATTCCTCGATATATATATTTTGATACGTATTCTGATGCTTTATATGGTCTATTTTCAGTATGGTGACTCTTCGAGGCAGACCGGTTGGTAGTTCTGGTACTGTTGAGGGCTCAGGCTCAGGTTCTGGAGTTGGGCAGTTGGATGATCAGAGGCGAGAGTTCATTTCATCTGAGATTACGCGTTGCATTCTTTAGCAGACTCCTATGATCTTTGGTATGATCAAGGAGGGTATCATGGAGGTGTTGGAGGAGGGCTTGGGCTCTTTCCATTCTGAGATGGTGACCTTGATGGGGGTGCATTAATTGACCTTGAGGGAGTTCCGGGCATGCGGGGATTCGGATTACCATGCGGAGAAGGACCCGATAGCGAGCATGTGATGGTTAGCGGATGTCGCTAATGCTTTCCGCACCAACAGTTGCCCCGAGGAGGAAAAGGTCAGACTCGCTTCTGCCTTCTGAAGGATAGGGAACGAGATTGGTGGAAGGAGGTAGGACATGCCTTGGGAGGCGAGGCGATTGAGTCCATGATATGGGATGATTTTGTGACCAGGTTTAAGACTAAGTTTGCACCAGTGATTGAGGTGCAGCAGTTGGTGCGAGAGTTTTAGGATCTCCGCTAGACTACTGAGACGATGGCTGATATTACCGCAATGTTTTGGGAGAGAGCATTGTTGATTCCGCAGTATGTGGCGGACGGGGAGATGAAGAAGGCGAGGTACCATGAGATGCTAAAGAGTGATGTTCAACAGTTTGTGAGCTGATCCGGTTGCAAGACATTGGAGGATATGATAGCGAGAGCCAGAGAGGAAGAGAAAGTCGTATCAGGCTCAGGTTTTGGGGGGTCGGGCAAGAGGCCCAAGGTATTTGATTCTAGGTCGAGAGGCCAGCAGGGCCGGAGCCGTTATGGCAAGTGCGGCCAGATGCACACTGGGGCGTGCAGGGTGGGTGGTACTGCCTGCCTCAGGTGCGGTCGGACGAGTCATATTAGCAGGGATTGTACTGCTACCACTACCACCACCTCGGTATCTGATCTGATTTGATTTCATTACAATCAGAGGGGCCACAAGAAGGCCTATTGTCCGATTTTGACTGCAGCACGACAGGTGGCAGCACCTACTCTGGCGACTTTACATATCATTGATGGTTGCCTGGGCAATGCGGATGCGCCTGTGGTGAAGAGCAGGGTTTTTCAGTTAATGGCCGAGGAGGCTCACACGACACTAGATGTGGTGACGGGTTTTTATTTTCTCCTTATCGTTTTATTTATATTGAATTGCTTTCTTATATTCATGTGTTTTATTTTAGGATCATTCCTCGTGAACGGTATTTCTACATTGGTATTGTTTGATTCAAGGACTACCCGATCCTTTGTATCGCTTGTGCTTAGCAAAAGGTTGGATTGTTTGTTAGACATCGAGATTGCAGATGATCGATCGATTCGGGTAGTGAGGGTTGATCGGGGTTCTATTCTTCAAATGTTCAACAAGCAGTATCTGATTGATTTGGTTTCCATTCTTTTGTGCGGGAACAAGGTTATTGTGGGTATGGATTGGTTGAGACCCAATGAGGCGGTGATCGATTGTAAGCACCAGTTAGTGAGGATTTGAACCCCAAGTGGGGAAGAGTTAGTGGTTCAGTGAGAAAGAGCTCAGTGTGGGCCAATTTTATGTTCAGAAGCAAGGGCCAAATGTTATCCTCATTAGGGTTGTTCAGGATTCGTCACCTATGTTATGGACACCTGGGATAAGGGTAAGGAGACCGTGGATGATGTGTCGATTGTACGGGAGTATCCGGATGTGTTTCTGGAGGAATTGCCTAGGGTGCCTCCGGAGAGGCAAGTTGAGTTCAGGATTGATCTGGTTCCATGTGCGGCTCCGATAGCTAAGGCACCGTATCGGTTGGCTCCTCCTGAGATGCAGGAGCTGTCTACACAGCTGCAAGAGCAGTTAGACAAGGGATTCATTCAACCGAGCAGTTCTCCTTGGAGAGCACCGATCTTGTTTGTGAAGAAGAAGTATGGGTCTCATCGTATGTGCATTGACTACCGGGAGCTGAATAAGTTGACGGTGAAGAACCGTTATCAACTCCCGATGATTGATGATATGCTCGACCAGCTTCAGGGTGCGTATTGGTTCTCCAAGATTGATTTGCGTTCGGGTTATCATCAGATGAGGGTTAGAGAGGAGGATGTTCAGAAGATGGCCTTCCGGACTCTCTATGGCCATTATGAGTTTGTGGCGATGCATTTCGGGCTCACCAATGCTCCAGTCGCGTTCATGGACCTCATGAATCGTGTATGCAGGCCGATGCTGGATCGTTCTATGATTGTATTCATTGATGATATCCTGGTCGATTCTAAGACCCAGGAGCAGCACGAGGAGCACTTAAGGGAGGTGCTGGAGACCTTGAGAATGGAGAGACTTTTTGCAAAGTTCTCCAAGTGTGAATTTTGGTTGCACAAGGTGCAATTTTTAGGGCACCTTATCAACCAGAACGATATTCTGGTTGATCCGGCCAAGGTAGAGACCGTGATGAGATGTGAGGTTCTGAGGTCTCCATCTGAGATTCGAAGTTTCCTTGGTTTAACAGGTTACTATCAGAGATTCATCCAGGATTTCTCCAAGATAGTTATTGTAATGCGCGCGTTACTAGCTAAGAATTATTATGATGATGTAATACTTAGGGTCAACAATTGTAACCTATTTTATATAATGAAAAAGACATATTTGAGTATTGTGTGATTTATGTACAATATACGTGCTTATATCGATACAATAAAATAGGAATAAAATACGCGTTTAAAATAAAATAATAAGTAGACCCAATATCTTTGAAGAAAGTTGAAGTAGCCGTAACAAGGATTCCGGGGATATAAGGAACACTGAAATCCGACTTATAATGAAGAAGTTATGACCTGACGAAGTTTTGCGATTAAACCGGCACAGCTCCGCGTATCGTAAAAAGTAAATTTTTGACAAAATACTTTTTAGCCTTAGCGACCTAAATGAAAGTCAGAGTAGACGATAAACCGAGAACGTGCATATATAAAACGTCCACAACTGATTTCGTTAGAAGAAGTTATGAATTTTATAAGATTTAGTGTAGTAGTACACAGCCCAGAAATCGAATTTTAGATCGATCGATTTTTAGCTGACAAAACCTAAACGAGAATTAGACACCTCATTAATAGGAGCTGAACGATATAAAGACAGTCGAAAACGGATGTCGGATGACAAAGTGATGAATTTTTAACGGACTTTAACTGTCTAATCCTGTTAAAATATAAATTTAAAAATAAAGTCAAAATTAGCCGACGGAGTCTAAACAAAAGTTGTAGATCACGTCGATACCTACGCGTGGATATAAAGAACATAAAAAAGGAGCTCATATGCGAACGTTACAGATTTTAGAAGATAATTAATTTTCGGATTAACTAGAAATCGACACGTGGCGAGATCTAGGCCACACCTTCTTCCCCACGGCTCGACACCTGATCGCGACAAATGGAATGACTATGCCCAACATAAAATGAGTATGCCTTGCATACCCTTTGTGTACGCACCGCGTGCACGGTTGCTGGTAGCCTATAAATAGAGCTCAAAAATCACTCTTTTCTTCACATAATTCTATCCAACTCTCTCCCAAACACCCCCAAAGCCTCTATGCCTTTCCCTAGCACCTTCTAGGTGTTAGTAGTGAAGCCCCAGAGCTCCGAAAAGCCCCAAGAAGAAGAGCTTTTGTCTTAGAAGTTATGCCCACGCAAAGTCCGGTTTCTCGCTAAACCACCTGTAAGTTGAGTTATGCTTACCGTACTTTAAGTATAACATATGTTTAAGTTCATTATCATTATAATGAACCTATAAACAAGATTTATCAGTGATTCCAAGTCGTTATACTGATTTATCTACTTTTGGGGATGGTGTCTAGACTGGATTTAGTGAGGTGTTCAAAGTGGGATTTCCAAACAGTATACTTCGTATACCAAACGGACCCTACCTCCAATATGATCCTACCTAGTTGTTCCTTAATTGAAAGATCTTGAAGTAGACTTTGAATTAATGATGAATCTAGATTAATATTTAGTCACAATAAATATTAGACTAAGACTTAGTGATAATGATACTAGGTTACGTCAAAGGAAAAGACAGTTGTTAGAAGCAAAGCGCTGCCCGAATTTCGAGTCATCACTTTTAACAAGTGAATGCATAGTTACTTTAATCTTACACATAGATATGAAGTATTTAATAAAAATTACATGCTATATGTACCTGTTATTTGTGTTCCTGATATCTATCTAGTGTTGGATTAGTGTCTAAGTCCATAACTATAATTGGTATGTACTTGACCCGAGAGTAGCATGGTCCATTTGGGTTGCATGGCACCGGAACAATCTGAAGGATGGATAATTGAGAAGAGGTTATTTATGATTTATTAATATATTATAAGTTCTAATATATTAATATGAAATCATATTATTTCATTAGTATTGATCAAGAATTAATTTGGAATTAATTTTGTGATCAAAAGAGACTAATTAAATATATGGGGATTGATTATGTAAATCGTTTATTCTTATAATGTGGGCTTATGAACCATAGTTCTTCATGTTAGGCTAAAACCATGTAGTGACCCATGGATACTCCATGGAGGTTTTGACCCATGGAGCATGAGGGATATGGAAAGTCATTAGGGTTTACATGGTGTAACCCTAGTTTGCCACACTATATAAGAACCCCTCTAGCACATGAAATTGGCACCAGTGGTTACCTAGACCTAAGAGAGTGGAAACACAAGAGGGCAAACCGATTTTATGAGTGCAAGTGACATCTTCTCAAGTTCCTCCATTTGTTGGTGGTGTTGTGTGATTCCATTTGAGGTGCAACACTTGGGGCACTACGTTCTTAAAGGTCCAAGGTTTCAACTACACTAAAAGGTATGTCATCTAACTTGTATTTCATGTTGTTTATACTCCATTGTATGCTAGTTAGGACGATGCTTTGGAATATTGATAGTTTTCATGTATAATAGAGAAAACATAGATCCAAAGCATCTAGGGTTGCATGTACACCATAGGAGTGTAGAATGCTCAAAACCCTTCAATGGTATCAGAGCCTAGGGTTGTTTTCAATTATACTTGATGCTACTTGCTTGAAAATGCTTTAAAAATCGATTTTATGTTGTTCTGGACAGTGGACTCGCCGAGTTCACTGGGGGACTAGCCGAGTCCCAGCACAATCCTAACCAACTCGTCGAGTTTGTTCTTGCACTCGACGAGTTGATGCTCCTGAGTGTAGATTTTCGAGTTTTTAAACTGTTTTTGGACTTATAAACTTGTTTTTGATGTGATAATGATCATGCTAATTGTGACAACCGTCAAAATTCGAGTCGGTTCTAGATTTGACTATACTTAGTTGCACATATAGGCACGACACATAATAGACTTAGTAACTAGAAGCTAAGTTATAACCTACTAGAAACTTGGAAACAAGTAGGACCGAATGATAGTGTACTTAGATTTCACATTGATATGTGAATTCTGCTACTACTTAACTGTAGTGACTATCCATATTTGGGTCACTCTTTGACTCGAACACCTTTTCATGAAACATATACACACATCATGCACTTGACCTAGTAGTAGAAATTAGGTCAAAGTCTCATAGAAACTTAAGTCAAAGTCAAAGACTAGGACTAGTATACTTGATTCCTCAATCTCGCTTGAATCTCGGAATCACTACATAGAATGTCAATAAACCGTTAAAAGTGAATTACAAACATTATTTTTTTTAACAAGAAAATAGTTTGAAACTCTATTATAATTTGAAATCTCAGATAATTCAATTTATTTTGATATCCAAATATTTATTAAATCTCAAGACCCTAAAAACTCAAATTTATAAACTTTAACACCTAAAAATCCATAAAATTTGGTATGGACTATATAATATCAATTTAAAATAACTCAATTTAGTAAAATATAACCAAGGAGAAATAAAATTTAAGTCATTAGCATTTAACCTTATTTTTAAGCCAAAAATCAAGGTTTTGTGAAGGAAAATTAGGATAAGGCACATATTTTTATAAAAACTTGATATTTTTATAAAATAAAGTTATATTTTATAAAATTTAAAAGAGGGAGACCCTCTCTCCATTCAAAAGTCGGATTCCTCTCTCTCTCCTCTCTCTCCTCTTCCCAGAACACTCAATCAATTCCCCTCCACACTCCATTTCTCCATACTTCACTTTCTCTCTCACACTCCCTCACTTTATTTTCTCTCTATTCTCTCTTCCTCTCTCTAGGAACCACGAAAATTTCCAGAAAACAAGTCCAAGAACACACCTCAAACACAAAATCTTCATCATCTAGTGGTGTTCATTAAGGTAGAACACGATTTCCTTTCATTTTCCTTCAAGCTTTTAACGTTTTTCTTGCATTTCCTTCTTCTTCTACACCTTTCTCTTAGAAAATTTGTATGAATATTCATTCACTTCCGTTTTGATGATGATGGTGGTAGGATTTCATCCAAAAACAACATGCATGTTGTAGATGGTGAAGTCTCATGACCTAAACGTAAGTCAAGATCATGAATATGCACTTTTCTACAAGTTTTGGTGGAAAATCACCACATGCACTCTAAGTTTTCTTTCAAAAACGATTTTTGAACATTTCAAACACATGATTGGTCTTCAAAGCAACATTCATGTAATGATCTTCAAGCTTAGAGGCTTGATCATCAAAGTTTGTTGTTAAAAGCTTTCAAATATGTTCATGAAGGATTTATTTCCAAATAAATATCTAAAACTCCTTTTCTGACCAAATCCGATTTTTCCCAGATTTCTACCAACAAAATGAGATGTTCTACAAGTTTCCAGAAAATAATTCATTTATCTTGAATTATTATAATTAATGCAAAAAATAGGGCATTAAATCATATAAAATACTTTCTAAGGTCTATAAATCCTAGGTAAATTCGTGGATGACCCCTATGCTAAATAATAACTTCTCATTAAGTTTCATCGATTTTGGTTACTATTTAGTGTGGTTTTGAATTTTCTTTTTGTTTAGTCCCAATAAATCATAAAACCACCTTAGAAAATGTGAAAATGATATATAACAGTTTTCGCACTTGCTACCAGATGTATAAGACTCAGAAAAATATTTTCAGAATTTTTCATAATGCATTCCTATTTTTCTCCGATTTTTGTATTTATAATGGCCTAAAAATAGAAAACATAGTTCTGCTCATCCAAAATTCATGAAAATTACCAGAACACCTTGTAGTACATTTGGATACTACATACAAATTTTGATGATTTTTCTATTCTGTATACTATTTTTCTCCTATTTTCTAAGATTAAATACACTTAAATACAAAAAATCGGATTCCAGTAGATAAAAACCACCTTTGAGATTTTTCCCAGATTATTTACACTGTAAAGGAACTTTACAAAAATTTTGGTAATTTACTTTAACTGTTTAATAATTATTCTCCAATTAATGATTATTTAAGAGGATAAAACAAAGAAAAATAGAAAGACTAATTGAAAAATATCTTTTATATTTTTCACAGCTTCTACATGTATAATAACAATGTTACAAAAATTTTGGGCAATTTTGGAAACTGTTTTCTATTTATTTCAATTTTTATTCGAATAAATGCTCAAAAATCATAAATTTGGGTTAAATAGTTTGGAAATCCATTTTTATATTTTTTCCAGCTTAAGTATGTTTAATAATAGCATTACAAAAAGTTTGGGGTATTTTCTTAACTGATTGCTATTTTTCATGAATTTTTATCTATTTAGAGAATTAAATATTAGAAAAATGGTTATACATATCTATAATCCATGAAAATTTATCTGGGAGTCTTTTAATACTATTGGAACCAAAATCTGAAGTTTTGTAATTTTTACTAACCTTTTAGTATTTATCCATGATTTTATGGTTATTCAAGAAACTAAAATGGTGAAAAATAGTTAGACAAATCAAAAAAATTCAAGAAAATTTAACTTAAGGTCTTTGACTTCAATTAAAACTGAAATGCAAAGTTTGGGAAATTTTAGAACTAAATTGATTTAGTTTTTGAATATTTAACCATTGGAACGCCTCTTAAAATGTTAAATATTAGCATTTCAATAATGAGAATTTTCCACTTAAATTGTTATATAACAATTGATTCATTGAAATTTAATTTTCATAGAAAAATGTTTGTAACTTATCAATATTAAATTTTGACACATTATTGGCATAATTCTATTGTAGTAGTAAGTATACTAGTATTAGATTTCAATTAGAGACTCATTAGTGTGTAACATCGTTGTAGGAAAACGATAGTGGTACGAGTGGAGCGTAGATCAAGGCATCATTTGCATCATCTCAATGCATAGTGAGTATTCACGACTTCCCCTATTTTCGGTTTTTAAATGTTTTGGGGTGGAAAAACATGTCCGAAAAACTATTATTTGTTCGTTGTATTTAAATTGATTTGTATCAAACTTGATTGCTATATTTTGCTATATTTCTCTATGTATGTCTATGCAACACGGAACATGAGAAATTATCGTCTTAAGTCCCTTCCCTTACACTTTACTCCAACCATTAACTCTTTGAGCCAATGGTCATTGTGGATAGCGCTATTAGGAATTAACAACTCCTCACTCGCCCAATTGCTGGAGTGCATGATACCATATTAATCTATGGAACGATAAGCATAGATCTTGATAGGGCATCAGTCATAGGCTTGGTTGGGAACTCATTGTTTGCTCATACACATACAAACTTGTTACTTATTATAGCAACACACTTGTTTATTAATTATAGCAATGAACATTGTTTCTCATTATAGCAACGAACTTTGTTTCACATTACAACAACAAACTTTTATTACTAGAAAGTTATATACTTGTCTTAGCAATGAAATTGTTTGCTCCTTGTAACAACGAATATTATTTCGATTCTTGAAAACTCATTTTAGCAATATACTTTTATTTATGGAAACTTTTATCAAAACTTGATTTCGATTCATGAAACCAATATTATTATTTTAATCTGTGAGTACTCACCAACTATTTTTATAGTTGACGCTCGTTTTACATGCTTTTTCAGGAATCATCAAGTAAGTGGCACTTAGGGACACATCACTTTTAGGAGCATTCGCATGTGTTGTATTTCAATTTACATTGTAATTCTTTTAAAAGTTGTTCAATTCTATTGTAAATTTGTAATGATTTTTAATACTATGGTTGGTGTTGTCTTTTAACTTTTGCTATGAAACCCTTTGTACTGCCACGCCTCGTGTTTCCGCTTTAGCGGGGTGTGAAAGAAAATGGTATCAGAGCCGAAGGTTATAGAGAATACCGGTTTTCCTTTGGAAAACCACAACTATAGCAAAAAAATTTCTAAACGTTTTTAAAATATAGAACATACTACTGGTATAACTAATTCGAGTACGCATTATTGGACTTTAATTAAGTATAGCCTGGCCAACTATGCTTAATTAAGGAAAGTTAATGTGAGGCTGGAAACGATTATAGTAGAATTATGTTCAAAACAATTTTCAACATAAACTTTTGAAAAACAAAATTTTTCGGTGTGCGTACGGGCATTGCATATTATAGGCATTCATCTAGATACACTTAGAAACTAAGTGCACTTTTATAACAATGCCTTTATTTAGAAATATTCTTATCCCTTATCAAGTGATAGGTTAACCACTTAGGTTATATCACTAGCCACTCTAGGAGCAATGCACTTAGTATTGAGAATGAGTATTCCTTGGTAGCTATTGACTTTAGATGTAAGGCTAGTAGCTAGATATACACTAGTAATAATCATAAGTCGAAACCTATACCAATTATTCATCAATACCTCTTCATCGTCTTCGTACTAGAGTTACAACTATGAAAAAGCGTTTCGATATCGACACGAATGATAATTGCAGCATCGCGTAAGGAGGTAGATGAGTCGCCACTAAGTAATCACTTGTATACCATTGGTGGGCATTCCGGATTCGACTCACGAGGAGACACGAAGGTTTAACCCATACGTGAGACCTTATTACTACGCTACGATTTGGCTCTACGTTGTTTCCACCTTGAGCTTAAAACTTAACATAAGATGTCCCTTTGACCTCTATAAAAGGTCATAAACTGCATTGACACCATAAAACGTTTTACTAACAATTTTTCTTGTCCTTTAGCTTGGGGAAAAGACATCGGTACTCGCCTTGTACTCACCTTAGTATTTGGGTACGATCAGCTACACTAAAATACTTATTCCTTACTTCTTAATCTTCCATCGAAAAATTATTTCGCTTCATCGGTGTTATTTATCATCGATAAAATATTTTATAACGACTTCATTCAACTTAGTAGACATTTCCTAACAATGTAAGTCATATTCTCGCTAAAAATCTTTTGACAACTTGCTTTAACTTAACACTTTTCTTAAAAACTCAATTTAACCAATATTGGTTTTAACCTTGCTATTTCAATTTCATTTCAATGGATTGATGTGCTTTTAAGGGCATATAAACCATTTTTAAACCTTGCTTACCATTTTGACACGTTTTCGAAAAACTTAGAAACATTTTCTTTTATAAAAGTGTTTAAACTCTATGCTATAAAACTTAAACATATGACATTGAAGTTCATATTATATGAAAAAGTTTCATCGGATCTTTCAAACCACTTTTGTTTTGGTTGACCACTTTCTCATTTAAGCATTGTACTTTACTCTAATGTATTTTCTTGAAACACTACATGATATTTTCACAACTTTCTACTTCACACATGTTTCTAAGATATCTTTAATTCCTAAATTTCCAACACACCTCATTTCTTTATTTTAATTTCAAATTAGTTTTATAATCTACAAAGTTTCTAAAATTTATAGCATTGCAAAACTTAGTGTTCACTTTTAATCTTCCAGCGACGCACTTTTGACAATGAGCAATTATTCATCTAAATATGTTAAGTCTTTACCTTATCCATTTTAACCACGGTTGAACTTCAGTCTAAAAGGTCAAAGCTGTCAGATTTTTCAATTACAAGTTTTAATGTTTCTTCTTTTTCACAAATGGAGTTTAACTTAATAGATAATTCATAAATTTTTAGGAAACACTTTAAAACTCCCACATGTCTATTTAATCATCAACGTACATCAAATATTGAAGTTTGAAAAATATCTCGACTTGGCTTTAAATCTACCTATACATATTATTTTTAAAATTTTAACAATAGCAATCATTGTCGCTGGTACCTTCCTTTTTTATCCCCCGCACTTGATTTCTTGCTCTCTTTCTAATTTTAGATATTGCACACCCACGATAATAACATAATACATTGACTAACTTTGTTTCTGTCTATTTTGCTTCTCGTGGTATCATGTTTGTACACATACAGTCTAGAAGTCTACGCTTTCGTTTTGAGCGATTAATACGTGTATAGTCGTGAGACATAATTTTGATTTAGTCAACTTTGATATATTGAATTACGCCTTTTATCATATACATCTTGTTTTTATTTTGAAAATCTACTATAAACAAGTGATCCTTATTTACATTTGCTCTTTCGTTCTAAATTCGGAAACTTGATTTAAAATGCAAGTTTCATTATATTGTTCCTTATAATTAATACACAAGATGAAGACCCTTATGCTTATAATTTTTCTATATCCGGAAAATATATGTGAATGATATGTTTCCTTATGTTTCTTCTTTCCTTTAAATACATCAAAAGTCTTGAATTTTACTATTATATATTCTCTAAATGATTGTTTTGTAAAAACACTAAATTAAGAATCCACTATTTTCAATGATCGATATTTTTGCACATTTCTTAAAATAGCATTCTACTTTGTAATTTTCAGTGAGTTTCTAAACTCTCAACTTTGTTTTCATAAATAGTCTGACCCGTAAGCTTGAATTTGTCCTGACTTAGACAATTAGACAACTTTTCAAAAGAGTAATCAAAATATTTTTGTATAAATTCCCTTATTGATGACTTAAACCTGTAACCTTAATTAATCTTTATATTATTTTACTACTTCGATTGATCGCCAAACATGTATTTTCATTATATTGGAATTATTACATATTTTGATAATAGTGAGATTAATTATCATTTCTAAACACACATTTTGATAACAGTGAGATTTTTATCACTTCTAAACACTTAAAATGCTATCTACACAATGAGATTTAATCGCCTCCATTTGCAACATTGACTCTCTAAATATATATATTCTTCGAATATAGTTCTATTATTGTAAGAGTAACCGTAGTAGTAATTATAGCCTCGGAGATCCTCAATACTTTCATAATTTAATTTGTAGACGATACTTAAATAGCCTTTACATTTGAGATGTACCAAAACTTCGTTGTCTACCCTTAGTACGTATTTTTAGGAACTTACCCTCGATCGCTTCCCTTTCATTCATGCTACCCCTTCTTATTTCGAAATATATCTTTTCCAGATTTACTAGCCAACCCGGAAGTGAACAAATTGTTCCCAATCTCTTCTTTATCAGGCGACAAATTTACACTTAGTGCCGATTTAGAATGCGACTTGAGGATCAATGCGGATTTAACGCTCAATGCAGTTGGTGCTTCAGCAAAACTTATAACGTTCTTTTAAGTTAGATAATATCTAACTATATAATCTTTTTCAACTAGGTCGCCATGGTTGGATCATGATTTCCATGATCCTAATTTCCCTTGAGGAATTAACCCAAAATAATCAAAGAGCATTTCAAGTCACCACCTCTCCAGCTATACAATTGTATTCGACTGAGTTCTAATAGAATACGTCACGAATTGAATTTCGGGGCGAAATTCTTTCAACCGGGGGAGAATCTGACAACCATCAAAATTCGAGTCGGTTCTAGATTTGACTATACTTAGTTGAACATATAGGCACGACACATAATAGACTTAGTAACTAGAAGCTAAGTTATAACCTACTAGAAACTTGGAAACAAGTAGGACCGATTGATAGTGTACTTAGATTTCACATTGATATGTGAATTCTACAACTACTTAACTGTAGTGACTATCCATATTTGGGTCACTCTTTGACTCGAAAACCTTTTCATGAAACATATACACAAATCATGCAGACCTAGTAGTAGAAATTAGGTCAAAGTCTCATAGAAACTTAAGTCAAAGTCAAAGACTAGGACTAGTATACTTGATTCCTCAATCTCGCTTGAATCTCGGAATCACTACATAGAATGTCAATAAACCGTTAAAAGTGAATTACAAACATTATTTTTTTTAACAAGAAAATAGTTTGAAACTCTATTATAATTTGAAATCTCAGATAATTCAATTTATTTTGATATCCAAATATTTATTAAATCTCAAGACCCTAAAAACCCTAAAAACTCAAATTTATAAACTTTAACACCTAAAAATCCATAAAATTTGGTATGGACTATATAATATCAATTTAAAATAACGCAATTTAGTAAAATATAACCAAGGAAAAATAAAATTTAAGTCATTAGCATTTAACCTTATTTTTAAGCCAAAAATCAAGGTTTTGTGAAGGAAAATTAGGATAAGGCACATATTTTTATAAAAACTTGATATTTTTATAAAATAAAGTTATATTTTATAAAATTTAAAAGAGGGAGACCCTCTCTCCATTCAAAAGTCGGATTCCTCTCTCTCTCCTCCCTCTCCTCTTCCCAGAACACTCAATCAATTCCCCTCCACACTCCATTTCTCCATACTTCACTTTCTCTCTCACACTCCCTCACTTTATTTTCTCTCTATTCTCTCTTCCTCTCTCTAGGAACCACGAAAATTTCCAGAAAACAAGTCCAAGAACACACCTCAAACACAAAATCTTCATCATCTAGTGGTGTTCATTAAGGTAGAACACGATTTCCTTTCATTTTCCTTCAAGCTTTTAACGTTTTTCTTGCATTTCCTTCTTCTTCTACACCTTTCTCTTAGAAAATTTGTGTGAATATTCATTCACTTCGGTTTTGATGATGATGGTGGTAGGATTTCATCCAAAAACAACATGCATGTTGTAGATGGTGAAGTCTCATGACCTAAACGTAAGTCAAGATCATGAATATGCACTTTTCTACAAGTTTTGGTGGAAAATCACCACATGCACTCTAAGTTTTCTTTCAAAAATGATTTTTGAACATTTCAAACACATGATTGGTCTTCAAAGCAACATTCATGTAATGATCTTCAAGCTTAGAGGCTTGATCATCAAAGTTTGTTGTTAAAAGCTTTCAAATATGTTCATGAAGGATTTATTTCCAAATAAATATCTAAAACTCCTTTTCTGACCAAATCCGATTTTTCCCAGATTTCTACCAACAAAATGAGATGTTCTACAAGTTTCCAGAAAATAATTCATTTATCTTGATTTATTATAATTAATGCAAAAAATAGGGCAATAAATCATATAAAATACTTTCTGAGGTCTATAAATCCTAGGTAAATTCGTGGATGACCCCTATGCTATATAATAGCTTCTCATTAAGTTTCATTGATTTTTGTTACTGTTTAGTGTAGTTTTGAATTTTCTTTTTGTTTAGTCCCAATAAATCATAAAACCACCTTAGAAAATGTGAAAATGATATATAACAATTTTCGCACTTGCTACCAGATGTATAAGACTCAGAAAAATATTTTTAGAATTTTTCATAATGCATTCCTATTTTTCCCCGATTTTTGTATTTATAATGGCCTAAAAATAGAAAACATAGTTCTGCTCATCCAAAATTCATGAAAATTACCAGAACACCTTGTAGTACATTTGGATACTACATACAAATTTTGATGATATTTCTATTCTGTATACTATTTTTCTCCTATTTTCTAAGATTAAATACACTTAAATACAAAAAATCGGATTCCAGTAGATAAAAACCACCTTTGAGATTTTTCCCAGATTATTTACACTGTAAAGGAACTTTACAAAAATTTTGGTAATTTACTTTAACTGTTTAATAATTATTCTCCAATTAATGATTATTTAAGAGGATAAAACAAAGAAAAATAGAAAGACTAATTGAAAAATATCTTTTATATTTTCCACAGCTTCTACATGTATAATAACAGTGTTACAAAAATTTTGGGCAATTTTGGAAACTGTTTTCTATTTATTTCAATTTTTATTCGAATAAATGCTCAAAAATCATAAATTTGGGTTACATAGTTTGGAAATCCATTTTTATATTTTTTTCCAGCTTAAGTATGTTTAATAATAGCATTACAAAAAGTTTGGGGTATTTTTTTAACTGATTGCTATTTTTCATGAATTTTTATCTATTTAGAGAATTAAATATTAGAAAAATGGTTATACATATCTATAATCCATGAAAATTTATCTGGGAGTCTTTTAATACTGTTGAAACCAAAATCTGAAGTTTTGTAATTTTTACTAACCTTTTAGTATTTATCCATGATTTTATGGTTATTCAAGAAACTAAAATGGTGAAAAATAGTTAGACAAATCAAAAAAATTCAAGAAAATTTAACTTAAGGTCTTTGACTTCAATTAAAACTGAAATGCAAAGTTTGGGAAATTTTAGAACTAAATTGATTTAGTTTTTGAATATTTAACCATTGGAACCCCTCTTAAAATGTTAAATATTAGCATTTCAATAATGAGAATTTTCCACTTAAATTGTTATATAACAATTGATTCATTGAAATTTAATTTTAACAGAAAAATATTTGTAACTTATCAATATTAAATTTTGACACATTATTGGCATAATTCTATTGTAGTAGTAAGTATACTAGTATTAGATTTCAATTAGAGACTCATTAGTGTGTAACATCGTTGTAGGAAAACGATAGTGGTACGAGTGGAGCGTAGATCAAGGCATCATTTGCATCATCTCAATGCATAGTGAGTATTCACGACTTCCCCTATTTTCGGTTTTTAAATGTTTTGGGGTGGAAAAACATGTCCGAAAACTATTATTTGTTCGTTGTATTTAAATTGATTTGAATCAAACTTGATTGCTATATTTTGCTATATTTCTCTATGTATGTCTATGCAACACGGAACATGAGAAATTATCGTCTTAAGTCCCTTCCTTTACACTTTACTCCAACCATTAACTCTTTGAGCCAATGGTCATTGTGGATAGCGCTATTAGGAATTAACAACTCCTCACTCGCCCAATTGTTGGAGTGCATGATACCATATTAATCTATGGAACGATAAGCATAGATCTTGATAGGGCATCAGTCATAGGCTTGGTTGGGAACTCATTGTTTGCTCATACACATACAAACTTGTTACTTATTATAGCAACACACTTGTTTATTAATTATAGCAATGAACATTGTTTCTCATTATAGCAACGAACTTTGTTTCTCATTACAACAACAAACTTTTATTACTAGAAAGTTATATACTTGTCTTAGCAATGAAATTGTTTGCTCCTTGTAACAACGAATATTATTTCAATTCTTGAAAACTCATTTTAGCAATATACTTTTATTTATGGAAACTTTTATCAAAACCTGATTTCGATTCATGAAACCAATATTATTATTTTAATCTGTGAGTACTCACCAACTATTTTTATAGTTGACGCTCGTTTTACATGCTTTTTCAGGAATCATCAAGTAAGTGGCACTTAGGGACACATCACTTTTAGGAGCATTCACATGTGTTGTATTTCAATTTACATTGTAATTCTTTTAAAAGTTGTTCAATTCTATTGTAAATTTGTAATGATTTTTAATACTATGGTTGGTGTTGTCTTTTAACTTTTGCTATGAAACCCTTTGTACTGCCACGCCTCGTGTTTCCGCTTTAGCGTGGTGTGAAACTAATCCAATTCAAAAGATAATTGTCAAAGTTTCATGTTTTAGTATGTTTAGGCTACTTTCATGAAATTTGTTTGATATTAATTATCTTGTTCATATGAGTTTAAACTAGATCTAGGAAATTATTTGACATGTTTTGTTAGTTTATTTGATGATCTTATGGCCTTTAAGGTACTCCATAACTTGTCCTCAAGTTATGGAAAATGAAAACTTTTCTTTTAAAAGACTTCATTAAACTTATAGGTTATGAACTTGAATAGTCTTTTTCCATAAATATTTTTATGAACTCAATAACTTGTCCTCAAGTTATGGATTTTCAAGAGTCTTTTCATTAAAGCCTATATTAAACTCATATGTTATGGATTCCAAAAGTTTTTTTGAAAAGTTCAAAACTTGCCCTCAAGTTTTGGAATTTATAAATGTAGAGTCTTCTTTTGACACATTTAGTTCCAACCCCCAGAATTTTAAAAGTTTAAAATTCAACCCTTATACTATTATAATATTATAGGCTTAATATTTATATATATATATATATATATATATATATATATATATATATGTGTGTGTGTGTGTGTGTGTGTAAGAACAAAGTCAATCTTACCGTTAGTAGGCCTCATTCACGAAGCCGGTCTATAAGGGGGGTATAAGGTTATTGCCTATAAAATGGCAGTTTAATGGGTGTCTACTCTCACCCACCGCTTCCTTGACTGGTGGAGGGTCGTTAGCCGAACGGCTAGGATAGGACTCTAATTCTCCCTTCATTAAAAGTATAATGATAAATATGAAGTAACTAAACACTTATAAATTCCCAAATCTTAGTTACTTAGGAAAATGTGAATATGGTGCTAACCCATGAAATTGCACTTTGCACCTTGTTAAGTCGTTAGTGGAGTGTGTGTGGTTAACCGGCACACTAATTTGGGACTGACAGTGTGTGGCAAAGGGTAGCTTGATGTTAATCATAGATCAATGGAGCGTGTGAGGTTAACCAACACATTGATTAGGTGGTTGTAACATTGGGTGTACCAAGCTAATTTTCATGGTTATTCACACCTTGTTTGTGATCCTCCGCATCCCAGTCACAAATTGAAGGGCACAATCTAGATTTAAACATGTCATTGAAAGTTTCAATGAATCTCAAAGGATCTAGGAATTTCAATTCGCTTAAAACCTAAAATTCTTTTTCGTTTTTTGTGATGGAAATTGGTAAATCGTAATTTACCTACCTTCAAATATTTTGCAATTGGATTACGGCATCCCTCTTCCAAATTGTAAAATATTGTGTTGGGTCCTTGCCTTAATATTTCATTTGGGTGTTATATTAAGGACTTAAATCAACTAACTTGAATTTCTTCTGTTGTAGATGTCTAGTTCAAACAACTATGGTCTCCCCAAATCTTTTGGAACAAGCTTTCCTTTTGGAGATGATGTCCCGTGGTTGGATCGTGGAAGTCATACTTCACTTCCTCCACATCCTCCAATAATTCTCCCAGACCCACAAGTTCAAAGACTTGAAAAATTCAAGGTCATGCAAGCCCTACTTACAATGAAACATCAAGATGGAAGGCATGTGTGTACTCACGTCTTGGAGATGAAGTCACATATTGACAGGATGAGAGTATTGGGTGTCGAAGTCTCAAGGAAGTTGGTTGTTGACTGGGTTCTTCAATCACTTTCTGAGTCATATAGTGAGTTCATTAAGGACTACTATGTGACAGACCACGACATTACCCTTATTGATCTTAACTATTTTATTGTGGCTGCTGAATCAGCAATGATGTGGCACACTGGAAAAGCAAATTTGATGGGAAGATCTACTCTTCAAACTTCCATGGACATTGAAAATGGAAACATTGGAAGTACAGAAAAGATTTCTCTTTCCAAGGGAAAGAGAAAGGCTAAGTCTGAGATTGTCCCGTGTACCATTCCCAAAGAGTCTATATGTTTCTATTGCCAAGAGAAGGGGAATTGGTTGCGAAGCTGCCCTGACTACCTGAAAGATCTGACAAAAGGTAGAATCGAAAAGTTTGACTTTGCTTCAGGTAAGTCTACTGTCTAACTCTATTAAGTTCCTAATTGTTGATTCTTAATACATGATGTAACAAGGTTTCATTTTGATGTTTTGTAGGATCATGCAAAGGGAAGGAAGCTTAAAGGAAGAGTATGTTGAATCTGATCGCGAAGATGGATTTCAACCGCATGGTTCGAAGATCGGATTTTTGAGCTGCTGCTTAGGAGTTATGATAGATTGCTAGAAAATATGTAATAACATAGTTATCATTTGTAATTGCATTGTAAGGAAAAAATTTTACCGCATTTTATAAATAAATAAAATTTTGTTTTTTATTTTTTATATCTCCTTGCAATGGCATTTATGAAATTTGATGTTTGTATGTTTCTATGTTAGCAATATGAATTTGATTCTTTCGTTTGTGGTAGTGTTGAGTATTTGCCAAATAAGGAAAGATTCTCATCACCCAAGTTTCAATTGGACAGAAACTTGGAATCATGCAAGTTGTATTGTATGATGAATGAGAATTTTCATCTTTGGTAAATTAAGACTAATTCTTTATTCACATGTATATGTGAGTCAAGTGAAGGACTAGGGGGTCGGGTACACTGGGTGTGCGCTGGTCAAGATCCACCACAAAGATCAATAAGACTATTCGTCATGATTTGCTAAAGTTTAGTAAACATGGTTATGCTTACAAGTTTAAGTATAATTCTTAAACATTGGAAAAGGTTCGATGTATGGCAGAACGAATAAGAAGAATCAAATTAGGCAGAAAGAGAAAAGTTTCTCCAATCTGAAAAGATGGGAGAGTACTTTAGTATCGTGTTTTATGATCATCTTAATGTTTATGGAAAAACCATATCACAATTGATCCTCTAAAGACATCTTAGTGCATTTGTATGGCTAAGAAGAGGAATCGTGAATTGTTGAAATAGTTTAAATCAAGAAGATGAGTCATACTCCGTTCCCAAAACAAGTCTTAAAGTCATACTCCAAGATTGTAACTTTGAGTGACATAATATTAAAAAAAAGGTTTAAAACACATATCAAATGTAGAGTAAAAGTTTTCTACTCTTGTACATTTGAAATTGGTAAGTTGTGATGTTTTGGATAAAACAAAGACCAACTAAGGCCAATTGTGTGAAGTGTTTATCTTGATTAGAATCCGCACTGACTCTTGAATATTGGTTTGTCAAGTTATGTTCCTTGAAAAAGTGAATCATATATGTCAAGAGATCAGTGGGAGTCTTAAAGATCTTGACAAGTTTTAAGAACTAATCAAGAATAAACCTATTGTTAAACACTAGCACACGACTTGAGGTTGTGACCTATTGTGTTGACATATTCTTGATTTTGTGCCCATTCCAGTTAAATTTGACTATGCATGTGAGTTCTAAGAGTCCTCAATTGGTTGCATAACAACCTGGAAGCAATGCTAGGCCCTTATGCTGCCAGGTGGCAAGAAATTAAGATTGAACAAGTTCAGTCCATATGAGTTTGGATTTGTCACTAACCATGTCTTGTGATTATGGTCATGTAAGGACTCAAATCCAGGAACCAACCAGTGATCAAACAATTATAATCAAGAATAGAGTAGAAGAAAGCAATTTACTCAAGCAATGCACACGATTTTATAGCAGGGCCGTAAACCGTCTGGTACACCTTGATTACACACACATACGTCCACTACTGACAGACACTGACAAGCCCTATATATAGGGGATAGCTGGCCGTACACGGGTTTACGGCCGTAAACCCGTGTACGGCCGTACACACAACCCTGAACGTAAACACAAAACAATCAGCTACAAAACACCTCTAACATGACCAATACCCTACCAAGACATATATAGATAATTGCCTAGCCCAAACCATAAATCTATGACCTATCAATCTCCCCCTTGGTTTGAGGCTAGCATCAGCTCGGTCTTTTGTTATCATGAGTTCTCGAACAGCCTCACATCCGTTCTTTCAATAGCCCCATCCAAAGCTTGTTCGCATTGATCTTTGCAATCATTCTTGTGTATTCTTTAGCAGCTGACTCCAAGATGTCTGATTTGCAGATGATTTGATGAGTTGCCAAGGTGTGAATGTCTCTCTCCCTGAACCTCAGAAGATCCTTAGCTTCAACAAGTCGAAGAACAGTGTCACTGTCGGAGAACTTGATAACTGCAGTGGCTGTGACCTCATCAAAGGCCCAGAATTCCATTCGATCCAGATATCCATCTTGAAAATGTTGAGGAATTGGGATTTCTTTTGTCTGTTTAGTGGCAGGCCACAACACTATCTTCATTGGCTCGTTGGTTCGAGGATCTAGCACATCCTTGTCTTTTCGAACTAGAGATTCTGCAGTCTTCATCCCAGAAAAATTCTCTTTCACTTGTTTCTCCAGAAAGAGTTTGAAGTTAGAAGCCTGAGGATCCTTGGAGGGATTATGGAATGGAGCATTTGAAAGCTCTGTAAGATCGATTTTTGTCCAAGAACAAAAATCTTGTGCATCTTTGTAGTATTCAGGAGCGCCAAATTTCCTTTTCAACAACCACATATTTAAATCAGCATGATATCCCCACATTCTAACTCCCGATCGATTTCCAAACTTATCACCAAACTTTCATTATTTAAGATCAGTCATTGTGTGTTGAGGTTGGTCTCCACTGCGGTTCTCATCAGAGCTCCTCATGAAGAGTAATCCTTGTTTCTTGTTAACAGTGACTTTTCTCTTACTGTGCTTGATAGTGATTCGACGATTGGCATTGGCAGGCTCATATTCGAATCGATCGACAATTCGTGTGGTTCTGGGAGGTGGAGGATCAACAGGATTATCATTTAGAGGAGGTTGGACAGGGGCGCTAGAAAGACCTTCAGTTGCTTCTGATGGAACGACAGATGTATTGAACTTATCACCAAATTCTTCATAAAGCTTATTTTTCAAGTCATAGTAGCATGCAGTCAGAGCTCCAAGGTGATTTTGGAGATCATATATTTGCTTTGAATTGGCCCTGTTGTCAGCTTCAACATCTGAAAGACGAACATCAAGATTACCTATCAGCACATCTTTTTCGATGATTGTATGTTTCAACACACCAATCTCAACCCTGAGCTCTTTTTTGGAAGGCTCAACTCCCCCGGGTCTACCTTCCTCAATAGAAATGCCTTTTCCGTGAGGAGGAAAGCCAGTTTCTTCTTGAGCTGCCAGGACCTGTGCAAGTCTCTCAGAAGCAATGTCATGAGCAGGCCTTGGAGGAGAGGAACCTCCAGGAGCTGAAGGACTTCCTACTTCAAAGGTAGTTCTTGGTCCTTCATGATCAGGAGCAGTTGAAGCAGTCGGAGTAGTAGCTGATGTTGTGATTGTTGGCTGAATGGGTGAAGTCAGTTCCTGATTAAGTACCCCCAGCCTTGGATCATGTCTTCTTCGCTTTAAAGGAGGCTGGGATGTATGAACCGTCAGAGGATCACTCACAGATGGAACAGTAGTTGGAATAGAACCATCAAGGGGAGGAATCCCTGAAGCTGCATCCATATGACTT
Organism: Lactuca virosa; assembly: GCF_052849685.1. Taxonomy (NCBI): domain Eukaryota; kingdom Viridiplantae; phylum Streptophyta; class Magnoliopsida; order Asterales; family Asteraceae; genus Lactuca; species Lactuca virosa. Next base: position 207,570,709 of record NC_136430.1, read on the forward strand.
GAGGTATCAGCCATCTGTTTTGAGGTAAGAGGCATCGTTTCTTGAATATCTTCAGCTTCCCTTATCTCCGTTGTTTGATGAAAAACATCATTGATATGTTCAAAGAAAGTGTGGAGGTCTGCATTTGACAGGAAACCCTCATTGTTAAGATTTAAAGGAATGTCGTCCTTATCAAAGCCTAAGAGATCAATATCATGAAAAGAATCATCCTCATCTCCTTCATCATCAACATCTTCCATCATACTTTCACTGAAATCGCTTTGAACTTGCACAGATGTCAAATCATGTTCCTCAGCTATGACTGCGACAGGAGGAGTACGTTCTTCCTCATGTTCATGCTCTGAGGCTGAGATGACAATATCCTCAGGTTCTATAGGGCTTGAGAAATCGTCAGAACTGGAGCCATCACTTAATTCAGCAAAATTACCAAAATTCACCAATGGATACTTTCCTTCAAACACAAATTTTCCCTTCCGGTTCTGTTTCATAAGACCAAAAGCGCTAGAACCGATGGACTTGAGGTCCAAAATTTCTCATATTCTCTCAATCTTTGGGTGTTTGAAGTTGAAGATTAATTGAAGAAACCTTGGATACATAAGAAACCTATCCCTTGTCTTTCCTTTAATGTTTACAATCATCTTATTCAATATGAACCTTGAGAAGTTGAAATCCATGCCCGAAGCAAGAGTTGCGATTGCACCAGTGTTGAGTAAGGAAATTTCATCAGCTCCTGACTTTCGACTAGAAATACAACTCACAAAGACGTGAGCTAAAAATCTCCAATACGGAGGCAACAGTTTCTTAAGAGTTGGAGGAAACACCCCCTTCATATCCCATTTGGTCTATTATTTCTTGAGTCTGATCCATATCAATCTCTGTTGGAAATTATGGCTCATCATTAATCTGCAATGCCTCACCGAGGATCTGCTCAGTCACCAAGATCTTCTTTCCTTTGACAGTTGCTTCAAGGGACTTTGTTTCCTTCTCATCTTTAAGTACAACTGCATTGCTCCAGAATTCATTTATCAATTGCTGATAAATAACCGGACTGGTAGTAAGAGCAGTAGACAAACAGCATTCTCTCAATCCATGGATCATGGATTTGAAATCAGAGTGAGCTTCTGGAGGATCAACCAAGAAGACGGCCAAGTTATGAGCATCAGCAAACTTAAATCCAACCATTTTGTTCCTTCATCAGTGCCGAAATGACAATTATCTTCAATAAACCCTCGATTTATGGTCGGTTTTGTTCAAGATTGACATTATTGAGGTCGATTTGATGATACCTACACTAAGCAACAAACAATTTCAGGAATAAATGATGATTCGAAGAGCTGATTAGAGAGAGAGTTCTTAGAGGCGTGTACGGCCGTACTCAGATTGAGAGGGAAGAAGTGTTTGTTCGGCCGGACACTCTAGCTTATATACCATATGACCCATACCCAGTCCATTCTTTAATGGGCTACAACCCAAATAGTTTAAATTCCAAGCCCAATGACACAACTAATTAAAAAAAATACATTTCAAGGACTAAAAAAATAAAATAAAAATAAAAACGAGAATAAAAATAAAAATTCAAATAAAATTCAAATTCAAATAAAATAAAATAAAATAAAGATGAATTAATTTTAATTTCCATTTTTCACCAGAGTAGATAATAATTTTGTGTGTTTGGGATCAAAGTTATTAGACAGCCTTTATCCATTTGTCGGTACCTCCCCCTTCATGAATACATCTGGTCAATCGCTGGTATTGTGGTCCACTTAAACATGAGAGATTGTGACAAAGTTAGGACATACTACAAGTGACAAGACATTGAGACCTTATGTTCCTAGATAAAATTCTTAAGGACCATTCATCTGAAGACGACCAAGGATATTGTTGTCCACCTAAATTGAGCAGCGAGATCTACAGACAACCTATTAATTGTTCAATTTTAGATGTACTATAACATGTTTCCCTTTTCCTAACATGCCCCAATAATCAAGGACTTCCGAGATACTCCTTACTTCAGGTGAGTTGACAATTATTAAGGGGGAAGACCGACTTAGAATGCATATGCTATACACCCAGGTCGGATCTCTTCCAATCACACAAAGGGTGAAACATATGACTAACTAGAGTTCAGAGGGATTGAGAAGTAGAATGGTTCATATGATGTGTACCAGGTTGAATTGTTAATCACGCAAAGGAGACAACATATGGCTAACAGGTAGAAAGATTTGCATAGAATGAGATGCAGAGAGATAGAATTGCATATGTTGCAGTCCAGGTCGGATCTTTCGATCACACAAAGGAGACAACATATGACTAACAGAAAGAAAACAAGAAAATAACCTTCTACAGACCTAATTTTATCGGAATTCTCCGGTCATCCCGTCAATACCGGAATTAAGGACAGAGTCCGCACATTGAGGAGAAGTTAATCCACAGTTATAGATATATATCATTTAGTGTATCCGAAGATTCCCATGTATATCTCCCTGCTCAACCTATCCGAGCATCGTATTGTCAGGCTAAACAGATCTATCTAGGTCAAAATTTGTCAAGTCTTTAGATTCCTTAAGTTCATCTGTGCTTAATCAAGTCCATTTAAATCTCTCGTGCCTACCAGCGCATCGAACACAGAGCCTAGACAATTCAGCTTTGGTACTTTACACAGATTTTAATTGCCTGTTATCACACGTGTTGATATCACTTCCCAACACATCACCTGCAAACAAACTTCATTAAAAAAAACATATTTTTTGGGATTTTCATATTTTTCTTGACAAAAATAAAACAGAAATAACACTATTTTTTGGATTTTTCAAATTTTCTGATTTTTGTTTATTTCTCCCCCTAAATTTGTGCATGGGTGAGAATGAAAATAAAATGCGCAAATTTTAAACTATCCTAAAACAAAAATTAGTCCTCAGAGCGTATCATTTTGAATAAACGACAAGCACATCGAATTGAGCTTTGTTAAACGGTTTTGTGAACAAGTCTGCCACGTTATTAGTAGTGGGAACTTGTTCCAACCGAATGAGCGAACGCTCATAACAATCTCTGATAAAATGCACTTTGATATCGATGTGCTTGGTTTTCGAGTGTTGGACAGGATTTTTAGCAATTTCAATTGCAGCCTCATTATCACAAAAAATAGGGGTTTCTAGAGAATTCAAACCGTAATCCATGAGCTGATGTTGTATCCAGATAACTTTAGAACAACAAGCAGAAGCAGTGACATATTCCACTTCTGCTATTGAGGTTGAGACTGTGTGCTGTTTCTTGCACTGCCATGACACCAGCCGGTCACCAAGAAATTGACACCCACCAGAGGTTGATTTCCTATCAAGCTCACAGCCTTCGTAATTACTGTCAGCAAAAGCATATAAATCAAATTCAGAATTTTTTGAATACCAAAGACCTAATTTTGGGATGCCTTTGAGATACCGAAAAATTCTTTTGACAACAATAAGATGTGAAAGTTTAGGATTAGCCTGATATCGTGCGCATTGACAAACCGCAAACATAATATCTGGCCTGCTTGCGGTTAGATACATCAACGATCCAATCATTGATCTTTAGTCAGTCTGATCTACGGATTCGCCGTCAATATCCGGAGTCAACAGGGGTCTCTCGGCCATTAGCGTCAGTGCAGGTTTTGTGTCTCGAAACCCGAACTTCTCTACCATATCTTCAACATACTTGGCTTGATGTATCAGGATTCCGGTTGAGTCTTGTTTGACCTGAAGCCCCAGAAACATGGTCATTTCTCCCAGAGAACTCATCTTGAACCTCTTGTTCATAACGATTTCGAACTCTTTGCACAGCTGTGGACACGTGGACCCGAAAATGATGTCATCAACGTAGATCTGAACCAGAATTTGATCGGCACCAACATGCTTGATGAATAGGGTTTGATCAATTGTTCCCCGTGAATAGCCGTGCTTAAACAAATGCTTTGTAAGAGTTGCATACCACGCTCTTGGAGCTTGATGTAACCCGTATAAAGCCTTGTCCAACTTGTAGACGTGATTCGGAAACTTCGAATTGATAAACCCAGGAGGTTGATCGACGTAAATTTCTTCCTTCACAGCGCCGTACAAGAAGGCAGTCTTGACATCCATCTGGTAAACCGTGAAATTCATGTAGGAAGCGTACGCAAGGAAGATGTGAATGGCCTCCAAGCGAGCTACCGGAGCATAAACTTCGGTGTAGTCAAGACCCTCAATTTGGCGAAATCCACATACAACTAATCGAGCCTTATTTCGTACAATGACCCCTGAATCATCTTGCTTGTTTTGATAGACCTAGCGCGTGTCGAGTGACTTCTTGCCTTTAGGTAATTCAAATAGCTTCCAGACCCCAAGCTTTTCAAATTGATTCAATTCCTCATGCATAGCATCCACCCAGCTGGGCTCATTCAAAGCCATTTGAACATTCTTTGGCTCCATTTGAGATACGAAGCAACAATAGAGACATGTATTTACATCTCCACTTTGACTCCTCGTTTGAACACCATTGCCTAGCTGACCAATGACGTTTTCGATTGGGTGATCGCGTTGAATTCTGAAAGGTATCTCCTGGCTGATGTCATTGAGCGTTACGGGAAGATTGTGAATATTAACAAATCCATCATCTGTTGAATGAACTACTTCAGACGATCCCGACCCATCAGAAGGATTTGCCACGAACTCATTAGCAATCGGTTCAGGAAAGAGAAGTTCCATAAAAGTTTGAGTAGCAGCGGAAGCATCTCTGGACATAAACTCTCTTTCATCGGGAGTAAGAGGAGTGGCATCAGCATCTGGATTATTTTGTTGACTTAGAGATTCTGGACAAGTAATTGGAACAGATGCATCCACTGTAGGAGTCGTAGAGGACATCACAGGTGGTCTGTAAACAACTTCTTCGTCTTCATCTTCAATCACAGTCTTCGAACCAGAAGTGAAACCAGGTGTATCATTTGAAAACACATTAAAGGATTTGAATAAAGATGTGTAATCAAACAGCCAATTTGGACCAACTCTAGCATCCGTCTCATTCTCCTCTAACCAGCGCACGTCAAAGGATTCTATGATTTGTTTTGTCTTCTTATTGTAGACCCTATAAGCTATGCGTACAACATACCCCACAAAGTAACAATCATCTGCTTTAGCATTGAATTTTGGGTTGGATTCCAGGTGAAGAAGGGTGCAAGGACAGCCAAAAATGCGGAAATAACTGACAGAAGGCTTGTGACCATATAGAATTTCGTATGGAGTCTTCATTTGGGCCTTGTTGATCAGAACACAATTTTGAACATAACAAGCTGTGTTGATCGCCTCAGCCCAAAAGAAAACGGGTAGTTTTGAGTCACATAACATCGTTCTTGCAGCGTCTTGCAACGTTCGATTCCTCTGCTCAGCAACACCATTTTGTTGTGGTGTGCGAACAGAACTATATTAACGCATGATCCCTTTTTCTGCACAAAAATGATCGAGAACAGCATTCTTGAATTCTATTCCATTGTCAGTTCTAAGCGCCTTCACCCGGTGATTGGTTTGATTCTCTATCATCACAATGAACTTCTTAATCGGATCAGCAACCCCAGTTTTGTTGGACAGGAAGAAGACCCACGTAAAACGCGAGAAATCATCGATCACAACTAGACAATATGAATTTCTGTTGATGCTAAGGACATTGACCGGACCAAATAAGTCCATATGCAATAATTGGAGCACCTGATTAATTGAATTGACCTGTTTTGGCAGGTGTGGTTTTCTATGATGCTTTGCTTGGGCACATGACACACACTTTTCAAATGTGACAAAGTCTCTGATAGGAAGTCCACGCACCATATCATTCTTCGCAAGATGATTCAAGTTCTTTGTGTTAGCATGTCCGAGTATTCGGTGCCACGGCATAGCATTTTGTTCGGAGACTTTTGAGAAGAGGCAAGTGACTTGTTCTGGAATATTACTGTTCATGTCAATGATGTATGCATTGCCATCCCGTTTTGATTTTACAAGAATCCAGTCATCCGGGATGACAATGCCTGGCTTCAGAATCAGACACTCTTTCTCAGTGAAATGATTCGAATATCCTTTGTCACAAATTTGAGAGACACTCAACAAGCTATGCTTTAACTCAGGAGCGTAGTTGACATTTTCGAAACTCAGCACTCCATTTGAAACTGTTCCTCTTTGAATGATCTTTCCGCCTTCACCTCCCGCAAAGGAAACATATCCCCCATTAAATGTTTGAATTTCATGCAGTTGGGAGATGTCTCCTGTCATGTGCCTGGAACAACCGCTGTCGACATACCAAGGTCTGGGGACATTCCTCCGCAGCTGTTCCTGCACAATGAACGGGATTATTTAGATTTTTGGACCCAGGTCATTACAACCCTGGGTTTACCCTGGACTTTGACAGATTTATCCTTTTGATTTTTCAAAATTGCATTAGTATCAGAAACACTTTCAGAGGATGAAGATGATCGGACAACTGTAGATTTGGGCACCCATTGATATTTAGGTTTTAAAATATTCACAGGTGATTTAGAAACATTTTTCCTTTTCTTTGAGCATTTAGATTTTTGGCTATAATTAGTCGAATCCAGATGCACCCTATGACGAAATTGACCTTGGCTCAGCCGCAGTCGATTTCGGCAAAGTACCTGTGGCTGGTTTAGAGAAAACCTGTTTGTTCGGTTTAGTATTGGCCCTTTTCTCATTATTATGAATTTTCCGAGCATTATCACGAAGGCAAAATCTCAAGGACTTTCTCATTAGAGATCTTCCTCGAGACTCGTTTTCTTTCCCCAGTGTCGAGAAATGCACAAATGCTCAGTTGGAACAATTTCGAGCAATGTGGCCGGCAGTACCACAGTTGAAACAAATTTTCTTATTATCTTTAGACCTGGTACTGCCATTTTCAGATTTCATTCTCTTATGGACCATTCTAACCTTCCCACATGTGCAATTGCAAGAATTAAAATGTGTGACAGATGTAGAGGATGTGGATGTGTTAGCACCAGATTTAGTGGATTTTACAAAAACAGCATCAGAAACATCAGAAACGTTTAAGTTTGACATCACATTATCACAAGTAAAAATATCAGTCTTAACATTAGACACAAACTCATCACAAATAGGAACACCAAACTTAGACACCAAATTATTTGACTCAAACTTCTCATCCCCTTGCTTTCCCTGGTTTACTGACACATCTGCATTTGAAGTAGAAATGTTAGTATCCAAAACCCTAGCACTAGGTCATGTTACCTGTTCGGCTGCTGGTTTACCATAAACCATATAAGGTTCTCTGTCGATCTCTTCTTTTGTTAAAGGATTAACATAATACGAATGATTAAATGGAGGAGGGACACTCTCATATCCTATACCTACTTGTTTTTGGTCTCTCCACTACATTTGTTTTTCAATTATTTTTGCAACCTTTTCACTTGACCCATCGAACTTCTTAAAATTAAAATCAGCATTTTCAAAACGAATTTTCAATGTGTCAAGTTCTTTGGTTACAGCAGCAAGTTTGTTTTTGATGTGATCATAACTCTCACACTTGTTGCTGTAATCTTCTTGCAGTTTCCTAAAATCTATTATTTTGGCTTCTAGTTGTGCTTTTAGAGGTTTCTATCCTTTCCTAAGTTGATATCCTTCGTATTTTAGGTCCTCATTTTCTCTCTTAATCAACTCGATTTGGTCATGCAAAAATTTGACAGTTTTAATGCAGGATTGAGAACAAACATTTTCACTAACCTCCGACTTTGCAGGCTCTGGCGTAGTTTGGACCATGAATGCAAATTGGAGTTCCATCATTTCTGCTTCTGGGTCAATTTCAGCTTCTCTTTCAGCAACATCATTGATCTGGGCAAGATGAGCATTTTCAGGTCCTGAGATGTTCAGGGCCTGAATTTGATCCTCCCAATCATATGACTAAGGCACTACAGCAAGATTTGCGGTCTGGTTGCTGATGGTAGCTCCTCTGCTGCTATTTACTGGCACCATAGTTCTTTCACTGTTTTCCCTTCTGTCAGGCTTTGGTCAATCTCTGGCGAAGTGACCGAGTTCATGGCAGTTGAAACAACGAAGTTTGCCTTTGTTGAACCCAACCTTCTTTTCTGCATTCATTCCCCAGTTATTTTTGCCTGTCCTTTTAGAGAACTATTTGGCTCTGAACACCGCCATAGCAATTTGCCATGTTATATCCATTTCTTCAACATCTTCAGGATGAATTTGGTCCAAATCAGCAAATGACAATTGAGGGGGCAGCTCACCAGCTACAAAAGCATTATAACAATTGACAAGACCAGTTGCAAGGGCCAAATTCTCGTCATTTTCTTTGGGAACTGGGGTTGAAGCAGAAACTGGAACAGATGTTTTTGAAGAAGAAGCAACTTGCGGATAAAATACTAGAGACTGAACACTTTGCATGAATGGTGTAGCATATGATGATGATTGAGAAGCAGCAAATGATTGAACTTGAGGATTAGTGAAGGATGAAAAAGCATTGTTTGATTGAATCCCGAGATTGGCAGAAGAATATGAATTAACATGGTTGATCTCTTTTTGTTTGTCATCCAGAGCACAAGCTTTAATGATGGTCATGAGTTCAGCCAAACTAAGTAGATTAAGATTCTTGGTTTTCTTGATGACAGCAACATTCATATCCCATGTCTTTGGGAGAGAATTAAGCAACTTCTTGTTGATCTCTGATCTTGGCACTGAAACCCCAGCGGAACTCATTTCAGTGGTGAGTGTGATAAAGCGTTGCAATTGAACTTCCAAAGTTTCTCCAAGAATGTGATTAAACATATTGAATTTCTGTCTCAGCATGTCTTGACGGCTTTGTTTCATATCCTCATTCCCTTCATATACTTCAATCAAAGCTTCCCACAGAGCCTTTGCTGAAATGTATTCTCTAAAACCTTGTGCAATCTCTGGGGATAATGCCATTGTGAGTGTAGCCAGTGTTTTTTCTTGCTCTTCAACTTTTTCAAAGTCATCATCGGTGTAGTGTTCAATTTTCTTGTCAACGACTGTTTCATCTTCGAGTGTTGTGGTGATACGAATTGGTCCTCTTAAAATGCTTCTCCAAATTTTGAAGTCTTTCATTTTGATATACTTCTCTATGAGGTATTTCCATTATGGAAAACCCTCAACGGGTAATAGTCTAGGAATGCGTGAGGTGGTACCCATGATGGCATCCAGTTCCTAATGAGCAACTGAGGTTTGAGATTCCATTTTGTTTTTTTTTTGGTTTTTCTGAGATGATCAAACAGACAATCTAACAAGAAAAATACTAAAATTTAAAATACTCAAATAACAATTGAGTGGGTTTACGGCCGCACAAGGGATTATGGCCGTACAAGGGGATTACAGTCGTACAAGGGGATTACGGCCGTACACAGCAATCTACAACCATACACAGTCAAAGTTGAAGTTTTCTCGGTCAATGAAGGGATTACGGCCATACATAGCAATTTACAACTATACACAGTCGAAATGTGGAGTACAGTCAATAATATTTGAATGGTTTACGGCCGTACACTTGATGACGGCCGTACAAGCTTCAACAATGTTCAACCGTACACACGGAAATCAGCAGTTTTTCAAGCAAATTTTGATCCAAAAGCCTTGTATGTTGATCAAAAACAGATATCCAACAAGTAAACTTGAATTAACCACGAATTTGATGAAGATCTTGTAGCCGTAAACACCAAGGACTAAGTTTGACACCAAAATGGCTCTGATACCAATTGTAAGGACTCAAATCCAGGAACCAACCAGTGATCAAACAATTATAATCAAGAATAGAGTAGAAGAAAGCAATTTACTCAAGAAATGCAAACGATTTTATAGCAGGGCCGTAAACCATCTGGTACACCTTGCTTACACACACATATGTCCACTACTGACAGACACTAACAAGCCCTATGTATAGGGGATAGCTGGTCGTACACGGGCTTACGGCCGTAAACCCGTGTACGGCCGTACACACAACCCTGACAGTAAACACAAAACAATCAGCTACAAAATACCTCTAACATGACCAATACCCTACCAAGACATATACAGATAATTGTCTAGCCCAAACCATAAATATATGACCTATCAGGTCATGAAAATTCACATGGGTAGGAACACATACACCATAAAATCTAAGTGTCATAAGGTTTCTCTCCGATTCATGAAAATGATTGTGAGGAAACGCTTTCACTAAGTAGGTTTTAAGGAGATAGAAATTATGATATTTGCATTCTCAAATTCGATTATGATTACGGCATCCTACTTCATAATTCGAATTGTGAGAAATGGCAAAGGTCTAAACATTTCAGACTTATGGTTGTAAGTTCTAAAATCGTTAAGACACACATGTGAGCTATCTAAGGAAAGGTGTATGATTTTGAGAATCCTAGATAAAGTCTTATCAAAGCATCTCGTATCAGAAATCTGAACTTTGGTAATGAAAGTCAATAAGTATTGATTTCTAGAAGTCCAGCTGATTTCTGAATACATGTCAAAGATAGTGGGATCATAAGTGTTATGCTAATAATAATTATTATGCTAGTGGGAGCATAATTATTATGGTATCTGTTGCAAGTTAGCAATGTTAATTATGAAAAACAAAGGTTTCAATTCCCAAAGTTGCAAGGTTTGAAAAGTTGTTTTGCTATAATTAAGGGAGAGGAATTTATACTTCATTTCAAATCTAAAAGCTTAGATTGTGAGATTTTAATCAAATTTAGTCAAATATATATGAATGTTATGTTGGAACGGTTCAACATAAGGAAATTCTATATATGAAAATGTTAATTACGTTCTCAAATTTGATTATGATTACGGCATCCCTCTTCATAATCATAATTATGAGAACATGGAAAATAGAAATATTATAGCAAAATATTGATTAAGTATCATGTCTTTATGTTAGACATTATGAATCGTATCACATATGCTTCAGGTATAGGATCGATTGCATATGCCATAATATTCTCGTATTCTAATTTTCCAAATGCTTAGGGCATTAAGAGGGAAAAAGGAATAGAATCGGATATGAATAAAGTGGTTAAACAACTGTTAAGGACAATCTAAGGTTCGCCAAGGATTGGTCGCTTAAGGACAGTTGGAAGTATAGTAATGGAAGGACCATATTGAAATTATTATGAAAAGACAGGAATCTATTAACAATGAGTTGTCGTATGGAAAATATGGAATGTTTCCATATTGGGAGTCGAAGAATAGATGGAAAAGTTAGAAACTTTTATGCAAGAAGGATGTTCAAAGTAATGTACTTTTAATTTGAGACTTCATTTCCATGGAATTGTCTTGTAACAATCTCCAAAGGAATATTTTGTAATATCTTTGGTCAAGTCTCTGTGACTTTTGGCACCTAGGCATTACAAAAGAATCTTTGCATGATAGTTTAGAATCTAACACTTTCTAACAGAGACAAGAATTTGGAATTCTTACACTTGCAATAAGGATTTGGAATTTTGAAATGAGCATCATTGAAATGTTTTTCAGTTGATCTATTTCACAAAGTAAGGACCATGGACAAACATAGTGTGCATGCTTGGTACATGGCACAAATATTGTTTAGACAAACATAGTGTGCATGCATGGAGCATGGCATGACTATTGTTTTAATTCAAGTATTGAGTTGATTATTTGAAACATTATACAATGAATAATGAGTAATCAATATGACTCAAAAGGTTTTGGGCTATATCGGATTAGTATTGTTCTTGTGTTTCGCTTTGCATGTTTTGACTTCCCAAATAACTAGGTTATTCAGACCATCCACAGTCGATCATACTTTGGAAGTATGTGTTGAGGCAAGACTGTCATGAATGGGTCTGTCGTTTGTCTAGGACAAGGTGGCTACACTGTTCATGAGTACTCCTAGAATAAGATTCCAGTATTGGATTCAACCCACGCACATCTGAATCACTTTATGGATTTTATCACGAGTGATTGTGAGACGATAATATCTTATATTCTTGAAACGGAGACATGTGAGTTGTAGTTGCGAGTCGGTTGCACATTGACATACGTAAACGCACTAGTAACTTGGATGTTATAAAATATATTGTTGTGTGTAATTTGATGAGTAAGTACAAGCGAGCATTTGGGTCAAAGTTTATCCGTTCCTTTTACCCCCATGAGGATAAAAGCGATATATGTGGGCCCCTCGATTATTTAGTGATGACACTAGGCCTGGACTGATTTGATTTGTTCAATTAGTCGGTCATCATAAATTGGAAATCGGGAAACAACAGATGGACAGAGAGAATGATTATAATCCATGTCTCAGTCTATATGATATCTAGAATGGAGGAATATATGATCCCTTATCTAATGGACGCGTCAACGACTAAGTCAGAGTTCGACAACAGCTTTTAAGAACTACGATTGCTAGTCGGGTTGTGGAGTTGTACTTGCAATAATAGTTATTAGACTTATCCAAGTGGGAGACTGTTGGATTAGTGTCTAAGTCCATAACTATAATTGGTATGTACTTGACCCGAGAGTAGCATGGTCCATTTGGGTTGCATGGCACCGGAACAATCTGAAGGTTGGATAATTGAGAAGAGGTTATTTATGATTTATTAATATATTATAAGTTCTAATATATTAATATGAAATCATAGTATTTAATTAGTATTGATCAAGAATTAATTTGGAATTAACTTTGTGATCAAAAGAGACTAATTAAATATATGGGCATTGATTATGTAAATCATTCATTCTTATAATATGGGCTTATGATCCATAGTTCTTCATGTTGGGCTAAACCCATGTGGTGACCCATGGATACTCCATGGAGGTTTTAACCCATGGAGCATGAGGGATATGTAAAGTCATTAGGGTTTACATGGTGTAACCCTAGTTTGCCAAACTATATAAGAACCCCTCTAGCTCATGAAATTGGCACTAGTGGTTACCTAGACCTAAGAGAGTGGAAACACAAGAGGGAAAACTGATTTTATGAGTGCAAGTGACATCGTCTCAAGTTCCTCCATTTGTTGGTGGTGTTGTGTGATTCCATTTGAGGTGCAACACTTGGGGCAGTAAGTTCTTAAAGGTCCAAGGTTTCAACTACACTAAAAGGTATGTCATCTAACTTGTATTTCATGTTGTTTATACTCTATTGTATGCTAGTTAGGATGATGCTTTGGAATATTGATAGTTTGCATGTATAATAGAGAAAACATAGATCCAAAGCATCTAGGGTTGCATGTACACTATAGGAGTGTTAGAATACTCAAAACCCTTCATCTAGATGAACGATTTATACATGTTTTACTCGATTTAAATTGTATATGTATTTTATACCTATAATTATGTTGGGTAAAGATGGATAGATGAAAGATGATATAGATGATGAAAGATGATATAGATGATGAAAGATGAAATAAATGATGAGAGGCCTTGATTTTAAAGTTGATCCAGTCATCTAGCGGAGTATAGATGATGACAACAGACTATTCTAGACAGTCCAGCGGAACGCTAGTAGGCTCGCAACCTATAGGTGTTTTTGAACGACGTGTTCACCAGATGTACTCCATCCCCCTCATGGTTACCTTACTGAAATATATTGTTGAGGAATCCTCTAAGCATTATTTTCAATCCCGAAGATAATTTGTAGGCTAGGTCGCTTAAATTAGATGCTTTAGGGACAGAAAGTGGGGATAACGGGAACGGGTAATCGGGTTAAATGATTTTCTGAAATTAAAGAACTTAATTATTGTGAGTTGAAAACCGTATGTGCTCACCAGGCTCCTAAGCCTGACCCACTCAGTTTCTTGTATTACAGGTAGTGACACAAGAGCACCAGTGTGATAATCAGATGAGAGATTTATAGGTTATAGGCCAGTAGAATAATAGATGTTGTAAGGCCTATGTTATTTCCGTTTATGTTTATGTATTGTATTGATGATGACATCCCAACATTTTTAATATAATTTAAATACATTTCTTCGGAAATGCTTTGATAATATCTTTATAATATTTTGGGAACAAATTCCACAATATTATTCTTCAAAAGGATACTCTGCTTTTTAAATAAATCATAAACAAATCGGTCTTTTCTGGCGGTGAAATTGGGGATGTCATAGTTGTTCCTTTGACTCGGTTGACAAAGAAGGCAGTCACATTTCGCTGGGGGCCCGAGCAACAGGCAGATTTTGAGTCCCTGAGGTAGAGATTATATGAGGCGCTGATTTTGACCCTGCCGGAGGGTGTTGAGGATTTTGTGGTTTATTGTGATGCGGTTTTGATCGCCTACGCTTCGAGGCAGTTGAAGCCTCATGAGGCCAACTATCTGACACATGACTTGGAGCTAGGGGCTATGGTTTTCGCCCTCAAGATTTGGCGACATTACCTCTATGGGGTCCGTTGTACTATTTACACGGATCACAAGAGCCTGAGATATCTGATGGATCAATATGAGGGAGCGCCGGTGGTTGGATGCGATGAAGAATTATGATTGTGAGATCCTTTACCACCTTGGAAAGGCCAATGTGGTGGCCGATGCTCTCAGCCGCAAGGAAATCACGGCTCCGATCAGGAATATTTGTTTGAGGATGACCATGATTACTCTGCTATTGTAGCGGATTTGTGAGGCTCGGATTGAGGCTATGAAGGAAGAGCACCCGAAGATTAAGCGCATTGTGGCTCAGGTGGGTTCCTTTGAATATGATAGTCGTGGGTTATTGACTCTTCATCGGAGGGTATGGGTTCCGTATTGGGGAAATGTACGTCAGGTTCTGATGGAGGAAGCGCACAAATCGAGGTTCTCCATTCATCCCGTGCGATAAAAATGTATCGAGATCTTCGTCTTGATTATTTGGTGGCTCTGCATGAGGAGGGATGTAGAATGGTATGTGGAGCGGTGCATGACTTGAAGGAAAGTCAAGGCCGAGCATCAACGGTCTCACAACAAAATGTAGCCATTGGATATACCTGCTTGGAAATGGGAGGATATTACCATGGATTTCGTTACAAAGTTGCCTCAGACTACGCAAAATGGATTCGATTTGGGTCATCGTGGATCGATTGACCAAGAGTGTGCATTTTATTCTGATTCAAGTGAGTATTTATGTAGGAGAAGTTAGTTGATGTACACATCAGGGAGGTCATGGCACTACATGGGGGTGCCAGTTTCTGTGGTTTGAGACAGGGATGTCCGATTTACTTCCAGATTTTGGAAGAGGTTCCACGACGAGTTGGGTACTCGTCTGCATTTCAGCTCGGCCTTCCATCCACAGACTGACGGTCAGAGCCAGTGGACCATTCAGACTTTAGAGGATATGTTAAGGGTGTGTGTCTTGGATTTTTGTGGGGGTTGGGATACGTATTTTTCGTTAACGGAATTTTCGTTTAAGAACAACTATCACGCCAGTATTGATCGACCTCCTTTTGAGATGCTTTGTGGGAGGAAATGCATGACCCTGATATGTTGGGGTAAGGTCGGTGAGCGGGTCATGTGGAGTGCCGAGGCGGTACTCAAGACCACTGATTTGATACAACATGTTTGGGGTAGACTCCAGACAGCTCAGAGTCGGCATAAGAGTTATGCCGACAAGATAGCTCAGAGTCGACATAACAGTTATGCCGACAAGAGTCGTTCAGATCTAGAGTTCCAGGTGGGGGATATGGTTCTCCTGAAGGTGTCACCTTGAAAAGGTGTCATTTGGTTCAGAAAGAGGGGCAAGTTGGGCCCCAGGTTCATCGTACCTTTCAGGGTTTAGTAGATGATTCCGTCTCTCAGTTGCGGAAGTGTTTAGTAGATGATTCTGCGATATTACCATTGGAGGATATTCAAGTGGATGCCCACCTGAACTATATTGAGAGACCGGTAGCGGTCCTTGACCGGAAGATGAAAATCTTGAGGAACAAGGTTGTTGAGTTGGTGAAAGTCCAATGGCAACATCGCAAGGGTTTTGAATGGATGTGGGAGCCGGAGGATGAGATAAGGGAGCACTACCCGAAGTTATTTGGAGCAGCGGACTTCGAGGACTAAGTCTAATTCAAGTGGGGGAGATTTGTAACACCATGGTTTCTAGGTATTTGTACTTTTAACCTTGTTGTGTGAATTTTTGGTCCTTTGGTCCAGATGCCATGCGTTTGGCATAGGACGCTCGATGTTCAAATGTCAGGCGTTCTATGATGGACGCCAGGCGTTTACACGCAAAGACCAAAGCCTAATATTTAAGGTTTGCACCATATTTAAAGAAAATTATAGCCTCAAGACCCTTCACCACTCCGGCCTCCATCCTCATTTCAAAAACCCTAAGTGTCTATGAGAGTTTGAAGCCTTGTGCATCTTTTTGGCATCATTAAGTGTTCTTGATAAAGAAGGAAGTTCATTGGAGTGTTGGTGTTTCTCTCAAGCTTGTGGATCTCGACTCTTGGCATCTTGGAGCATTATTTTGTGGTATAAAGTTCTGAACTTGATCATCATATCTCTAGATCTTGTTGATGTTCGAAGTTTTTGCTTATTAGCCCATTTTTCTTGGTCTATTTGGGTAGGAGCTACCTTAGACCAAAGGAGTTGTCCGTTTGGACGTTTTAGTGTAGATTAGGTGATAAAAATGTGATCTTGGGCCTTCTTTTCACTCCACGCAAGTTTTAAAGTGTCTTAATGGGTTAAGGAGTTGGAGTTTTAGCTTTTGGGCTCATTGTAACTATGTATGGCCATAAAGTTTGCAACTTTATGGCTTTAGACGTTCTATTAGCTATGGATCTAAATTTTGGACTTGATATATTAAGCCATTAAGTCATTGGTTGGAAGTTGGTGAACAACGAGCAAACGTCAGGCGTTTGCATGTGAACGCTCGACGTTCGGAAGCCAGTCGTTTGCATGTGAATGCTCGGTGTTCGGACGCCAGGCGTTTGCATGTGAACGCTCGGCGTTCGGATGCCAGGCGTCGTAGGGAGGAACGCCAGACGTTCTGTGCAGAAACCCAATGGGTCGATTTTGGGCCTTGGGCCATTAGGGGTTTTGGGCTTTGGCCTAACATGTTGGGCTTCCTTGGATTTTACGCCCATGATGGGTTTTGGCCCAATTTGGAAGATTGGGCCACACATATATATATTGGGCTTTAGGATTTGGGCCTTTGTATGGTTGAATTGGGCCTTGGTTATGGGCCAAGTTAGATAAAGGGTAAATTGGTCTTTTACCCTAGCTTAGACTCTTGGATATGGGTCGGAATCCAACTATTAATTGGATGTGTTTATGATGACAGCGTGGGGATTTGTCGGACCAGCTGACAAAGACTTATCTGGGTGATTCAACAGTTAGATGTGAGTTTCCTCACTGTATTTAGCGGGTCGAAGGCACCAATGTCGGCCCATGGATTATTATGTTTTGATGCTAGATGTATGTGTGACTCTTGCATGTGTTATGTGATGGCATGCTTACCGGGCAAAGGCCCGATGCAGGGCGGGGGCCCGATAACTGTATTTTATGATATTGTCTTTGTGATTATCGCATGTGTTCGTATGATTATATGATTATATGTTTATATGTGTATCGGGTTGGGCCCGACGCTAGGCGGGGCCTGATGACTAACATATCTGTATACCGAGCGAGGCTCGATCCCGGGCAGGGCCCAATACCGGGCGAGGCTCGATACCGGGCGGGGCTCGATGACGGGCGAGGCTCATTATGTGTTTATTATGTATGGTATGTGGTATTTTGGGGAACTCACTAAGCTTTGTGCTTACGGTTTACAGGTTATGTTTCAGGTACTTCTGGTTTGAAAGGGAAGAGCCCGAGATGATTGCAGAACACATACCACCTTATTCCACATTTTATGATTTACTCTGATGTTTTATGATGTATTGATATACTTTGTTCCACTCTGGATTTGTGATGATGTTTTGAAGTACAGTTTTATCAATTTAAAAATGAAATTTTTGGTCTTAAGTTTTGGGACGTTACAACCACCCACACCCACTTTCTTCCTCTCTCTCTCTCTGTATATATATATATATATATATATATATATATATATATATATATATATATATACACACACACAGGAACCGTATTCCTTTCTTTTCTCCTTCCCCTTCCCTGGTGACCCTACTACACCCGTCATTTGCAACTTATCGCTATCAAGGCTCGTCGCCACCCATAAGAATCCTTATCAATTTCCTAATGCTTTCCCCTCCCAGATAGTGCTCACACTTCAAAGCCTTCACCTACAATTTCCATTATGTTCTCTGCCAATCACCTTCCCTTTGTCGTTCTAGTAATAATCTCTTGCACAAACCAGTCTCCCTCTATTCCTGATCTACATCAAATCCAAAAACATTTTCCATTGAATAAATCTGCATCAGTTAAAATCAGTAAATTCCTAAATGAAATCGATAAACAGGGTTCTTCAAATCATAAACTTAATCTTCAAATCAGAACATATGGTTTTTTAAATCAAAACTTTAATTTTTGGTTATCTGGGTTCTTCAAAGCTACAATAGAAGAACATGTTTAATCTCTATGGGAAAAACAGGTTGAAATCTGGGAGATTTATTTAAGGGCGCAGAAAAAATTATAAGCAAAGAGGGGCCATCGGAGGACCGATTTCCGATGAGTTTTCTTGCATTTCCGCCATGGATGAGGTGGCTACATCGGAGGTAAGAGGCGGAGATAAGTGTTCCAGATCTGAGATCGAGATTCACTTCAATGTTGGATAACGAGCCGGTGTCTCCACCAGCTTCCGCTTTCACCTCCGCCCCTAATTTGAAGCACTCGACGGGGTAGCGACAACGATGTTGTTAGGGTATTTGATAGGTGATGGTGTTATGACTTCGTCTGGGTTAAGAGAGGGAGAGAGATGAGAGAATCTTGGTGTTATCAGTTGAGACTTAGAAAAAGGGATACTTACTTGGATTTAAATTTGAAAGCAACGGAAAGAGATATCACGTAAGAAAGGGATGAGGTGGCCGATGAGTTCAGTGGGAAGGATGAAGGGAGGTGGGTGGGACCACACATATTAAACAATTTCTTTTAATAACTTAAAAATAAACAAAACAATTAAATTAGAAAAATAAGGGGATATTGGTCATTTTAAGTCTATCTGGGACCAATGATGCAATAAAATTAAACCATAAGGACGATTAGAATAAAAAACAAGAGTTAAGGACCAAACATGTAAATTATCCCAAATTATACGGACCATTCGAATAATTTACTCTTTAAAAAAAACTAAAAAATGTTCCGATTACTTAATTTTATTTTATTTTTATTTTTATTTTTATTTTATTTTATTTTTTTAAAGTAACTTAATGGGCAGTTTGAAACTTGAAACATAGTTAAGGTTGGGTTGGGCCGATCGAATATGTAATTTCGCGATTGTTTGAGACTGAGCTAACTGGTAATTAAATCACAAGGGAAGTGCATAGTGCGTCCTGTATACTGAATACCGTTGAACCTCTGTCGATAGTTCTTTCACGCTCCGACTGCTGCAGCGGCCTCCTCTCAGCTCCACCGTCTTCTCCGGCCGTTTCTACTAGAAATAACAAGGTAAGTTTCAAAACTTCGAAAATTCCTATGTATTGTGTGATTATTTGATTGTATGACTGACTCAATATACCCAAAAATTGATTCCTTTGATCCCTAAGAATTATTTAGATTATACTATATTTTGACATCAAATTGTATAGGCTTGATGTTCTCGTTGCCATTTTGTAATGAAAGAGACAAGTTATTGAATAGGGTTTGTTGAAAAAATTGGATTAAATTTATTAGGGTTTGTTTCGAGCTTCCTCGTTCTTATTGCATACCATTAGAAAATTGATGGTGAGCCACGATGTCAGAATCTTAATACGGTGAAAGCCACATCTACTTCTGTTTTTTTTTTTTTTTTTTGGCAAAATAAGTTAACTATCGTCCCAACTGTTTGGTGAAATGCCTAAGAGAAAAATTACAATTAAAATTGGATTTTGATGTCTTTCAAACACATCAATTTCCTAAATGTTGGAATAGCTTGTAAAAAATGGTTGCAACAACAAAGCCTCTTATCACAGACTAGTGGGATAGAATAAGATTGAAAACTTTGATTTACATATCTTTTCATAATTTTTGTCCAACATCTATGTTTTATCTTGCATTGTTTCAGTTATTTGCATTATTTATTGTTTTCATGAAATATGTGTTTGTATCTTGTGTGATTGGAAACTAGCTTAGTCAATTTAACATTTAACAGGTCTCAAATAAGAACAATATTGTCATTTGGCATCTCAAAACCTAGTAGCATTTGAGTGCTAAATTGATATTTGTTGCAAGTTTAAGCGTTTTTAGATTAGTTTCTTTGGGCCAAAAATTAACTTTATAACTATTATGGATCTCAAAACAATTTGATTTAGATGCCAATTGGGAGGGGGGGGGGGGGGGGGGGATGAAAACTACTTCCCTTAACTTCTTAAGAAGGCTATGATTCCTTTTTACCCTGTCCTAATGATCTACAAGTTGTCCAACTATAGAATGACCCTTTGAATGCAGCTTTTTTCATATATGAACTTTTTGGAAATAACATAGTAAATGCTTGTTTTTATTTAATGAACTTCATCCAGATATGATCTTAAGCTGGACAGATATCTATGAGTGTTTCTTTTTCACTTTGATAAAAAAAAATATGTGGAAAGCAAAAATTCGGTGGCTTTTGCTTCTTCTTTTGCTAAATTTTAACCCTCTATTCTTGTGATTATCATGTCTGCATATCAACTGTTTGATGAAATGTTCCAAAAGTGCTTTTGGTGTATGAAAATTTTCTACTATAATAATGATGTTTAAGAGAGACTGGAGTTGTGAATAAAAAAAATGCTTTTTGGGGGTCATAATCTGTAAATTTATATTAGTCAGGGATCATTTTTGTAAAACATATCAACCATTTCCGTAAAAAAATCTGCACAGGGTCCTTTTCCGTAAATTACAGTGACAGTTTTTGTAATTTTATTTCTAAACAGGGACCTATCCTGTCAACATATGAAAGTCTTAAACACGTGGACCATTTCTGTAAGAAAAAAATCTGCACATAGACCTTTTATGTAAATTACAGGAACAGTTTTTATAATTTATTTTCTACACAGGGACCCAATATGCCAACATACAAAACTATTATGGCTAAAGTCTCAAACATTAAAGTATACTTATTCATTTCCTAATTTTAATTAGTATATATAATAATTTCCAATCTGTCTTTGTTTGGAAATGACTTGTCACAAAAGCCGTTGCAACTTACAATTACATTATCAGCCTTTTACCTAAAAGCCATTATTTCTTGATTTTCAATATATTCATATTTTATAATCAATAAATTATTTTTAAAACAGATATGGTGATTCCTCCACCAGTGAAGGCTCAAAGGATCACAAACTATCTAAAACCGTATCTTTTAAAGATGCATTTTTCAAACAAATACGTAAGTGCACAGGTGATCCATGCACCAACTGCCACCGTAGCCTCTGCCGCCAGCTCACAGGAGAAGGCACTCCGGGAAGCATGGAACAAATGCCAGCAAAGCACCAGAGATGTGGCGGCTGCCGCCAAGATAGGGAAGCTTTTAGGTGAGAGGTTGCTGCTTAAAGATATTCCGGCGGTTTCTGTGGTGTATAAAAAAGAGCAAAGATACCATGGAAAAGTTAGAGCTGTTATTGATTCTTTAAGGGAAGCAGGTGTCAAGTTGCTTTAAGGTTTTTTTTTTTTTTAATAACATTTGTTTGGTCATAAGCTGTTTTCCTTGTAATTGGAAAAGAAATTGTGGTTTTGTATGAGAATTAGGGGGACATTTTGCTTGTGGAATGTTTTTTGAATGAAGGGGATTTGCCTAATGAAATATAATTAAAAGGAATTGGAATTTGAACTAAAGATAATTTGTCATATGTGTGGCATACAAGAAATGAAGTGAAATTTAATAAGAAAACTTATATAATCTTTCAGATTTTTATTTTAATTCAGTGGTTTTTATTTATTGTACTTCTATATAATCGAGCAGCTATACAAACACCCGCCTTTAAAACACCCCTCTTCAAAATCATCCGTACCAAGAAAAAAGTGGTTTGAAGATGCTTTTAAAAAACCTAGGTTTGCTAAGATGGGGATGACTCTACCTAACTCTAGATCTGCTTTCTCCATCTTCGTTGAGTTCTCCATCTTCGGCGATTCTGGGTGTTCCGTCTAATCGCTGGAGGTTTGCTAAGATGGTGATGACTCAACCTAACCCTACAACAGTTAAACTCAAACAAGAGCTGCACAATAGGATCAAATCAATCACTCTGGGATTATTTAACCTTTACAGCATGCAACTTAACATATTCATGAAATAATCAACTCATATCAATGAGTCCCACAAAACATAAATCAAATAGCATTCGAGCATCGGAAATCTAATCAACACATCACCCAATCAGAGCACTGCCTAACAGGTTATCCTATCATACCATCTGAAAATCATACTAACATGTAGTTCTATGGGCTCATACAGTAAGCATACAAAGATATCTCTCCTATCATACAACACTGAGCAGATCATTAGCCCTAATATGGCATGTTGTTCACATATTCACATACTGAATCAAAAAAATATGTATGGGTATTTTGGGAACACTTACTTGGGCTCCGCCGATTGCATGCATCACACCCATTCTTTTTGGTAGAAATCTTTTTAGAAAATTATTTCTTTTATGAAAAACTTACCAAACCCTCAGTTTAAGTTCAGACACACCCGAAAGTGTGTATGAATCCCTCAAACCAAGACTCTGATACAAACTTGTAACATGCTAAAAATTATAGGTAAAAATTTCATTTTTAATTCAACTCAAACCAACAAATATTCATGTCAAAACATCCAAAAGTATGTCATAGTAAAATAGTCATCAAAGTACAATTCCCAAAATCATAAAAGTGCAGAAAACATGGGTGGATGTGGTGCGATCGTGCCGGGCCCTTCCCTTTCGAACTGGAAGTACCTAAAACCATAAACATAAAACTGTAAACATAAAGCTTAGTGGGTTTCCTCAAAATACCCCATACCATACATGCATAACAATTAAACATAACAGGGTCTATTTCACCCCCTTCGGTCTCTTTCAACCGGTACTGGGTCTATTTCACCCCCTTCAGTCTCTTTCAACCGGTATCGGGTCTATTTCACCCCCTTCATTTTATTTCAACCTGTATCAGGTCTATTTCACCCCCTTCGGTCTCTTTCAACCGGTATCAGATCTATTTTGCCCCTACAGGTAAGCATATAATCATATCAGCAAGAGTCACATAGACAACAAGCACAAACAGGCATAACCGTAAGTGTCACAAAGACAACTATCGTCCTATACACATAATCCAGTGGGCCGACATTAGTGCCTTTGACCCACAAGTACAGTGAAGGAACTCACCTCAATCCGAAGTCTGCAATACACACACTCGAGCTGCTACTACCCCGACTTCTCACAATGAACATAACCAAGATCAATCCTAATCAATAATTAGGGTAATAACCCGAAATCCAAGGTCCCATTCTTATTTTTTCTTACTAAGGGTAAAAGACCATTTTACCCTTCTCATATATGACCCAACAATACATGACCCAAAACCGATATGACCCAAAGTCCAAAAATGGCCCATAAGTGTATCTCGCGAGTACGCCCCACATACCAGCCCGGTACGCCCCGCGTATTGCATGCTGAAGCCCAACATACAACCAGCCACAACGAGGAATCAAGGAATCAATGCACTATGTTGAGCATACACATACGTACACCCATCGTACTCCCTTGATGGCCGATTCTCAGTTTTAGCACTTAATGCTTAAGACTAAATCATCCAAATCACAGATCTAACCTATAAGGGATGTCTTAGGCCATAAAGTTCCTGACTTTATGACTTTGCATGGCTTAATGGGGTCCAACCAAATTCCTAAATTCATAACTTCAGCAAAAGGCCAATAACTCATGCATGGTTAATGTTTACACATCAAGCTCCGATTTTTATAACTTAATGACCTCAAAAAGACTTGAAATGGGGATCAAAGGTTCTATAGTAATTTCTACTCACAAGATCCAAATCATGGGACCGAAATATGACCAATCATAACCTAAACCTAGATCTGCATAAAAGAACCATCAAGTTTGAAGCTTTATACCTCCAAAAGATAGATCAAGGTGAACAAGGTCCGAATCTACAAGCTCCAAGACAATCAACACTTCTCCAATGAGTTCTTCTTCTTCCAAATGCACCAAAAATCCACCAAAATCACTCAAAGGCTCAATAAGCTTTCAAATAAGGCTACCGTTTCGAGGGAACAACTTAAGAGGGTAGAGTCTGAAGGTAAAGAGAGTTTCCAAGAGGTTAAGGCCTTAGGGTCTAAAATCAAAAAATTAGGGTTTGACTCTGACCTGCGTACGCCCAGCGTACTCCTGGTACGCCCAACGTACTAGGGCGAATCACCGCGATCACTTAAGCCTAGTACGCTCAGCGTACACTCTGTACGCCCAATATACTGGACTAAACCCATATCCTTCCTAACTTCTAATGGTCATAACTCTCTCGTCCCAAATCCGTTTTCGGCGTTCTTTATCTGCTCGGAAAGGTCATGAAAAGCGATACAATACTATTAACTTTCATTTGACTTAAAACCTTCCAAACTTAAATCCTTAATTCATGAAAGGTCCGAAGCATCACTTTTACCATTATACCCTTGGGCTCCAAAGCCCAAAGCGAACTCTTGGATCACATAATCTACATTACCCACATCCAAATGGGTCTAAACCTTTCTTTCCTCAAAGGCCGAAGCCTTATGATAATTGACCTTCGGGTCACGACCCCAAATTAAGAAACGACTCGAAACAGGGTGTTACAACTCTCCCCCACTTAAATTAGATTTCGTCCTTGAAATCATCCTTCACTACTTCCTCTGCCACACTAGCCGATACAAACAGAGTTTTCTTGAAATCCTAATAGGGCTGAAAGGTTGTCTCATACCGACGACTGCTCTTCTAGTAATGTAATTAAGACACTAGCCTTAACAGAATTCATAAGTTTCGACGAAGAACGAACCTTGCCAAACTGATTTTAATAAATGAGGAGTAATCATCACTACTCTTCACAAAATTCAGAAATCTAATAACTTGGCCGAGTTTCCGACCTACAAAAGCATTCTGATACGCACTCAAAATGACACTACTTCGCAACTCAACTGAACAAAACTCTTCAAACCCTGAATTATCTTGCTGATACCACTGGAAAACACAGTCCCTGAACATTTATTGCTGCTGACAAAACCTTTTATTACTTTGGGATACAGAATCCCCTACCACCTGCTACATCTGACCATTTCGCGCATGGTCACATCATGAGACTCCACTTAAGATTCTAACTGCTATAAGCTCCCCGAGCCTAAATGCCACAGGGATTCTTTCCGTCAATCATAGATTCATCCTAATATGAGCGTGATCTAACACTATAATTAGACTAATTCCTACCGGGGTTCACCCCTAATGTCATAACCAAATGAGCCTCACCTACCGGTCTCACCCAATCTACATAACCAAATGGGTCTCGCCTACAGGTCTCACCTATATGGGGGCTATACAAGCCTAGAATACTGATACAACTCCAACAATCCTCACTCCCAACAAGGAGTGGACAACCAACTATAACGGTCCTACTTGACCCATAAATGCACGGTGATCCTTCTACAGCCCCACAACCACTGACCTATCTCATCCTGGTGAATACTACGACTCCATCTCAGACTTCCAATACATCCCTAACAACCTATCATCCTTGTGAATGCTACGGCTATCCCGTAATCTTACAACACTTCCATAACTGCCTATCAACCTTGTGAATGCTACGGCCACCCCGTAGTCTTACAACACTTCCATACTGCCATGGACCCAAACCATGGTCTTATCTTCCATCTACCATACCAACCATAATCATCATGAGTTGGACACACATCCGACTATACCCCAATCAGGTGTTCGGGTTAAACTTTGAACCCCAGAGCCTTTATCAGACAAGAACAGGAAGATAGGCTCTAACAAAAATCTCAACCTGAATCTAATCACATATCCATCATGCTCCACTACTGATGTGTTGAACCCTAAGCGAAAAATCCTGAACTCCCATTTATTGTGCAACCACAATCCACCCGCAACTAAAACTTGAATCTCTACTTGACCGGGGTATGGAATTCTTCCTTGTTTCGCACCTGGAATTATTCCCAATAATCCAAACGGTTCTCCCCACTTGGATTCAACTGCGCTCTGACAACATCACATTCGATGGATTTCCGAACCATATCGCAACCTTACTACTCCATTATTATCCTTCTGAGCTGACAAGAGCCAAGATTATACTACTAACCGCCTAGGGTATCCACTTCTCGAACCGGCTCAAACACTTAGCCACTCATGTAGGGAAAACATTGCTGCACCTAAAAACACCTTCCCATAATACGATCTCAAATCTTTAAACCACCTCATCGATGACATCGACTATAAATCCTTGACTGAAACGAATGGATCACCGATCCACCATCCACTTGCGTTAAGGTCGACGAACTCAGAACATTCCTAACGTATACCCTATAAATCTTCTGACAATCCCAACGTCTGAACAAACGCACGCGGCCAATTCATCACCCACTCTTTGGAGTGATGGGTAACTACTGATCTTGCCCTACAAGCGGTAGAGATCATATCAAAAGTCTCTTAGTAATCGACTGACATCCATCCTGAGCGAAACAAGTACTTCTAAACTCTATCTTCGTTGTCCCAGAGGGGACAACTAGCTTCTATGAGATCCTTTCCCAAAAGCTTCTAATGCGAGTACCACACTTACATTTCTGAAGACATGAATATGGAAGTTACTCATCCTGTACTCGCGTTCTGACCGATCCCTTACACCTCTCTATCATGAAAAATCATCACCAACTTGAGTTCTAATAGTCTCAAGAGCTTACTTTTCAACTCCTTCCGAACCATTATGCTGAAACCACCACATCAATCTGGATGCCGATCCTCGGAGCAGGATACTCCAATTCACTTAAGGGCCTAGTCTAATGATAACGAACGACCTAAGTCCATCTCTACAAGATGTGTTTCTAATCATGACTCTCGGTATGCAAAATGGCATATGACAACTTCCAGATAAAATAACTATATCACTCATACATGCACTTCCATTCTTAGATAATCGAGACATAACTTTTCACACACATCAACAAGGGATCATAAGCATAATTATTAAATCATGAAAGAGAAGAATACGATACATACCCAAAGTGTCTTAGGGTTCTGCTCCTGCTTCCCGTAGAAGCACTTGCAATGGAACCTGAGCCGCCCCAACCACTGAATGTGGGAAATTTTCCCTAAGGTGACCAGGCTGATGACAACGATGATATAACTCTACCTACAGGGTGCATTCTGCATTCTCGGCGAAGGTAGTCCTTCCATCCGTACATAACGTATTTGGACTTGTTGCGCAGATGCTCATGGGCTCCTTTACCCTTAGCATAAATGTTGTGGCCTCGATGGCAACCATCACTAGGCATAGCAACATCAAGCTGCTTAGATGTTGTTAGCAGATTCAGACGATTAGTTCGTTTCCTCTTTCCCGGTTTCCTCTCCAAACCAAACTCCCGCTCCCGAGTCACCCCGACAATCCCATCAGTAGCCTGGATGGCTGAAAACTGATCCTCGAACTTAGCGACCAACCTGCCAGAGATATCACCATAATGTTAGGCAATTCCTCTTGTAAGGTCCGAGAAACCTTAGAGACAATCCAATTGTGGAATTGATCCCCCTGAATGCATGATGCATATCCCACATTCGATCCCTCGGAGAAAGGGCTACCAATAGGATCCTCCTCCCTAAAGAACTTGGGGCTCAACAAGCCTTAAACTCCCGATGAGAGAGAGTTCAAGCCCCTAACTTCCCCACTGCAATCTCAACCCAAAAATCCCCGAGATGCTCATCCAAGAGCTCCATGATCCCTTCGATGATGGTACCAAACATCACAGGAGTCGCATCCAAAATACCATGAGTGATCTCTAACATAACAAACTCGTGTATCCTCTTACCAATCGACTCAACACCCGAGCCTGAACCTGAACTAGGACCTCCTCCACGATTGCTCGTCGCCATACTGAAAAGAAACCACACAAATGATCAAAACATACCCACATAATCCTCATCTTCTAGGCTTCCTAGATTCTCCATGACTTTCCTCAATTCGAGTATGGATCCTGTTGTTTCAGTTGTACGGGCCCAATACTACCTTCCACACCTATCCATACTTTCCTCAAGAATTATCCCGAATTCTCCAAGTCACCTTCTCAAATTAGTACTCCAAGTACTAGCTAAACAACGCATCCATACCCATTAAAACACTTCCAAGGTTTCCCTAGGTTCCTCATCCTACCCTGCCATCAGTTGTTGAAGCACTCCTAGTAATGTCAGTTACCTACTCCGTGAATACGATCATATGCAACAAAGCTTAGATAATCCTTCGAGTAAAAGACTCGAATTTACAACGGTTACACTCAAACAAGAGCAGCGCAATAGGGTCAAATCAATCACTATGATATTATTTAACCTTTACAGCATGCAACTTAACATATTCATGAAATAATTAACTCACATCAATATAAGTCCCACAAAGCACAAAGCAAACATCATTCGAGCATCAGAATCTAACGAGCACATCACCTAATCAGAGCACTTCCTAACAGGCCATCGTATAATACCATCTGAAATCCATACCATCATGCAGTTCTAGGGGCTCATACAGTAAGCATACAAAGGTATCTCTCTTATCACACCTCTTCTTTTTGGTAGAAACATTTTTAGAAAATTATTTGTTTTTATGAAAAACTTACCAAACCCTTAGTTTGAGTTTAAGTGTGTCTGAATCCCTCAAACCAAGGCTCTGATACCAACTTGTAACATCCCAAAAATCATAGGTAAAAATTTTATTTTTAATTAAACTCAAACCAACAAATATTCATGCCAAAGCATCCATATGTATGTCATTGTGAAATAGTTATTAAATTACAATTCCCAAAATTATAAAAGTACGGAAAACATGGGTGGATGCGGTGGTATCATGCCCGGTCCTTCCCTTTCGAGCTGGAAGTACCTGAAACCATAAACACAAAACTATAAGCACAAAGCTTAGTGACTTTCTCTAAAATACCCTATACCATACATGCATAACAGTCAAACATAACCGGGTCTGTTTCACTCCCTTCGGTCTCTTTCAACAGGTACTCAGTCTATTTCACCCCCGTCGATCTCTTTCAACCGGTACTGGGTCTATTTCATCCGCTTCGTTCTCTTTCCACCAGTATCAGGTCTATTTCACCCCCTCCGGTCTCTTTCAACCTGTATCGGGTCTATTTCACCCCCTTCGATCTATTTCAACCAATATCGGGTCTATTTCGACCCTACAGCTAAGCATACAATCATATCAACAACAGTCACAAAGACAGCAAGCACATACAGGCATAACCGTAAGTGTCACAAAGATAACTATCATCCTATACACATAATCCATTAGGCCGGCATTGGTGCCTTCGACCCACAAGTACAGTGAAGGAACTCACCTTAATACCAAGTCCGCAATACATACACCCAAGCTGCTACTACCCAGCTTCTCACACTGAACATAGCCAAGATCAATCCTAATCATTAATTAGGGTAATAACATGAAATCGAAGGACCCATTCTTATTCTTTCTACTAAGGGTAAAAGACTATTTTACCCTTCCCAGACCCTACCCAAGAATACATGGCCCGAAACCCAAATGACCTAAAGTCCAAAAATGGCCCATAAGTGTATCTTGCAAGTACGGCCCACATACCAGCTCAGTACGCCCCGCGTACTGCATGCTGAAGCCCAACGTAAAACCTGCCACAATGAGGAATCGAAGAATCAATGCATTATGCTGAGCATACACATACGTACGCCCATCGTACTCACTTGATGGCCTATTCTCACTTTTAGCGCTTAATTCTTAAGAACAAATCGTCCAAATCACAAATCTACCATCTAAGGGATGTCGTATGTCATAAATTTCCTGGCTTTATGACTTTGCATGGCTTAATGGGGTCCAAACCAAAGCCAAAAATTCATAACTTAAGCAAAAGGCCAATATCTCATGCATGGAATATGTTTACTCATAAAGCTCCGATTTTTATAACTTAATGACCTCAAAATGACTAGAAATGGGGCTCAAAGGTTCTGGAGTAACTTCTACACACAAGATCCAAATCCTGGGACCAAAACATGACAAATCATAACCCAAAACTAGATCTACATAAAATAACAATCAATTTTGAAGCTTTATACCTCTAGAAGATAAATGAAGGTGAACAAGGCATGGATCTACAAGCTCCAAGACAATCAACACTTCTCCAATCTATTCTTCTTCTTCCAAATGCACCAAAACCCCACCAAAATGACTCAAAGGCTCAAAAATCTTTTAAATAAGGCTAGGGTTTCGAGGGAATAACTTAAGAGGGTGGAGGCTGAAGGTAAGGAGGGTTTCTAAGTGGTTAAGACCTTTGCATATGGTTCAAAACCCAAGAATTAGGATTTGAATCTGACTAGGGTACGCTCAGCGTACTCTGGTATGCCCAACATACTAGGGTGAATCACCGCGATTACTTAAGCCTAGTACTACCAGCGTACTGGACTAAACCCATATCCTTCCTAACTTCTAATGGTCATAACTCCCTCGTCCCAAAGCCGTTTTTGGCGTTCGTTATATGCTCGGAAAGGTCATGAAAATCCCTACAATTGTATAAACTCTCCTTTGAATTAAAACCTTCTGAACTTAAATCCTTAATTTGTGAAAGGTCTGAAGCATCACTTTTACCATTATACCCTTGGGATTTAAAGCAGAAACCGAACTCTTGGATCACACAGTCTACATTACCTACGTCCAAATGGGTCTAAACCTCACTTTCCTCAAAGCCCGAAGCCTTATGATAATTGACCTTCGGGTCACGGTAGCAAATTAAAAAACGACTCGAAACATGGTGTTACAATATGAAAAAGTTCTGAATTATTTAATAAAATAGAGAAATTTGTGCGTAGTCGCACGCCTAGACATATGGCATGACACGCTTATGACGTTCCATAAAAAACGCGTGTAACACTTAGTTTCAGGATGTTTCTTAATTCAGGATTGTAGACTGTAATTCGATCACATAAAGGCTTTGGGCTTTAATAAAATAAAGTTTAGACCATATCAGATGTTGGTAATGTTGGTTAAGTGCTTACCGCCCTCAAATTTTTCTTTGAAGCAAAAGGGTAAAATGGGAAAAGTAATATTTCGGGCTCCTTGCATGGATTATCATTTTATTGCAACAAGTATAAATTCAAAAGTAATTAGATAGGGTTGTGGGGCTTGTCAATACCTTCGTGTGGATATAAAGATCGCTGGAAACTGAGTTTAAATAAAGACGCTATGACTGTTTGAAGTTGGAGTGGAATTGGGTGAGAACCCGATGTCATGAGGTGACAAGAATGTTGTCACGACATGATGAGTCATCACGAGTTGACAAGTAGGCTGTCATGACAAGAAAACTGTGGAGTTCAAGCCCACAAATTTTTAGGATTTTCAAGGTATTTAAAGGTAAGGATTGATATTTTAGGGTATTTTCTTAACCTCTATCACATCTCTAACTCCTTGGGAGCAACCCTAGCCTCCTTCTTCATGATATGAGCTCTGCCCCTCAACTCTCTCCTCTTTTGGGTGTTTTAATGGTTTGATGAAGCTTGAAGATCAAGATGGTTCTTTTGGTTGCAAGGAATGTTGTTTCAAGTTTGGATCCATCAAAGTCACTCTAGTTCTGGACTATTATGAGTATAAAGTTCATATCTTGCTCTTTAGTTCTTTATATCTCTTCATTTGTGGTTTTTGGCACTTTTGATCCATTTTATGGGTGATATTGGAGTTGAGTGGACTCTAACAACTTTTGATCAGTTCAGAATGCTTCTTGGACCTCATGGACTATGAAAGTTATGATATTTTGTCTCCCCTTTTAACCATGTAAATTATCTTGGTCCTTTAGGTCATTTTGGTGTATTAAAGTTTAGATCTTAAAAGTTTGAGACATTATTATGGATAAAGTTGGAAACTTTATCCATCTACACATCACGTTGATTCAGATATGAAGCTTGGAGATTTAGACTTAATGGAGTAAGTTGAGAAAGATGCATTCTTGGCCCCTTTGAGACTTAAAGACTAAATCTAGGCTTTTAGGACGATCCTAATGGATAAAGTTGGAAACTTTATCCATTATGAAGCTATTAGGAGACGGAACTGATGATATGAGTTTTGGTCTTTGAGGATTAAGCTTTTAATGAAGAAAAATCTTTCTTACCGAGAACACGATGTGACCAAGGAAGGCCCACAACATAGTGACGCGCTGCAACACATCTGTTTTGTTTGGGTATGACCACGACATGGCAATGGAATTGCTACGACGTGGGGGTTATCTGAGTTAAATCTGACCGTTGACTTTTTGACCAGTTTGACTTTTGGTCAAACTTAGGTAGAATTGAGTATTTAACTAAGGATATATTGGTTTGGATTTAGAAAGCTTTGGTTGGATGTTTTGTTACTGAGGTAGTGGTTGAGCTTCTACTGAGTGGTTCAGGTGAGTCTTCTCGCTATACTATGTAGGGTGCTATTTGTCTTTGTGATACTTACATGGAAGACACTGGGAGCATCCCGTGGCATTTGTATGAAAGACCATGGAGGTAACCCATGGCATTTGCATGAAACACCATGGGCGCAACCCATGACACTTGGATGTTAGCCCATGGGGGAAGCCCATGGAATTTCAAGTAAAAACCATGGGTATAGCCCATGACACCTGGAAGTAAGACCATGGGGGCAGCCCATGACATTATAGGGGAAGACCATGGGGGTAGCCCATGACAATATGTATGGTATATGGTATTTTGGTGAAATCACTAAGCTTTGTACTTACGGCTTGTGGTTTAAATGTTTTTAGGTTTTCTTATATTAAAGTAGGGCGCGGATCGATTGCATCGCATCCATTGGATATTTCCACACATAATAACTTTGACGATTCTCTGATAAATGTTTTTAGTCAAATGGTTTTATCTAGATATTTTATGTTGTAATTTGAATAAATACTTTTATTTTTTAAATGAAAAATATATGGTTGAAATTAGGACGTTACAAGTTGGTATCAGAGCCTTGGTTTGAGGGATTCGGGCACACTCTGGGATGTGTCTAAACTCAAACTGAGGAATGGATAATCTTTTTGAAAGAAAATAAACTTTCTAAAAATATTTTTACAAAGAAATGTGTAACACCGTAAATTTTAAAATATTTTTTTTTCATTTAAAATCGCATAATTCTCATAATACATTTCACGAAAATCTCATTTATTTAATTTATAAATCGCAACTCCAAAATTATTTAATTCAAATCCAGGATCCTCGAACATAACTCTTTCACTGGTGAGTACAATCAAGCCGATGCCTTCCCGCGATCCTGAGAAACCTGAAACACATAACACATAACATGGTAAGCACGAAGCTTAGTGAGTTCCCCAAAATACCACACACAAAATAATTAGCCACTCGAGGCTACAACTCTGCAAGACCCTCCGGTCAATGTGTCTCAGTGGGACCCTCCAGTCTTACGGCTCGTTGGACCCTCTGGTCCGGTCTCTGTGAGGACCCTCTCGTCTCACTGCTCCTTGGACCCTTCGGTCCGGTCTTAGTGAGGAACTTTCGGTCTCATGGCTCGTTGGACCCTTTGGTCCGGTCTGTAAAGCTCCGCATAGCATAAATCACAAAGACATAATGCACACCATAAAACATAAGGCAGGATAACATAACACTCAATGTAAGCACATAAGACCCTCCGGTCACACATAAGTACCACTCTAGGTAAAGTATAGTGAGAAGACTCACCTCGCAAGCAGGTGAGCAAATAACCCCGCGCTCGGATCTCGAACTAGCCTCCGTCTAACACAAAGGATGAATATCTCAAATTAATACTCTTTTCACGACTCAGACAACCGACGGCTATTCTTTCTCTCTCTAACTCTTTGAAGTGGGTAAAAGACCATTTTTCCCCTCCATGGTCTCCATTACTCATGTTGACCAAACCCCAGAGTCAACAGAAGTCAAACTCGAGTCAACAGTCCATGTTTGACCCGACTTGTCGAGTGCACTCTTGTGACTCGTCGAGTCCCCTCGTTTCCTCAGAAGTCTCAAGAAAGTCCAGCTCAACTCGTCGAGTTGACCTCCAACTCGCCGAATTATCGCACAATCAAACCCAACGTGACAAACCCTCATCGACTCGTCGAGTCAGGCCATGGACTCGGCGAGTCCCTTCGATCTGATTCCTCATTTAGACGATTTAAGGCAGATCTATCACTCCAAACTCTAGATCTACCATCCTAAGGGTCGATTGTCACGTAAAGTTGTAAGCTTTTACGTTCAAACACGACATATAAAGCTCATAATGCCAATACAACCCTAACAAAGATGATTAACCACAATAACTCTTATGTGGCTAAATAAAGCTACAATCTTTGGACTCTCTAGACCTCCTAAAGTCTAGATCTGAAGTCTAGGCCTTCTAATAGACTTCATGCACTTATTTTCCCCACAAGAGTTAGAAAAAGCCCTAACTTCCAAAATCATGAGATCCAACTAATAAGATGAGAAAGGTTTAGGCTTTATACCTTCTACAGAAGCTCCATGTGAAGAAATGCTAGATCCCATAGTCTTTTCTCGATCCTTGCTTGTTACTCACTCCTTCCCTTCCAAAAGATTCACCAACCACTTGATATTAGCTCAAGATCTCTCTCTTATATTCAATGGCCGCTAGGGGTTTCACACAGGAGAGGTGAGCAGCTGGTGAGGCACACTTGAGCTTATAAGTCCCCTTAAATAGGTCCCAAACCCAGGAATTTAGGGTTTCACTACACAACACCTACTCGGCGAGTCAGCTTTCTGACTCGTCGAGTCCACTCATTATTTTCCACGCGACAACTCGACCCAACTCGACGAGTTAGTCTCCCAACTCATCGAGTCATTCCATAAACTTCATAAATTCAACCATACAATAATTTACCTGAAATTCCGGATGTTACAATTCTCCCCCACTTGAATTAAATTCCGCCCTCGAAATGGCTCCTCAACCACACAGATTGAACCCAATAACACGAAAAGCACCACTTAAAGGATCTCATACGACACCGATGCCTTTCTCCATGGACACCTAAACCCAAACAGGAACTCCCAAATCCAGAACAAAACCGACCCTCTGCCGCTAAAATAACCCTTCTGACTTTCCCAAAATCTGGAAAATCTAATGGCCTGGCCCGCCGCCAGACCGCCCACTTAAGACATAACCACGTTATTCGCTCCTCGAATAACAGACCCCAATAACTCACTGCCCCTCCGATTCTCACTAGACAAAATCCAAAAATCGGCTACCGATCACTCATACCAGGCATACCAAATGATCCCAAACACACTTCCAAAGAACGAAAGGGTCACATTACATCAGAGACCCATCCACTGCACTGCGATCAAAATCCATCTGAGCAAAGAACTCTCAACGCCCTATTCCCAAACACAAGGAAATGATCATGCTTGCTTAGCAGTTTCCTCAGACATCTAAAATCATAAGCCCCAACTTCATTCCTCATATCCCTCTCCCAAATTGAGTACCAGGTCAACTCCCTACCCCACAGTTGAACCTCCAAAGGTTACCCATTGCACGCCCCAAAATGTTTCACTGATTTCTTTCTCACAACAACCATCTCGACCCATTGTGACACACAAGTCACGAAGTTCGCTTTACTCCAGCGGGTACCACAATCCCAACTAAATCGTTTCACCCTCGACCTCTGTCGTCCACTACTCCTTAGATACATGTGCCTCGCGGTCCTTCCCCTACAACGAACTGACCCACGCAGGTCTAAGACATCAGATGACACCCAATACTCCTCAAAATGAAACCCATCTTTGACTCCGGAATCACATTCGCCTGCTTCATTCACCACCCATGCCAACTCAACTCAAGTGTCTGGTCCGACACAGAATTGGGACCACTCGTCCTAATAATGCACTCAACTCATGACCCATGACTCGCAACCCATGCGTACACTACTTCTTCAATTCCCTCCGGTGGCGATAACCACAACTCGACTCAGAATATAACGATTCCCGACAAATATGGAGACCCCAGTCCCGCCCCTGGTTCAACCACCAGGATCCTACGAACTCAAATGATGAGGCTACACAAGCCTAGGGACTACCTGAGTCATTCCCTAACTAGCGAATACTACGACTCCCCGTAGGTTCACAACGATTCTCGCTCGTTGCTTGGTGGATACTATGGCTCCCCGCAGTATCACCGCACCCTCTCACTGACTGGTGAGTACTAAGACTCCCCATAGTATCACCACACCCTCTCAGCGACTGGTGAGTACTACGGCTCCCCGCAGTATCACCACACCTCTCACTGACTGGTGAGTACTACGACTCCCCGCAGTATCACCACACCTCTCACGGACTGGTGAGTACTACGGCTCCCCGAAGTATCACCACACCTCTCACCGACTGGTGAGTACTACGACTCCCCGCATTATCACCACACCTCTCACCGACTGGTGAGTACTATGGCTCCCCGCAGTATCACCACACCTATCACTGACTGGTGAGTACTACGGCTCCCCATAGTATCACCACACCTCTCACTTTCCCTATAATCTCATTCTCACGTTGACACCACACTGCTTTCACTAACTCATGCTCCATGGACCAATCATAGATAGGTGCACATACTTACCCAATTTATGCATCACTATTCTGACGACAACCATCATAACAAAACACCTTTCCTCGCTACAATCCACATTCTTAAATAATCTCACTTGATGTAAATAACCGAAGGGCTCCCACTGGAACCATAGATACTTGATACACCCTTTTCCGTCTCGAACTCTCGACTCAAAATAATCTGAAATTCAGGGCATTATACTCGGATACTTTGGTACCCCATCACGGAACCCCACGATGTCTTGCCTCAGCCACTGATCTGTTACTTACAGCGTCATACTTACATTTAGTCACGCATCCTTTCAGAATCTCACAACTGATCCTCCTCTCACACAACTCGCAACTTCGAAGTATCCCAACTCTCAATTGGAACACGGAGGAATCGTCACTGCCTCAGAACACGTTGACAACCATCTGAACTCTCTCATCCATTGCTCAAAACCCAACAAGAATACTGATACCTACCCGGAAGTTGGCTGCCCGATCATCTCTTACCCTTACCAAAGAGCATATAACAATCCATACATCGAACCAGAAATTCTCAACCGCCGAAACTATCCTTACGAGCCTCCCACCTTGAATTTGTCATAACAACCCCGAGGAATTCCCAGCCACCTCATGCTCTCTGACCAACAGCCACCTGACGTGGGAACACTCATCCTTTCCTGAACACGTACAACATAAACTATCTCGTTTTGCACCTCACTTCAACCCCCAATGACCCTGGTTTTCAAGTATCCGAACCGTATATCACTATATCCAATCCACTAACCGCCTTTGAACAAATCCCTGATTCTCTCCACAAAATACCCGGTTCTTCCCCACTCAGGGCTCGAACCATCACCATTTTGGTACACCAACAATCTATTCCACAGACTGTTTCACCAGGTACATCCCACTTACTCTTGGAAAGTACCACATACACTCAATTATCTTTCCAATAGAGGCCAAGCAACTCCAAACATCCCGAATCTCGATTAAAATCCTCGAAAACTTCTCATCGTGTCATTCAAAATTTCATACTGACACGCTACCGGACATCTCAACTGTCCCGCAGAAGACATGACCCTCAGGCTGAGAATAATGAATTCCCACACTCCTTATCTTTGAATTCCCAACCAACGTCCCATTGGGATAATTATCATGAGAGCAGAAGCCTCACTCCCACACTCGATACCCATTAAAGACAATGAGAGCCACTGCTCCATTATACTCCTCTTGACCACCTGACACTGCTGCTAACACACGCCCTACTATACTCAAATAGGGTATATCCTTGTCCTTGACAATCTCAGTCATCCCTGATGACCCTCTCATACTATAATATTACCTTGCGGTAGACATACTGCCCAAATACTCCGATGAAAGATCGCAACCAATGCTACCCCGCAGGGTTTACCCCCACGCACAGAATCCGAAAGCCTCAATATCTCTTTTGTTTCCCACAGGAAACGGAAATAGCATCACTCAGGTCACAGAAAGTGGCATCTCCACTATCGGCCGATTGCTCAACTCAGACCGTAATCCTCCATAAAGCGCCATCCCTACTTATCCTTGAGTCTTGCGACTCCAACTGGCATTTCACCAAAAATCCCTTGGAACTAACTTGATTTCCCTCTCAAGGTATGCTCCGCTGAAACTCGTTCAACATGGCCCTCTGGCCCCATACTCTGTCACATCTGATCTCGGACTAATCATTCACAACGGGATAACTGGAAAAGGCATAAGCACTATTTGCTATGAATCATGGCGTCACCTCTTAATCTGCTACAAATCATGGTACTCGAACCATGTCATCACTTCTCAAACTGCTACAAATCATGGTACTCGAACCATGTCATCACCTCTCAATCTGCTACTTAAAATCTCCAGAATGCTCCCTGTATCGAGCATGGGTCCTCTGTTTTCAGTAGTACGGGCCCATACTACCTGCCACATCTACCCATACTTTCCACACGGACCATCCCCGAGCTCCTAAGTAGCTGCTCAACCTTCTCGATCAACAATCTCGTCATGCGAGTTCGCTCCCCAGCGAGATACTCTACTCTGTCAGCGTACTCATCTGACTAGGGTCACGCCCTAGGCTCTTCCTAGGTTCTCACACTTCTCCGCCATCAGCTGTTGAAGAACTCCTTAAGACGCCAACCATCTACCTCATGAATATCGTCATATTCACTTAGTAGCTGACTCCCATCAGTGAGAGTTCCACAAAGCACGAAGCAAGCAGCATTCAGGCATCGAATAATCTCCACCAGCATGTAAACCACCCTAGGTTACAACTCTATATGCCCTTCTCGCACTCAACAGATGTTACCGAACTCAAGCAACTCTACCCCACGCGGCATCTAACTACTCTCTCAGAAGGCTCCTCCAATGCTCACCTAGGTATATCTCCTAGATTACTCCTCTACTCGAAGCTCTATCACTATAATATTCTTGTTGGATACTCTTACTCAGCACATGCTCGAAAGTACATCACAGATAACGGCAACACCTAGGCTAAGGTGTGACAACCGTCAATTTCTGGTCAAGTCAAAGTCAAATAAAGTCAACAAGTCAAACCGATCGACTCAGTTAACCCTTATATATTAGGGTTTATATCGTGTTTACTATTGTACAACACACCATCGTAATGCAAGTATCACTTTAAGCCTTCCTGTGTTCAGAAAAATCTAAACCCTAATCAGGGTAACTGATGGAACAACTCAATAAAACATTAATACATACCCTTCGGGGCGTATAACGCTCCTAACAAGGCAAAACGGAGCTTACAAACCTTGCATTTTGAAGTTAAACACTCACAAAAGTCGCAAATAAAGTCTCTTCCAAATCTCTCTAAGTATGTGAAATCTCTCCCAAATCTCTCCAAGTATGTGAAATCTCTCCCAAATCTCTCCAAGTATGTGAAATCTCACCCAAATCTCTCTAAGTATGTGAAATCTCTCCCAAATCTCTTCAAGTATGTGAAATCTCTCTCAAATCTCTCCAAGTATGTGAAAACTCTCCTAAATCTCTTCAAGTATGTGAAATCTCTCCCAAATCTCTCCAAGCATGTGAAATCTCTCCCAAATCTCTCTCATAACCTCCCTCAACTTTTTATAATCATTTGGGGCATCCCGACCCTTAACTTAGTCAAAAACCGCTCGAAACGGGAAGTTTATGTGAAAAACAGCTCTATAGAAGCGAAACCCTCTTAGAGGCGAAACCCTAAGAAGCCTTCTGGACCGAAGCCTCTCTTTAGAACCGAGACTACTCCTTTAGGACCGAAACAAGCTTAGGAACTGAACACTGCAGGACCGAACCGGCCAAGAACTGAACCCGAAGGTCCAGTTCGGGCCCGAAACCTGTACAACCGAAGGTCCCTTTTCGGACCGAACCATCATTTCGCTTCTATCAAATCCGGGTTCGCTTCCAACTCCAGTTTCAGCTTCGGGTCTTCCTGTCTCGGACTGAGGGCTAGGTTCGGGTCTCACCCTCTAAGGACCGAACCTTCGGCCTGACCTCGGATTTTACCATTTCTTCCCGGTTTTCGACCCCGATCTCGTTTTAAGCCCGTTTTCGATGATTTTCGCACGGGATTTTCGTATAAATCCATATTTTATTATTTTTAACCTTCCAAGATCATAAAATATGCGTATTCTAAGGATTCTTGTATTAAAACCCACACTTTTCTTAAGAGCAAAGGCAAAGTACAAAAGGTGGAGTGTTGACTTTTCCATAAAGCAAAGACACAAGCTACCTCCCATACCCACTCCATGACAACCTCAGTCACTATTCACATCAGCCTTGTCCACTCATTGTACTCTTATCCTTTCCCCACAAGTTTCCTTAAACCCACACACAAAGAACTTATACTACTCACATTCTCTAGATCACAAACACTTCACTTAAAAGCAAATACACTTTTCTCTCTCATTTTCTCTCCAAGATTTCGAGATTCTCCAGGAGTTTTGAGCTTTCCACCCTCTTTTGGTAAGTAAATTTCATCCTTCACCTTATTATCCCATACTTCTTCACTCAAGTCATGGATTTCTCACACAAATATCATCATCTTTGTTGCTAGATCTTCAAATCTTCAAGTATCTCCCAAGTGTTCTTGACTTGGAAACCTCTCTTCTTCCACCTTCATCTCAGAGAATAACTCAAGGTGAGTTCATACCCCTACATTTTCACATTTTCTTCAAGTTTTAGGGGGGGAATACAAGTTAGAAATACCAAAAACTTAACTAAACTCAAACAACAGCTTTCCTCAGAAAAGTTGAGTATTATTC
Organism: Lactuca virosa; assembly: GCF_052849685.1. Classification (NCBI taxonomy): domain Eukaryota; kingdom Viridiplantae; phylum Streptophyta; class Magnoliopsida; order Asterales; family Asteraceae; genus Lactuca; species Lactuca virosa. The sequence goes on from NC_136430.1 coordinate 207,611,825, forward strand.
ACGGACTTTTTCGACCATCTTAAACTTAATATCATTCAAAACTGTTTAATATGAAAATATTTCAGGTTCATACCTTTAAAATGACTACTTTCACATCTCCATACGATTTTTCTACAATTTATGGTGAGTTTTACAAAACTGCCTATCATTTCAGAAACGAATTCGGACCAGTCTGTGAATATTAACATTTTCACACAAGTTAGAGACTTTTAAAAATCATAATAAAAATTATGAATAAACTAGACACATGTTCTAAACTCTCAGATTTTATGGATTTAGTTTTCGACTTCGTATGATTTTTCTATGATGTTTTTAAAACAGTGTAGAAAGGTTAAAAACTAGTTACATAGCTTACAATATTAACAACACTTTGTAGTATGTTGAGCAAAGTGCATAACAATAAGTTTCTAAATGTTGAATGTATTTCTTGTTAGTTCATCATCATAAACAAAAATTAGTCATTCATGATAAGGTTTTCCATTCATTTCGAACACATATAATAAACTACAATAAGTATAGTTTATGGATTTTACGAGAAAAGCATACTACATGAAAAAGGTTTTACTCTCAAAACAAATGTGTTTTTCATATACTACATGATAAACTATAATAGTAATAGTTTATGGATTTCATATCACTAATTTATTTCATAAATGGTGATTTCACTTCCACCACGGGAGAGGTTTTATAATCAAACTATATGTAAACTAGTTAACGTAAGTTGTGAGACAATTCTTCCATCGTACTCATAGAGTACGGGTTAAAATTCCTGTAAGTTATAACCAGAGTCTCATGTAGGGAGAGCATGATAATTGTGTAGAGATCTATATTGGGATTGATACCCCACACCTCGCTGCTAGCTACAGCCGGAGTTAACAGAGTCTTAAAATTCCTGTAAGTTATAACCAGAGTCTCATGTAGGGAGAGCGTGATAATTATGTATAGATCTATATTGGGATTGATACCCACACCTCGCTGCTAGCTGCTAGCTATAACCAGAGTCTCATAGGATCTTGACGTCTGAAAAACGTTGTTGCAGGTTAATTCTCGTTATAGTATGGTTATAACGACTCACATAGGGAGTTAACAATCTTTCAAGTTTACGGAGAAAATTCTACTTTAAAAAGGGGTTTTATCTATTTAAAACTACAAACACGTTCTCGGTCTTGGGATTTAGGACTACATGACTTTTATAAGGAAAATATTGGATTTTCTTTGGAAACATATTACTATTATAAACATTATAAGTACAAAACACACACATATTCTCGGTCTTGGGATTTAAGGCTACATAACTTTTTATAAGGAAAATATTGGATTTTCTTTGGAAACGCATTACTATTATAAACATTATAAGTACAAAACACACACACATATTCTCGGTCTTGGGATTTAAGGCTACATAACTTTTTATAAGGAAAATAAGGGAATTTTCTTGAAGTATACATGACAAAGTACCAGGTTTACACTAAATGGCTTTCATGATATTAAAACTACGTTTCATCTAGAATTGTTAGACTTCAACTATAATTTGCTAAGTGTACATGTTAGAGTTATATAAGAATTTAGTCGCAATCGACTTAGAATTGGTGGGCCTGCCTTACTTCCTGTTCCTTGTTTGGTTGTGGACCTAGGGCAGACCCATTATATTCGACGGTTTATTTAACTTAAATTTTATATAACTTATATACACTGGGTGATTATAGAAGGAATCTACAGGTCTTTCTAGGGTACATTATTGCATAACATAGGAGCGTTCATTTAACACTTAATAAAGAAAATATTGAATTTTCTGGAATCATACTCTATCGCTTTTACAAGCAAAACGACTTCTTTCTCAAATAAAACTCTTATGAACTCACGAACTTAATTGTTGACACTCTTTCAAAACTACTTGTATTCTCAGGAAATCAGTGAAACATGAAATCAACAGCTTTTGAGGATGGGACGTTAAATCGTCAAACATTTCATTTTGTCATCATAGTGTAATTGATTTGAAACATGTAAACACATACTATGGTGTAACTTTTTTAATTATATATATGATGGTTTTATTTATTTTGAGCACTATTATACTCATTGTTGTGATACTATATATGAAGTCCTCCACCCCCAGACGTTCCCGCCATCCTAGGTTTGGGGGTATGACAGATTGGTATCAGAGCATTGTTTATAGTGAACTAAGTATATCGAACCACATAAGATATACAAATTATAAATGCATTGGGACTAAAGTCTCTGATTAAACATTTTCAAATGACTATACTTTTAGAAATAAATAGTTTCTTGTTAAAATTATGAGTGCATGCATACATACTAGTAAAGTATCATATCTAGGACAATACAAAAGTTAAAAATAGAGGAGTTGTGTAATGTGAATATGCCCTGGGATATGCAATCAAGTCTGGGAGGAATATAGCCTGATCAACTATATTCGTCCGAGAAATAACTAGTATGTGTCGGGGGATAGTCATAGTGGACAACAAGTCTATCAACTTACCAACACCCATACAAGAAAATCGTTAAGAACCAAACATGACATTTAAAATACTATAGGAGTATTTTGTGGTACTATAACTTATGTGAAAACTAAACAGATTCTTGCTAGTAGATCTTCAATCACTAAGTGGATACGCTAAAGTTATATATAACTTAGATATCATAGACTTAGAATCTGTGATCGTTGCTTCACTTCCTGTTCCTTGTTTGGTGGTGGTTTTGGAGTATGATCACTTATTCGAAGGTCTATCATATCCTTTGTTATATGTAACGGGTATGCACCATGTCATTATAGAAGTAACTAAGGAGGATCAAAACCCTATAAGTATTTCTGGGAATATGATTATTATATGCCTCTTACCTCACCCTTATTCTCGCACGGACATCATGGCAAGATTTTACTTACCAGGAGACCCCTACTTTCTGAACCCAGAGAGTTAGTGGGTGATTAGGAAAAGAGTCGGAAGTGGAGCCAGAGGTCGTCAACTCTCCTTACATAGCCAGGGCTCTCGCGAATCGTTTCGACTACATCGAACCTGTGCCCCGTTGGGCAGCATTGATCGAGGGGTGGAGTTGCCATCAGCAACAACAATCGCCATTTGGGGACCAACAAGGTTGCAGTAACCTCAACCATCGGGGACCAAAACAGGGAGACTGCGAATCGAGTTCGGGAACTGCACGTTGCTACATACGCTACCATCTCACAAACTCGAGACTTGGAAAGAGACTACTATATCAGAGACCAACTCATTAAGGACCTTGTCGCCACTCGGGCGAAGGCAAGAGAGCGTCAGGATAGACACTCGACACTCGAAGAGAGAGTGGTCGCAGCCGAGCATAGGTTGGTAGAACTACAAGACGCATCGGCTTCGTTTCAAGCACCACTGGGGACGTATTGTCGTGAGCAGAGTTCATTTTACTCACAAGACCTTGTAGATTAGGTCTATGAGTATGTGTTGGTGCTACTCCCCTCCATGTGTAGGCCCGACCCTGCGAGTTAGTGATTACACTAGTCTAGAGATTTATTTGCGGTCCAAACTTTTCCTTGAAATGATGTGGTGTAGGCCTGCTTCAAGCACAAAATTTTCTTTAAAACTAAATATACTAGAATCATACAAATGAAATGGGCATGCTTATTATTTCATTGGGAGCAATACTACTAAGAATTCATAAGTTTATTATATATAGACTCTCGTTATGGATTGTTTTCAGAACACCATAAAAAAATAGGAACACGATACACTCAGAACTAAGATAAACTTACTTAGATAACTCACGACGTATAAATCCTTATTCAAGACACATTATCATCTCACCTTTTTAAACCTCATGGTTGAAAGGTGCCGTTTTTGTAGGCATATAGGGTGCGATCATACCAGCACTAATACACCGGATCCCATCAGAACTCTTCAGCTAAGCGTGTTTGGACAAACATAATCCTAGGATGGGAAAAACTTAACGCCCGTACAAAACCTACTTCTACCCACTACCATAACTCCGTCTCAGGAACGTTAACAGAAACATCGAGAATAGTTCAGTAAAGTGCGAAATTTATATATGTGTATATAAATGGTAAGGATATAACTAGAGATAATCATTCCCACTCACGAAATCGTTTCTCCCCATGCAACAGGGTTATGTCTTCACAAGAAGGTAACCAGCCAACAAGCAAGGCAACAATCCTGCAGATAGACTCTGCTACTTTTCAAGCTACGGTCACGGCAGCCATGACAGCCGTCATGGCGCAACTCAATGCTAACAACGCCAGTAGAGGTGAGGGCGGTGTCGGCAATACTAACCGCAGTAACAGTCAAGAACACCAGCGTGTGTCCACCAACGAAGGCGCCTCAGGCCACAAACCTAAGAACAAGAAACGAGAGTTTTAGGACAAAAAGAAGCGCAACCTATCTCAAAAACGCGCTAAAAGACAACAATCTGTGGCTGCCCCTGTAATTACAACAATAGTCACGACTCATGCCTCGACACTAGCCACAACGGCTGTCACTCAAGCACCGGTCAGACAATATATATGGAACACTCCCAAACTGTAACAAGTGTAACTACCATCACAATGGGGTTTTCCGGGTGCCGCACTGTAAAAACTGCAACAAGAACGGACATACTGCCTGTTTCTGCAGGACCCAGACCCAGCACATCGCTTCAATCACCAATACCAGTGTAAGTCCAGTATGCCACGTATGCGGGGAAATGAGACACTTCAATAGAGACTGTCCAACTGAGAGGAATGACGGGGGAGCAGGAGGAGTGTGACAAACAAACCAGCAGGAGAAACAAGGAACCTTATTAGGACTTTTGTAATGTTTCCAACAACAAAAACGTTTAAGTACCATATGTTTGTAATGAATTTGGTATGTTTGCTAAAATTACCGTCTTTCAAAAAGTAGTTAAAATACTCTCTCGTTCAATCAGATCAAAGACACTCATATATAACCTTAGGATCATTACCGGTGAGCTGCGATGACTTGGTGTATACATCAAGGTTAATTATAATCAAAATACTACGGACTTAAAGAGAATAATTATGTCCTGACTCCTGTTCCATGTCTAGTAGTGGGGTTAGGGTAGAGCCACTCACTCGACGATTTCATCAATACCAAATTACATACGACTTGCATATACCGCTCGATCATAGAGTGACCTGTCAGGGATCATGATATAAAGTATCATTACTAGCTATCAGAACATACTTACTACCGGTGCTAGCTGCTGTGGTATGAATCATTTGCAGTAACAATAACATCGATCAAAACGGAACACACTGAAAAGAAACAGAGGATGCACTATCACTCTAACGAATATCTCTTACGAATACAACTTAACACATGTTTTACCTAAAAGACCTGTTGTCATCATTCGATTTTGATTGGTATAGTCCTCACCTTCCCGATTAAACGGCTACGAAAAGACCCTTCACCTAACCCACTGAATATCAAAACCCTCGTCTCTCATAAACACAAATCCGACACGGACCTCCGGGTTATCTCTCGCTGCGAAACCCCAAAACAATCACCAAAGGAGTATTATACCTTCCGAAACCTTTCCACAAGTATTTCCAGAAGACCCTTCGGGAATGTCACGCATGCAACAGATAAGGTTCAAACACAGAAGCTTGGGACGAATACGGTTAGTCTATCACTACTAAGTGTATTCGCGAGGATAATATATAATTAAGATTCTATGGATATTGGATGTGTGTTTCCGCCCTATTTCCTGTTCCTTGTCTGGTCTCTCCCAAATCTCTCCAAGTATGTGAAATCTCTCCCAAATCTCTCCAAGTATGTGAAATCTCTCCCAAATCTCTCCAAGTATGTGAAATCTCTCCCAAATCTCTCCAAGCATGTGAAATCTCTCCCAAATCTCTCCAAGTATGTGAAATCTTTCCCAAATCTCTCTAAGTATGTGACATCTCTCCCAAATCTCTTCAAGTATGTGAAATCTCTCTTAAATCTCTCCAAGTATGTGAAACCTCTCCCAAATCTCTTCAAGTATGTGAAATCTCTCCCAAATCTCTCCAAGCATGTGAAATCTCTCCCAAATCTCTCTCATAACCTCCCTCAACTTTTTATAATCATTTGGGGCATCCCGACCCTTAACTTAGTCAAAAACCGCTCGAAACGGGAAGTTTATGTGAAAAACAGCTCTATAGAAGCGAAACCATCTTAGAGGCGAAACCCTAAGAAGCCTTCTGGACCGAAGCCTGTGTTTAGAACCGAGACTACTCCTTTAGGACCGAAACTAGCTTAGGAACCGAACACTGCAGGACCGAACCGGCCAAGAACCGAACCTGAAGGTCCAGTTCGGGCCCGAAACCTGTACAACCGAAGGTCCCTTTTCAGACCGAACCATCATTTCGCTTCTATCAAACCCGGGTTCGCTTCTAACTCCAGTTTCAGCTTCGGGTCTTCCTGTCTCAGACTGAGGGCTAGGTTCGGGTCTCACCCTCTAAGGACCGAACCTTCGGCCTGACCTCAGATTTTACCATTTCTTCCCGGTTTTCGACCCCGATCTCGTTTTAAGCCCGTTTTCGATGATTTTCGCACGGGATTTTCGTATAAATCCATATATTATTATTTTTAACCTTCCAAGATCATAAAATATGTGTATTCTAAGGATTCTTGTATTAAAACCCACACTTTTCTTAAGAGCAAAGGCAAAGTACAAAAGGTGGAGTGTTGACTTTTCCATAAAGCAAAGACACAAGCTACCTCCCATACCCACTCCATGACACCCTCAGTCACTATTCACATCAGCCTTGTCCACTCATTGTACTCTTATCCTTCCCCACAAGTTTCCTTAAACCCACACACAAAGAACTTATACTACTCACATTCTCTAGATCACAAACACTTCACCTAAAAGCAAATACACTTTTCTCTCTCATTTTCTCTCCAAGATTTCGAGATTCTCCAGGAGTTTTGAGCTTTCCACCCTCTTTTGGTAAGTAAATTTCATCCTTCACCTTATTATCCCATACTTCTTCACTCAAGTCATGGATTTCTCACACAAATATCGTCATATTTGTTGCTGGATCTTCAAATCTTCAAGTATCTCCCAAGTGTTCTTGACTTGGAAACCTCTCTTCTTCCACCTTCATCTCAGAGAATAACTCAAGATGAGTTCATACCCCTACATTTTCACGTTTTCTTCAAGTTTTAGGGGGGGGGGGAATACAAGTTAAAAATACCAAAAACTTAACTAAACTCAAACAACAGCTTTCCTCAGAAAAGTTGAGTATTATTCACGGACTGTTTCGACCATCTTAAACTTAATATCTTTCAAAACTGTTTAATATGACAATATTTCAGGTTCATACCTTTAAAATGACTACTTCCACATCTCCATACGATTTTGCTACAATTTATGGTGATTTTTACAAAACTGCCTATCATTTCAGAAACGAATTCGGACCAGTCTGTGAATATGAACATTTTTATACAAGTTAGAGACTTCTAAAAATCATAATAAAAATTATGAATAAACTAGACACATGTTCTAAACTCTCAGACTTTACGGATTTAGTTTTAGACTTCGTATGATTTTTCTATGATGTTTTTAAAACAGTGTAGAAAGGTTAAAAACTAGTTACATAGCTTACAATATTAACCACACTTTGTAGTATGTTGAGCAAAGTGCATAACAATAAGTTTCTAAATGTTGAATGTATTTATTGTTAGTTCATCATCATAAACAAAAATTAGTCATTCATGATAAGGTTTTCCATTCATTTCGAACACATATAATAAACTACAATAAGTATAGTTTATGGATTTTACGAGAAAAGCATACTACATGAAAAAGGTTTTACTCTCAAAACAAATGAGTTTTTCATATAGTACATGATAAACTATAATAGTAATAGTTTATGGATTTCATATCACTAATTTAGTTCATAAAGGGTGATTTTACTTCCACCACGGAAGAGGTTTTATACTCAAACTATATGTAAACTAGTTAACGTAATTAGTGAGACAATTATTCCATCGTACTCATAGAGTACAGGTTAAAATTCCTGTAAGTTATAATCAGAGTCTCTTGTAGGTAGAGTGTGATAATTGTGTTTAAATCTATATTGGGATTGATACCCCACACCTCGCTGCTAGCTACAGCCGGACCTGCAGGTCTACGGGTGACAAGATTCATAGGATCTTGATGTCTGAAAAACGTTGTTGCAGGTTAATTCTCGTTATAGTATGGTTATAACGACTCACATAGGGAGTTAACAATCTTTCAAGTTTACGGGGAAAATTCTACTTTAAAAAGGGGTTTTATCTATTTAAAACTACAAACACGTTATAAGTACAAAACACACACATATTCTCGGTCTTGGGATTTAGGACTACATGACTTTTATAAGGAAAATATTGGATTTTCTTTGGAAAGATATTACTATTATAAACATTATAAGTACAAAACACACACATATTCTCGGTCTTGGGATTTAAGGCTACATAACTTTTTATAAGGAAAATATTGGATTTTCTTTGGAAACGCATTACTATTATAAACATTATAAGTACAAAACACACACACATATTCTCGGTCTTGGGATTTAAGGCTACATAACTTTTTATAAGGAAAATAAGGGAATTTTCTTGAAGTATACATGACAAAGTACCAGGTTTACACTAAATGGCTTTCATGATATTAAAACTACGTTTCATCTAGAATTGTTAGACTTCAACTATAATTTGCTAAGTGTACATGTTAGAGTTATATAAGAATTTAGTCGCAATCGACTTAGAATTGGTGGGCCTGCCTTACTTCCTGTTCCTTGTTTGGTTGTGGACCTAGGGCAGACCCATTATATTCGACGGTTTATTTAACTTAAATTTTATATAACTTATATACACTGGGTGATTATAGAAGGAATCTACTGGTCTTTCTAGGGTACATTATTGCATAACATAGGAGCGTTCATTTAACACTTAATAAAGAAAATATTGAATTTTCTGGAATCATACTCTATCGCTTTTACAAGCAAAACGACTTCTTTCTCAAATAAAACTCTTATGAACTCACGAACTTAATTGTTGACACTCTTTCAAAACTACTTGTATTCTCAGGAAATCAGTGAAACATGAAATCAACAGCTTTTGAGGATGGGACGTTAAATCGTCAAACATTTCATTTTGTCATCATAGTGTAATTGATTTGAAACATGTAAACACATACTATGGTGTAACTTTTTTAATTATATATATGATGGTTTTATTTATTTTGAGCACTATTATACTCGTTGTTGTGATACTATATATGAAGTCCTCCACCCCCAGACGTTCCCGCTATCCTAGGTTTGGGGGTATGACAGATTGGTATCAGAGCATTGTTTATAGTGAACTAAGTATATCGAACCACATAAGATATACAAATTATAAATGCATTGGGACTAAAGTCTCTGATTAAACATTTTCAAATGACTATACTTTTAGAAATAAATAGTTTCTTGTTAAAATTATGAGTGCATGCATACATACTAGTAAAGTATCATATCTAGGACAATACAAAAGTTAAAAATAGAGGAGTTGTGCAATGTGAATATGCCCTGGGATATGCAATCAAGTCTGGGAGGAATATAGCCTGATCAACTATATTCGTCCGAGAAATAACTAGTATGTGTCGGGGGATAGTCATAGTGGACAACAAGTCTATCAACTTACCAACACCCATACAAGAAAATCGTTAAGAACCAAACATAACATTTAAAATACTATAGGAGTATTTTGTGGTACTATAACTTATGTGAAAACTAAACAGATTCTTGCTAGTAGATCTTCAATCACTAAGTGGATACGCTAAAGTTATATATAACTTAGATATCATAGACTTAGAATCTGTGATCGTTGCTTCACTTCCTGTTCCTTGTTTGGTGGTGGTTTTGGAGTATGATCACTTATTCGAAGGTCTATCATATCCTTTGTTATATGTAACGGGTATGCACCATGTCATTATAGAAGTAACTAAGGAGGATCAAAACCCTATAAGTATTTCTGGGAATATGATTATTATATGCCTCTTACCTCACCCTTATTCTCGCACGGACATCATGGCAAGATTTTACTTACCAGGAGACCCCTACTTTCCGAACCCAGAGAGTTAGTGGGTGATTAGGAAAAGAGTCGGAAGTGGAGCCAGAGGTCGTCAACTCTCCTTACATAGCCAGGGCTCTCGCGAATCGTTTCGACTACATCGAACCTGTGCCCCGTTGGGCAGCATTGATCGAGGGGTGGAGTCGCCATCAGCAACAACAATCGCCATTTGGGGACCAACAAGGTTGCAGTAACCTCAACCATCGGGGACCAAAACAGGGAGACTGCGAATCGAGTTCGGGAACTGCACGTTGCTACATACGCTACCATCTCACAAACTCGAGACTTGGAAAGAGACTACTATATCAGAGACCAACTCATTAAGGACCTTGTCGCCACTCGGGCGAAGGCAAGAGAGCGTCAGGATAGACACTCGACACTCGAAGAGAGAGTGGTCGCAGCCGAGCATAGGTTGGTAGAACTACAAGACGCATCGGCTTCGTTTCAAGCACCACTGGGGACGTATTGTCGTGAGCAGAGTTCATTTTACTCACAAGACCTTGTAGATTAGGTCTATGAGTATGTGTTGGTGCTACTCCCCTCCATGTGTAGGCCCGACCCTGCGAGTTAGTGATTACACTAGTCCAGAGATTTATTTGCGGTCCAAACTTTTCCTTGAAATGATGTGGTGTAGGCCTGCTTCAAGCACAAAATTTTCTCTAAAACTAAATATACTAGAATCATACAAATGAAATGGGCATGCATATTATTTCACTGGGAGCAATACTACTAAGAATTCATAAGTTTATTATATATAGACTCTCATTATGGATTGTTTTCAGAACACCATAAAAAAAATAGGAACACGATACACTCAGAACTAAGATAAACTTAGTTAGATAACTCACGACGTATAAATCCTTATTCAAGACACATTATCATCTCACCTTTTTAAACCTCATGGTTGAAAGGTGCCTTTTTCGTAGGCATATAGGGTGCGATCATACCAGCACTAATACACCGGATCCCATCAGAACTCTTCAGCTAAGCGTGTTTGGACAAACATAATCCTAGGATGGGAAAAACTTAACGCCCGTACAAAACCTACTTCTACCCACTACCATAATTCCGTCTCAGGAACGTTAGCAGAAACAATGAGAATAGTTCAGTAAAGTGCGAAATTTATATATGTGTATATAAATGGTAAGGATATAACTAGAGATAATCATCCCCACTCATGACATCGTTTCTCCCCATGCAACAGGGTTATGTCTTCACAAGAAGGTAACCAGCTAACAAGCAAGGCAACAATGCTGCAGATAGACTCTGCTACTTTTCAAGCTGCGGTCACGGCAACCGTGACAGCCGTCATGGCGCAACTCAATGCTAACAACACCAACAGAGGTGAGGGCGGTGTCGGAAATACTAACCGCAATAACAGTCAAGAACACCAGCGGGTGTCCACCAACGAAGGCGCCTCAGACCACAAACCTAAGAACAAGAAATGAGAGTTTTGGGACAAAAAGAAGCGCAACCTATATCAAAAACGCGCTAAAAGACATCAATCTGTGGCTGCCCCTGTAATTACAACAACAGTCACCACTCATGCCTCGACACTAGCCACAACGGCTGTCACTCAAGCACCGGTCAGACAATATATGGGAACACTCCCAAAGTGTAACAAGTGTAACTACCATCACAATGGGGTTTGTCGGGTGCCGCACTGTAAAAACTGCAACAAGAACGGACATATTGCCCGTTTCTGCAGGACCCAGACCCAGCACATCGCTTCAATCGCCAATACCAGTGTAAGTCCAGTATGCCACGTATGCGGGGAAATGGGACACTTCAATAGAGACTGTCCAACTGAGAGGAATGACGGGGGAGCAGGAGGAGTGTGACAAACAAACCAGCAGGAGAAACAAGGAACCTTATTAGGACTTTTGTAATGTTTCCAACAACAAAAACGTTTAAGTACCATATGTTTGTAATGAATTTGGTATGTTTGCTAAAATTACCGTCTTTCAAAAAGTAGTTAAAATACTCTCTCGTTCAATCAAATCAAAGACACTCATATATGACCTTAGGATCATTACCGGTGAGCTGCGATGACTTGGTGTATACATCAGGGTTAATTATAATCAAAATACTACGGACTTAAAGAGAATAATTATGTCCTGACTCCTGTTCCATGTCTAGTAGTGGGGTTAGGGTAGAGCCACTCACTCGACGATTTCATCAATACCAAATTACATACGACTTGCATATACCGCTCGATCATAGAGTGACCTGTCAGGGATCATGATATAAAGTATCATTACTAGCTATCAGAACATACTTACTACCGGTGCTAGCTGCTGTGGTATGAATCATTTTCAGTAACAATAACATCGATCAAAACGGAACACACTGAAAAGAAACAGAGGATGCACTATCACTCTAACGAATATCTCTTACGAATACAACTTAACACATGTTTTACCTAAAAGACCTGTTGTCATCATTCGATTTCGATTGGTATAGTCCTCACCTTCCCGATTAAACGGCTACGAAAAGACCCTTCACCTAACCCACTGAATATCAAAACCCTCGTCTCTCATAAACACAAATCCGACACGGACCTCCGGGTTATCTCTCGCTGCGAAACCCCAAAACAATCACCAAAGGAGTATTATACCTTCCGAAACCTTTCCACAAGTATTTCCAGAAGACCCTTCGGGAATGTCACGCATGCAACAGATAAGGTTCAAACACAGAAGCTTGGGACGAATACGGTTAGTCTATCACTACTAAGTGTATTCGCGAGGATAATATATAATTAAGATTCTATGGATATTGGATGTGTGTTTCCGCCCTATTTCCTGTTCCTTGTCTGGTTGTGGACTTGGGGCAGAATAACCCATCCAACTGTCTTACCAACCCTAATTACATACGACCTATATGCGCATGTTAAAGATAGATGGACCAGGTACGAGTCCTACCAGGAACTTCGGGACAAGGCTACCCAATAGTGCGAGTGAACGTTCTACCATCCGAATAAGTCTAGTCACGTAAACCGAACCCATATGCTCCCTACCGATCTAATCAAACGAGATACACTAAAGCAGGCTCTATGCAGCGCTCCGAGGAGAAGTTATTACTTATGACTTAGTACAAATTCGAGAAAGGCTGAAAGCACCTCGAATCCGACAAAAGAGCTACATAGATAAGCGACGCAAACCCTCAGAATTGCGGGTTGGTGACCGAGTTCTGCTAAAGGCCTCACCGTTGAAAAGAATGATATGTTTCGGTAAACATGGGAAACTGAATCCAATGTACAGCGGGCCATTCAAAATCCTCGCTAGGATTGGCGCGGTAGCATACAAACTCCGACTGCCACAAGAACCTAATAATGTACATCCAACCATCCACGCGTCAAATTTAAAGAAATGTATGTCTGACGAGACTCTTGTGGTACCTCCCGACGAAATCAAAACCAACGAGAGTCTCCACTTCGTGGAAAAATCGATAGAAACCATGGATCGAAAGATCAAAAGAACGAAATTAATGTCGCATCCCTGTTGTGAAGGTCCGTTGGAACATAAAACGAGGACCCGAATTCACCTGGGAACGTGAGGATCAAATGAAACAAAAATACTCGCATCTTTCCCCAACTCTCGAAGTCCCAATCAAAGTGCTAATTTCGAGACGAAATTCCTTCTAACTGGGGGATGATGTGACAACCGTCAATTTCCGGTCAAGTCAAAGTCAAATAAAGTCAACAAGTCAAACCGGTCGACTCAATTAACCCTTGTATATTAGGGTTTACATCGTGTTTACTATTGTACAACACATCATCGTAATGCAAGTATCACTTTAAGCCTTCCTGTGTTTAGAAAAATCTAAACCCTAATCAGGGTAACTGATGGAACAACTCAATAAAACATTAATACATACCCTTCGGGGGCGTATAATGCTCATAACAAGGCAAAACGGGGCTTACAAACCTTGCATTTCGAAGTTAAACACTCAAAAAAGTCGCAAATAAAGTCTCTCCCAAATCTCTCCAAGTATGTGAAATCTCTCCCAAATCTCTCCAAGTATGTGAAATCTCTCCCAAATCTCTCCAAGTATGTGAAATCTCTCCTAAATCTCTCCAAGTATGTGAAATCTCTCCCAAATCTCTCCAAGTATGTGAAATCTCTCCCAAATCTCTTCAAGTATGTGAAATCTCTCCGAAATCTCTCCAAGTATGTGAAACCTCTCCCAAATCTCTTTAAGTATGTGAAATCTCTCCCAAATATCTCCAAGCATGTGAAATCTCTCCCAAATCTCTCTCATAACCTTCCTCAACTTTTTATAATCATTTGGGGCATCCCGACCCTTAACTTAGTCAAAAACCGCTCGAAACGGGAAGTTTATGCGAAAAACAGCTCTATAGAAGCGAAACCCTCTTAGAGGCGCAACCCTAAGAAGCGAAACCCTAAGAAGCCTCCTGGACCGAAGCCTCTCTTTAGAACCGACTCTACTCCTTAAGGACCGAAACTAGCTTAGGAACCGAACACTGGAGGACCGAACCTGCCAAGAACCGAACCCGAATGTCCAGTTCGGGCCCGAAACCTGTACAACCGAAGGTCCCTTTTCGGACCGAACCTTCATTTCGCTTCTATCAAATCCGGGTTCGCTTCCAACTCCAGTTTCAGCTTCGGGTCTTCCTGTCTCGGACCGAGGGCTAGGTTCGGGTCTCACCCTTTAAGGACCGAACCTTCGGCCTGACCTCAGATTTTATCATTTCTTCCCGGTTTTCGACCCCGATCTCGTTTTAAGCCCGTTTTCGATGATTTTCGCACGGGATTTTCGTATAAATCCATATTTTATTATTTTTAACCTTCCAAGATCATAAAATATGCGTATTCTAAGGATTCTTGTATTAAAACCCACACTTTTCTTAAGAGCAAAGGCAAAGTACAAAAGGTGGAGTGTTGACTTTTCCATAAAGCAAAGACACAAGCTACCTCCCATACCCACTCCATGACACCCTCAGTCACTATTCACATCAACCTTGTCCACTCATTGTACTCTTATCCTTCCCCACAAGTGTCCTTAAACCCACACACAAAGAACTTATACTACTCACATTCTCTAGATCACAAACACTTCACCTAAAAGCAAATACACTTTTCTCTCTCATTTTCTCTCCAAGATTTCGAGATTCTCCAGGAGTTTTGAGCTTTCCACCCTCTTTTGGTAAGTAAATTTCATCCTTCACCTTATTATCCCATACTTCTTCACTCAAGTCATGAATTTCTCACACAGATATCGTCATATTTGTTGCTGGATCTTCAAATCTTCAAGTATCTCCCAAGTGTTCTTGACTTGGAAACCTCTCTTCTTCCACCTTCATCTCAGAGAATAACTCAAGGTGAGTTCATACCCCTACATCAGCTTTCCTCAGAAAAGTTGAGTATTATTCACACAACAGCTTTCCTCAGAAAAGTTGAGTATTATTCACGGACTGTTTTGACCATCTTAAACTTAATATCTTTCAAAACTGTTTAATATGAAAATATTTCAGGTTCATACCTTTAAAATGACTACTTGCACATCTCCATATGATTTTTCAACAATTTATGGTGATTTTTACAAAACTGCCTATCATTTCAGAAACGAATTCGGACCAGTCTGTGAATATGAACATTTTCAAACAAGTTAGAGACTTCTAAAAATCATAATAAAAATTATGAATAAACTAGACACATGTTCTAAACTCTCAGACTTTACGGATTTAGTTTTCGACTTCGTATGATTTTTCTATGATGTTTTTAAAACAGTGTAGAAAGGTTAAAAACTAGTTACATAGCTTACAATATTAACAACACTTTGTAGTATGTTGAGCAAATTGCATAACAATAAGTTTCTAAATGTTGAATGTATTTCTTGTTAGTTCATCATCATAAACAAAAATTAGTCATTCATGATAAGGTTTTCCATTCATTTCGAACACATATAATAAACTACAATAAGTATAGTTTATGGATTTTACGAGAAAAGCATACTACATGAAAAAGGTTTTACTCTCAAAACAAATGGGTTTTTCATATACTACATGATAAACTATAATAGTAATAGTTTATGGATTTCATATCACTAATTTATTTCATAAATGGTGATTTCACTTCCACCACGGAAGAGGTTTTATACTCAAACTATATGTAAACTAGTTAACGTAAGTTGTGAGACAATTCTTCCATCGTACTCATAGAGTACGGGTTAAAATTCCTGTAAGTTATAACCAGAGTCTCATGTAGGGAGAGCGTGATAATTGTGTATAGATCTATATTGGGATTGACACCCCACACCTCGTTGCTAGCTACAGCCGGACCTGCAGGTCTACGGGTGACAAGAGTCATAGGATCTTGACGTCTGAAAAACGTTGTTGCAGGTTAATTCTCGTTATAGTATGGTTATAGCGACTCACATAGGGAGTTAACAATCTTTCAAGTTTACGGGGAAAATTCTACTTTAAAAAGGGGTTTTATCTATTTAAAACTACAGACAAGTTATAAGTACAAAACACACACATATTCTCGGTCTTGGGATTTAGGACTACATGACTTTTATAAGGAAAATATTGGATTTTCTTTGGAAACATATTACTATTATAAAAATTATAAGTACAAAACACACATATATTCTCGGTCTTGGGATTTAAGGCTACATAACTTTTTATAAGGAAAATATTGGATTTTCTTTGGAAACGCATTACTATTATAAACATTATAAGTACAAAACACACACACATATTCTTGGTCTTGGGATTTAAGGCTACATAACTTTTTATAAGGAAAGTAAGAGATTTTTCTTGAAGTATACATGACAAAGTACCAGGTTTACACTAAATGGCTTTCATGATATTAAAACTACGTTTCAGCTAGAATTGTTAGACCTCAGCTATAATTTGCTAAGTGTAAATGTTAGAGTTATATAAGAATTTAGTCGCAATCGACTTAGAATTGGTGGGCCCGCCTTACTTCCTGTTCCTTGTTTGGTTGTGGACCTAGGGAAGACCCATTATATTCGACGGTTTATTTAACTTAAATTTTATATAACTTATATACACTGGTGATTATATAAGGAATCTACAGGTCTTTCTAGGGTACATTATTGCATAACATAGGAGCGTTCATTTAACACTTAATAAAGAAAATATTGAATTTTCTGGAATCATACTCTATCGCTTTTACAAGGAAAACAACTTCTTTCTCAAATAAAACTCTTATGAACTCACGAACTTAATTGTTGACACTCTTTCAAAACTACTTGTATTCTCAGGAAATTAGTGAAACAGGAAATCGACAGCTTTTGAGGATGGGACGTTAAATTGTCAAACATTTCATGTTGTCATCATAGTGTAATTGATTTGAAACATGTAAACACATACAATGGTGTAACTTTTTCAATTATATCTATGATGGTTGTATTTACTTTGAGCACTATTATACTCGTTGTTGTGATACTATACATGAAGGCCTCCACCCCCGGACGTTTCCGCCATCCTTGGTTTGGGGGTGTGACATAAGGCATCACAAATCAGGCCACTCTAGTCCTAAAATATGAAATACCTAGCCTATCCTCTAGCATCCAGAATATCACAAAATATCTCATAACACAAAAGTAGGGTTTTTGGGAAAACACCGTTCGGGCTCTGGTTGATTGTACACACTGCTCCTTCTCGTTTTCTCTTAGAAATCTTGCTCGTTTTAGAAAAATCATTTCTTTTGAAATTTTTTCTCAAATCCTCAGTTTGAGTCCAGATTTACCCGAAGGTGCATCCGAATCCCTCAAACCAAGGCTCTGATACCAACTTGTAACACCGTAAATTTTCAAATAAATTTTTTTCATTTAAAATCGCATAATTCTCATAATACATTTCACAAAAATCTCATTTATTTAATTTATAAATCGCAACTCCAAAATTATTTAATTCAAATCCAGGATCCTCTAACATAACTATTTCACTGGTGTGTACAATCAAGCCGGTGCCTTCCCACGATCCTGAGAAACCTGAAACACACAACACATAACACATAACACGGTAAGCACGAAGCTTAGTGAGTTCTCCAAAATTCCACACACAAAATAATTAGCCACTCGAGGCTACAGCTCTGCAAGACCCTCCGGTCAATGTGTCTCAGTAGGACCCTCCAGTCCCACGGCTCGTTGGACCCTCTGGTCCGGTCTCTGTGAGGACCCTCTCATCTCACTGCTCGTTGGATCCTTCGTTCCGGTGTTAGTGAGGACCTTCCGGTCTCATGGCTCGTTAGACCCTCTGGTCCGGTCTGTAAAGCTCCGCATAGTATAAATCACAAAGACATAATGCACATCATAAAACATAAGGCAGGATAACATAATACTCAATGTAAGCACATAAGACCCTCCGCTCACACATAAGTACCACTCTAGGTAAAGTATAGTGAGAAGACTCACCTCGCAAGCAGGTGAGCAAATAACCCCGCGCTCGGATCTCGAACTAGCCTCCGTCTAACACAATGGATGAATATCTCAAATTAATACTATTTTCACGACTCAGACAACCGAAGGCTATTTTTTCTCTATCTAACTCTTTGAAGTGGGTAAAAGACCATTTTACCCCTCCATGGTCTCCATTACTCATGTTGACGAAACCCCAGACTCAACAGAAGTCAAAATCGAGTCAACAGTCCATGTTTGACCCGACTCGTCGAGTACACTCTTGCGAATCGTCGAGTCCCCTCGTTTCCTCAGAAGTCTCAAGAAAGTCCGGCTCAAATCATCGAGTTGACCTCCAACTCGCCGAGTTATCGCACAATCAAACCCATAGGGACAAACCCTCATCGACTCGTCGAGTCAGGCCATGGACTCGGCGAGTCCCTTCGATCTGATTCCTCATTCAGACGATTTAAGGCAGATCTATCACACCAAACTCTAGATCTACCATCTTAAGGGTCTATTGTCACGTAAATCTGTAAGCTTTACGTTCAAACGCGACATATAAAGCTCATAATGCCAATACAACCCTAACAAAGATGATTAAGCACAATAACTCTTATGTGGCTAAATAAAGCTACAATCTTTGGACTCTATGGACCTCCTAAAGTCCAGATCTGAAGTCCAGGCCTTCTAATAGACTTCATGCACTTATTTTCCCCACAAGAGTTAGAAAAAGCCCTAACTTCCAAAATCATGAGATCCAACTAATAAGATGAGAAAGGTTTAGGTTTTATACCTTCTACAGAAGCTCCATGTGAAGAAATGCTAGATCCCGCAGTCTTTTATCGATCCTTGCTTGTTGCTCACTCCTTCCCTTCCAAAAGATTCACCAACCACTTGATATTAGCTCAAGATCTCTCTCTTATCTTCAATCGCCGCTAAGGGTTTCACACAGGAGAGGTGAGCAGCTGGTGAGGCGCACTTGAGCTTATAAGTCCCTTTAAATAGGTCCCAAACCCGGGAATTTAGGGTTTCACTACACAACACCTACTCGACGAGTTAGCTTTCTGACTCGTCGAGTCCACTCATTATTTTCCACGCGACAACTCGACCCTACTCGACGAGTTAGTCTCCCAACTCATCGAGTCATTCCATAAACTTCATAAATTCAACCATACAATAATTTACCTGAAATTCCGGATGTTACAAAATGGGTGCAATGCGTGCAATCAGCTGACGTCAAGTTAGTAATTTCCATAATACCCATACATGAGTATTATGTCTTTATGTGAATTGCATACCTTCAGGAATTGCATGATAGAATTTCCTGATTTGTGATTTCTTTTAGCCTAGGAGGAATTGGATGTTATGTATTACCTGTAATCTATATTAGCAAAGTTAACTGCTATGTGTGTATTTAAAAAATTATATACGATTAGGATCATATAGCCCTAGAATGATTGATTTAGCCTTATTTCATGTTCCTAGTTCGGTTGTGGACTTAGGGTAGAATCATTTATTCGATAGTCTATTTGATCTCGTATTGTGTATAATTTTTATGTATAAGGCAACTAACGGTGCTGGTAGAGGTTCCTTGTATTGCATAAGGAAGTGAGACGAGGACTCCTAAGAGATCCTAGGGAGTGATATAGTAGGATATGTATGTTATTTCGCATAGGGCTTATGAGAGTCTCTAAGGTAATGTAACTTACAGGATTCAGGTTGATTCTTGAAGAAAGTACATATATGTGTGGAAGGTACTATTAGGCCCGTACTACTGGAAGCATAAGATCCGTACTCGAATCAAGGAAAATCACGGGGATTGTATGGAGCTAGTTGATGGTAGATGGCATGGTTGCCACCATGATTCATTGTGTATTCCTATCTTTATCGGCCTTTCTATTTTGGTTATTCGAAAGGAGAATGAGTTTGGTAATTGTACGGGCCTTAGTGGTCATGGCAGTTCAAGTTTGATTGGTGCAAACAAATGTGAGTTACTCAATTCTAAGGTCTCAAGGGCCTTGCTCGAAGTGGTGCCAGTTTGAGTCACATGACTTAAGTAGGAAGCGATTGTGATGATTGGCTCAAGGTTCCAGCCTGATGTTGAGTGGTCGGCCAGTGGCTTAGGCTGTTGTTTTCTATGACAATGATTATGTGCTTCAAGCCTTTCGAGTTCGAAGGGAAGAAAGAGCGGGCATAAGATTTCAGATTTGGGGTGTAGACCCAACATTGGTCTACATAGTTGAGGTTTCTACGGAAAGTGTGGGAATACACAAGAGGATTCTTGTTGCATGATTGGCTCGAAATATTTCAGATGTGGGCGAGGGAGTCATTATTGTTGAGATTGTAAAAGATGAGATATAGGGTCTGGTTTGTTTGGAATCAGATAGGTCTTGTTCTAAATGATTGTTTCAGGTAATCAGGAGAAGTGAATCGGGACCGGAAAGTTTCATTGTCTCTGATGTGCCCCGACTATAAGAATGAAATCTATTTTTAATCATGTTGATTCTTACGACCAGTTACTAAGAGGGTGGTTAGTCCATCAGTTGATAGCTAGAGATGTGGTGCTATAATAGGACTGTCATAGTTTTGCTTATGCACCTGCATGAGAAATGTAATGCTCGAGGTGTTAGTTATGGGGAAAGTTTTTGAGGTCTTCCATATGAAGTTTAGGGTTTCCTTATGAATGGTTGGTCATTATTCGAAGGATTGTCATATGTTATATTGCATTCCAAGAGTCAAGGTTTGTATGCATCTGGTTGAGTCGGTCTAAAGCTCGGGTATGGTAGGCGTCAGTTGATGATGGTTTGAACCATAAGTGGGGGAGAACTGGGAATTCTGCTTAGAGGATCATCATCCGGTTCAACTTTATGGTTTCAGCTCAATGGGTCCGAGGGATCTGCGGTGCAAGTAAGGTAGATTTTGGGTTCGGGTTTATTGCGACATTAGAGAAGGAAGGTGGGCTGCCATCAATTTTCTCAGGGTTGGGGAGTTTCTCGTTGTGTTCTCAAGGATTCTTCATAATCCTTCATGTTTATGAAATAATTAATTTTTGGTCAGGTCATGAGTGGAAAGTTAGATGTCTTTCGGTTCATTCCTTCCGGGACGTGCGTGTTGTCCTCATATCGGAAGCTGTTGGATGAAGATCTCGTTGTAATTAGGGCTCCCTTTTGGGAACGTCGAGGATTAGGTCAATAAGAGCTTATGCCGATCAGATTGGTACTGATTATTGATAGATTGTTTAGCTTGCAATTCAAATCACTATCTATAGTCAAGGATGGGAAATTGTTGATCCGTCAATTAGCTTTAGAGTTTGGTATGTGTATTTTCGCATAGAATATGTTCAGTGGTCTGTGGGATCATTGAGATTAGTTGTTGATGAATTTTCGATCATGTATTATTTTGTTCATCTTCTAAAACTAAGGTTGTTCGAAGATTTCGAGCTGTATCAGGTGGAAGAGCAATTGATGCTTCAACCTTTTGCTAAGTTATGTAAGGTGTATATCTTGGTTTCTGGGTATGTGTACCCTTAATTGTTGGTTGTGGAATTATTTTTCATAACGAGCTCGAGTTTGGCAGTTGTCCTTGGTTATTAGAAGCTCAAATGTCGGGGCGACGTTCAGTTTGTTAGGTGTGAATTTGGGATCTACATAGAGTCCAGTTTTGGCAAGTTATGTCGGTAGGGTTGGCATTGAATTGATCCGATCAGGATTCTAGCAGCATTTCTAGATAATTTTGGAGTTTTCTTTTGAATTTGGAAGTTTTATCAGGTTAGTTGCACATTGTTGGGATGTATATTTTGGTAGTTCATCAAGTATTATCATGAGTGGTATATGTGGACTGAGGATGATAGCCTGAGAACCATGGTCTGGTTTATCGCATGGCTCTTGTTCGGTTTATTGCTTTAGAATTGGAACAAGCGTTCAATTGCCTACCTATTCCGTGTTCGCGTGCGACCATGATTTCATCTCATTTTGCGTCGGCAACAACTCAGACTATAGAAGGATTATGTGTTATAAAAATTTATGGGTCATGTTATGTCTAGTAAGTACTGAGAGGGATGTTGATTGGGTTCCTGCAAGCCGGTGGGTTGATGGTTGAGTACCTTAGGGTCCTATGGTACTAGTCGTGATTCCTCAGGCTAGTGATGAAATGATGGCAAGATCAGTTTTGTATCATGAGCTTATCGTTCTAGTGGTTAGGTGGTGTCACGACGTATCGTGAACCAGTGATTGTATAACTCATGTGGGTGAGACTTGATACTCATCTGATTGAGACTCTTAGGTCTCAAATAGTTAGTGTTATTGTCATGGATGGGTGTTAGAACATTTTAGGGAGCCAGGAGGCTCAGTGACCAGTTGGTTTGGATCATGTGAATGGTAAAAGTTTGTTTTGCTGGAAGTATTACTTGTGCGTCAGAAAGCACTTGCTGAATGTTTGCATCTGTGGACCCCCATTTTCTCGTAGGTTATTTATTAGGAGTTTAGTTACCAGTGTTGGGTATTGGATCTGAAACTTTGGGTCATGAGGTTCTTTGATAATGTATCGAGCGATTTGTGAAGTGACTGTACATCTAAGCTCTTGAGGGATTTGGATGCAATGTTAGATTCTTGGATTGACCATTGTTATGCTCGTGAGAGCAGTTGGTTAGTGATGACTTATCAGGAAGTCAAGTATGTATTTCAAGTTTTTGGGCATAATTTTCGGATTTGGGATTGGTTGAAATTCATGATCAGGATGTTTTGAGTATTCATTCTGCATGGTTTGGTGGTGATCATAGTCATGGATTAGGGGTAGGTGCGACGGAAGGATGATCATCTGTGTTAGAGTATGGTTTCTATAGTTTAGACTGATAGGTTCCCGGTTTTGGGAAGTATATTATTGGATTTGGTTTCTAGTTGCATTTTTAAGAGCTTCCCCGATTTGAATGGTTTTCGTTTGAGTTGGGTCTTATAATTAGGGAGAGAGAGAGAGAGAGATAGTTGTGCAGTTGAGTGTTTCCAAGTTATTGGGTTGTTACTTGGCAGTTGTGGGGTTCCGAGTGGTCTCTTGAGATTCTTCATGGATGCCTTAAATTCGAAGTAGTTGGAGGGAGCTTATGGAATTCGTTGGTTTTGTTTCCAGATATTATGCCCGAGATGAATTTCGAGGATGAAATCCAGTTTAAGTGGGGGGAGAGTTGTAACACCCAGCTTTGGGATGTTTCTTAATTCAGGATTATGGAACGTAAGTCGATCATGTAATGGCTTTGGACTTTATGCAAATAAAGTTTAGACCATATCAGATATTGATAATATTGGTTAAGTGATTAAAGCCCTTGAATTGTGCTTTGAAGAAAAAAGGTAAAATGGGAAAAGTATTATTTTGGGCTCCTTGCATGAATTATGGTTTTATTTCGCGTGGATATAAAGATCGCCGAAAATGGAGTTGAAACGAAGAATTTATGACTGTTTGAAGGTGGAGTGGAACTGGGTGAAAACCCGTCGTTACGAGGTGACAAGAATGTTGTCACGGAGTGATGACTCATCATGAGGTGGCAAGCAGGTTGTCACAAGGAGAAAACTGTGCAGCCACAGCCCATAAATTTTTAGGTTTTTAAAGGTATTTAAAGGTAAGGATTGATGTTTTAGGGTATTTTCTTAGCCTCCATCACATCTATAACTCCTTAGGAGCAACACTAGCCTCCTTCTTCAAGATTTGAGCTCCCCCGTCTCCTCTCTCCTCTTTTGGGTGTTTTAATGGTATTTTTTTATGAAGCTTGAAGATCAAGGAAGTTCTTTTGGTTGCAAGGAATTTTGTTATAAATTTGGATCCATCAAAGCCACTCCATTTCTGGGCTATTGTGAGTATAAAATTTATATCTTGCTCTTTAGTTCTTTAGATCTCTTCATTTGTGGTTTTTTGTATTTTTAATCCATTTTAAGGGTGTTCTTGGACTTGAGTGGACTCCCACATCTTTTGATCAGTTTGGAATGCTTCTTGGACCTCATGGACTAGGAAAGTTATGATATTTTGTCTTCCTTTTTAGCCATGCAAGTTATCTTGGTCCTTTAGGTCATTTTGGTGTATTAAAGTTTAGATCTTGAAAGTTTGAGATATTATTCTGGATAAAGTTGGCAACTTTAACCGTCTACATCATGTTGATTCAGATATGAAGGTTGGAGACTTGAATTTAATTGATTAAGTTGAACAAGATGCATTCTTGGCTCCATTGAGACTTAAAGACTAGATCTAGATTGATAAACTTTTTCCATTATGAAGCTATTAGGAACCAGATCTGATGATATTAGCTTTAGTCTTTAAGGATTAAGCTCTTAGTGAAGAAAAATCATTATGAACGAAACCACGACGTGACCAAGGAAGTCCCAAGACGTAGCGGCGTGTTGTAACGCGTCTGTTTTGTCTGGAAGTGATCACGATGTGGCAGAGGAATTTCCACGACATGGGGGTCATCTAAGTTAACTTTGACTGTTGACTTTTTGACCAATTTGAATTTTGGTCAAACTTGGTTAGAATTTAGTATTTAACTAAGGACTGGTCTTGGTTTGGCTTTAGGAAGATTAGGTTGGATGTTCTGTGTTCTGAGGTAGCTATCGAGCTTTTATTGAGCAGTTCAAGTGAGTCTTGTCACTATACGATGTAGGGTGCTAGTTGTATTTGTGATACTTTCATGGAAGACCCGGGGAGCAGCATGTGGCATTTGTATGAAAGACCATAGGGGTAGCCCACAGAAGTTTCATGAAAGAGCATGGGATCAGCCCATGACACTTGAATGTTGGACCATGGGAGCAGCCCATGGCATTTGGAAGTAAGACCATGGGGGCAGCCAATGACATTACCTGGGAGGATCATGGGGGTAGCACATGAAAATGTATGTATAGTATATAGTATTATAGGGAACTCACTAAGCTTTTTGCTTACAGTTTGTGGTTTAAATGTTTTCAAGTTTTCTTATATTAAAGGAGGGGCGCGACTCGATTGCATCACATCCATTGGATATTTCGGCACATAATAATTTTGATGATACTTTGATCAATGTTTTGAGTCAAATGGTTTTATCTAGATCTTTGAAGTTGTAATTTGAATAAATACTTTTATTTCAAAATGAAAAAAATTTGGTTAAAATTGGGAAGTTACAATGTGGCACGTTGAACCACCCATCGATCGACACGTCACCCTGGCCAACCATATACGCGACATGCAGGGGACATGGTATGCGGCGCACCTTCGATTTTATACTATAAATTGCTACGGTTATCAGCATTTCTCTTCACACCACTTATCCAATTCTCTCTAGATTACCTCCTAGCCTTTTAGCCCTTTTCTCTCGAGTTCCCGACCCCTTTAGTGAAGCCCTGCGATGTCAGATAGCCGATGAATAGAAGCTCCCGGATTGGAGTTCTTCCCGCTTAATTCCCTGTTTTCATCAGAAAGCTCTGTAAGTTAAGTCACACCTACTTTATTCAAGTGTAACTTTTAATTATAGTCATAGTTGTTATTATGAACCTATAATTAAAATTTATCAGTAATTCCAAGTCATTATATTGATTGATCTACTTACAGGGATGATGTCTAAGCAAAATTTCGTGAGGTGTTTAAAGTGAGATTTCCAAATAGTACACTTTATATATCAAACGAACCCTATCTCCGATATGATCCTACCTGGTTGTTCCTTACTTGATAGATCTTGTTGTAGACATTGGGATTATTGAGGAATATAGACTATCATTAGTCGCCAGAAATATAAGACTAAGACTTAGTAATATGAACCTAGTACCGAAGCGAAGCACTACCGATTTTCAGTCATCTACTTTAACAAGTGAGTCCGTAGTTACTTTCTACTTACACATAAATACAAGCATTCTAAATGTTCAATTACTATGTCTGATGTTTAGCTGTGTTTAATATATCTATGTAATATGGTATATCTATTACTTTATTAAACCATATATAAATTATTATACTTAAATATGATTGGGTAGTGAAGGGATGTGTGAAATAAACGATGAGAGGCTCTGATAGGTTAGTAAGGGGCTGAGTAAAATAATAAATGAGAGGCTAATGGAAGGATTGTGAGAAATAACGAGTTGTGACCTGCTGCGCTATAACTAAAGTACTATTGTATTGTTGTGCCTAGTCACCTAGGAATAAAATAGTTAGTAAAATGCTATGCAAAATAATGAGTTGTGACATGATGTGCTATGAGCAATATACTATCGTACTGTTGTGCCCAAAGTACTATTGTACTTTTGTGCCTAGATGTTTAAGGAAGGATAGATGACAACTGTTGTTGATAAAGATCCTTTAGGAAAGATCCCTTGAGATCATTATTTAAAGATTAGGAAGTGAGGAGAATGGGTATGGATAACTGGGTTATTTGTTTGCTAAAAATTTATAATTAAAATTATAATATTGTGGGTTGAAAACACAATGTACTCACCCAGGTTTCCCCAACCTGACCCACTCAGATTATTTGTATCACAGGTATTTAAATAAAGATACTTGGATAATGATGTATGTGTCTGCTGAGAGAATCAAGGAGATGTAGACCATTAGTATATTGAGATGTTGTAAGTCTCCATTTATGCTTATGTTTCTTATATCAGTTATAACATCCCAGGATTTTAAAATATAAAATCTTCTGAGATCCCTTGATTTTGTTATTATATAATGTCAAGGATATTTTGTGACCAATTCCTTATTAACAAATGTTTGAAATAAGCATAAACAAAAAGTTTTAAAATGACTGTAAAACTGGGGATGCCACAGTTGTATTAGAGCACTAGTTTAAGCGAACTCAAAATTTAGAGGATTTATAGACTTAAACTTAGAATGTTAAGCGATGATCATGTGATGTGCGTCTATTATATTTGAAGTAGCATACCAGAATTGACACAAGAACTAGCTTACCTTAGGATAAGATTCCTAAATTGCTGTCATGTGCTAATGAATTATAACATGCTTTAGGATGCTTAAATTGTTGTTAATTGATTTGATGAAGAGTCTATTGCCGACGTAGAAATAGGAAATTTTATGTGTTCGGGTTTCTAAACATTTAATTTTAGTATTAGAACATGCATATAACTTTTCGTAGTGATAAGGAGGATTATGTGTCTAAAACTTTCCTATCTTAATATTCTCATCTTGGTATATTGAACGCCCGCTTTGGTGCATAGAACGTCATGGTGAGAACGCGAAATGGATTGGAAATGATAATGGAAACCAACAGCCTAATCCCCATGTGATTGAGCTTCCACTTGGAATGGTACCTGTAGCTGAACTTATCACGATGGAATGAGTCCAAACAATGATTCAGGCTATAATGGACGGACAAAGGGAGGAGACGAGACAAATTTTAAGTGAGAATAGCAACGAACCCACTACACCCATCATGCAATGTGAGATGGAAGAAGAACAGTCGGAGAAAAGAAATTACAGTCGGACTGTTAGGCAAGGTGAACCCCAAGTAGTTAAAAGGAACAATCCTGATAATAAGATTGAGCAAGATGGATGTAAGTATAAAGATATCATGGCTGCCAAACCACCAAGTCGTTTAGGGAGCCCAACACCAGTGGAGGTTATGGACTGGATCTCCGAGATAGAGATGGTGTTTGAGAGTTGCGACTACATCAACAGGCTAAAAACCGTCCTTACGGTCAGACAACTAAAGACTAGAGTGCTAAGCTGGTGGAAGTTGTTAGCTGACACTATGCTGGAAGGAGAAGCCATTAAGATGTATTGGGAAAACTTTCTTGAAGAGTTGTAGATGCAGTAATATGCTGAACAAGATCTTCAGGAAATCAACAATGAATTCCAAAACCTGAAGAAAGGAAAAATGAGTGTCAGCGAGTATGCTGCAGCTTTCACTGAAAAGATGAAGTTGGTTCCTTACCTAGTTCCTACCGAGATTTCCAAGGTAAATAAGTATTCTAGTGGACTATCAGTGGATTTTGGTCTAACGATGAAGCTAGCAACCACTCTAAAAGCAGCCATCTGGGCAGCTAGGAATGTGGAAACCCAGATAAAGGAAAAAGGTCTGGAAAAAGGTAGAACTAGGGAGAAAAGAAAGTTTGAGGGATCTTCAAGTTCCGATAAGAAGAATAGGTTTTCAATGTCTGGACCGATGACAAGAGATCTGGGGACAACAACGAAGAAAAGTGGTGTGAAAGGTGCATAAGGAAGCACTTCGGGAAATGCAAAGAAGAGGTGACTTGCTACAAATATGAAAGGCCTGGTCACTTTGCTGATGAGTGAAGATACAATGGGAGGGTATGTTTCGAATGAAGAGAAGAAGGGAACTTAATGAAGGAATGCCCAAAGAAAATAGAGTCTGCAAAACCGAATGCGCCGCCAAAGCCAAGGGCAAGAGCATTCCAGATGATCATTGATGGAGCAGATTATTAAGATTGTGGATCTGCGTATCCGAATTCTAGAATATATGTTAGCCATCCTACATAGATAGTAATATGTAGCCTGATGAAAGAGGCATAATGTAGAGTGGACTTGAATAGAACTGTAATCGTTTTTAAGAAGTAGTATAATCCTTAGTTATGTTACACTATCCGATATGTTAAATCGTTATACGGATTTCTTGTGTGGTGACTTGGAGGACTACAAGAGAATACTTGGGATGAGTATGAGTATGTGTGAAAGTTAGTAGAGGCGTATACTACCGGAAGCACATGAATCACACTTGGATCAGGATGAGTCACAAGGATACTAAGTCTCTAAGTAGTTAAGCTATTTTGTTCATTTCCATCATTACCTTTGTTTCGGTAATGAATGTGAAGATAAATATTAATTCCGACCTTAGTGGCCATATCGAATCAAATTCGACTATTCTACGAATTAAGTTTGACGTAACGTCTGACTATAGATTGAAAGAAAAGATAATTGAAGTGATCAATTGAAGTATCGCGATCACTGTTAAAATTCAGCATCTTGTAACTAGAAGTGCTACATGCTAAAATATGATAATATCATATTAGAACATGAAGGAAGGTATACTTAATGTAGGAGTCTGTCTGACTCAAAGGGATCTAAGTCTAGCCATCACATCATAAAAAAAGGTCATTAGAGCATGACCATTCGTTATGGTAATTGAAGTAAACACTTTATCATTCTAAAACGACCAGAAGCCTCCAATAAAGAACAAATTTGGAAGGAAGAGCAGGTGCATGATTGAGCACCATTAGTAGTCTAGAAGTTTAAGGAGTTAGAAACTCATTTGAAAGGACATAAGAGTTAGGGTTATTACCTCGGATGGAAAGGTAACGTGCAGAGTCATCTTATAAGCCCTATTTTGCTGATGATTCCAGGACATAATCTTCCTAAGGGGAGATAATTGTAACATCCATGGATTCGGGATAGTCAATTAAGATATAATAATCTTTAAAAATGAATTTTTGATTGAAGATTATTTAGGATAAATAATCTTAACCAAAGTTATAGTATATGTGACAAGGATTCCATACATATATAGAACGCGAAAATCCGACTTCGTATGAAGAATTTACGCTTCTTTGAAGTTTCACGCTTAAACCGACATGACTCTTTTTATCGTAGAAAGTGATTTTTTGATAGATTACTTATGAGCCTAAGTGATCTAAAAGAAAGTGGTAGTGGTCGTAAAAACGAGAGCGAACATATAAGGAACTTCCAAATCTGACTTCGTGAGAGGAAGTTATGATTTTAGAAGTGCAGCGTAGCAGTGTACGAAACAGAAACCAAAAAGGAAATCGGAGAGTTGTTAGGAAAAACAATTTAAACAAGAATCAAAGATCTCATTAGGAGGAGTCCGTCGATATAAATACAGTCGAGAACGGACATCGGACAAGAGAGTTGTGAAATTTTAACGGACTTTAATAGTCTAAGTTATTAAAATTATAACTTTAAAAATAAAGTAAAATTGGCCAACTGAGTCTAAACAAAAGTTGTAGATCTCGTCAATAGCTATGTGTGGATATAAAACGCATCGAAAATGGAGCTCATATGAAGAAGTTGTGAACTATTTAAGAAAACAGAAAAATTTGCATGCAACCGTGTGCCCAGAGGGCGCGTTGCGCCTCTGATGTTCCATAGGAAATGCAACACATGGCACCACCCATCGATTGACACATCACCTTAGCCGACTAGATATATGATGCATAGGGAAAATGGTGTGCGGCGTACCTTCAATTTTATGCTATAAATTGCTACGATTTTCTACATTTCTCTTCACACCTCTTCTCCAATTCTCTTTAGATTACCTCCTACCCTTTTAGCCCTTTTCTCACGAGTTCCCGAATCCTTTAGCAAAGCCCTATGGTGTTAGATAGCTGGTGAATAGAAGCTTCCGGATCGGAGTTCTGCCCGGTTAATTCACGGTTTTCATCAGAAAGCTCTATAAGTCAAGCTACACTTATTTTATTGAAGCGTAAGTTTTAATTATAGTCATAGTTGTTATTATGAAACTATAATTAAGATTTATCAATAATTCCTTGTCAATATATTGATTGATTTACTTATGGGGATAATTTCTCGGCTGGATTTAGTGAGGTGTTTAGAGTGGGATTTACATACAATATACTTTGTACACCAAACGTACCCTACCTCCGATATGATCCTACCTGGTTGTTCCTCACTTGATAGATCTTGATGTAGACATTGGGATTAGTGAGGAATGTAGACTATCATTAGTCGCTAGGAATATAAGACAAAGACTTCGTAATATGAACCTAGGTCGCATCAAAAGGAAAAACCAAGTACCGAAGTGAATCGCTGCCTGAGTTTTCAGTCATCCACTTTAACAAGTGAGTGCATAATTCATTTCTGCTTACACATAAATACAAGTATTCTAAATGTTTAATTGCTATGTTTATTTTTAGCTATGTTTAATATATATGTGTAATATGGTATAGCTATTACTTGATTAAACCATATATAAATTATTATACTTAAAATATGATTAGGTAGTGAAGGGTTGTGCGAAATAAATGATGAGAGGCTGTGATAGGTTAGTAAAGGGCTGGGTAAAATAATAAATGAGAGGCTAAGGTAAGGAATGCGCGAAATAACGAGTTGTGACCCGCTATGCTATAACTAAAGTACTATTGTATTGCGGTGCCTAGTCACCTATGAATAAAATAGTTAGTAAAATGCTATGCAAACTAATGAGTTGTGACATGTTGTGCTATGAACAATATACTATCATACTGTCGAGCCTAGATGTTTAAGGAAGGATAGATGACAACTGTTGTTGATAAAGATCCTTTAGGAAAGATCCGTCCAAATAGATCATTATTTAAAGGTTAGGAAGTGAGGATAACGGGAATGGGTAACTTGGTTATATGTGTAACATCTGCAACCCTAAGGTACTAAAATTCATTCTTTTATTTTTCATTATGAGGGTCCTCACATAGGATTTGGTAAAAAAATTAAAAAATAAATGTTTTTAAAGAAAAGGGTTTTCTAATAGAAGAAAGGGTGTGGTGGATGCAATCGACCGAGCTCAAGTAAGTTTTCCCAAAATACTCATACATCTTATCTGTTATGATTTTCATTGTGAATTTGTAAACCGCATGCTAGTTAGGGCTAAGGACCTACTCAATATTTTCATGATAGAATGTTAGGAGAGATGCCTTTATATGCCTATTGTATGAGCTTGTAGACTTGCATGCTAGTACTGACCAGTCAATTATAGGATGACCTGATTAGGCTATGCTTGGTTTTGATTACTTGATGCTCAAATGTTGCTTGCTTTGTGATTTTTAGGAGTTCTAACTGGTTTTAGCTAACTAGTAAGTGAATATGCTAAGCTACATATTAATGACACTAGGTAATTTTAGAAGATTAGGTTTTAACTCTATTGCACAACTTTTGTTTGAGTCCAACCGTTGTAGTGTAAGACCTCTCATTCGAAGAATTATCTAGTTTTGGTGATATGTAATTGTATTCGTGAGCTAGTTAGAGGAAGTTAGCAGGAGTTCCTTCTATAGTTGATGGCGGAGAATGGTGTGGAGTTTTCCCTAGGAAAACCTAGGAAGAGATTTAGTGCTGGGAAGATAATCTTGATGAGGGATAAATGTTTGGTTATAAAGTGACTAGGCGGATTCAAAGAAATCCTTGAGAAAGTACGGATAAATGTGGAAGGTAGTATGGGCCCATACTACTAGAAGCAGAGGATCCGTAATCAAGATAAGGAAAGCTGGGATGGAACCAGGACGTTTATAGAGTATGAGACCCCTTTATTTATATATTGATGTGTATTCTAATGGTTTATATGGTCTATTTTCAGTATGGTGACTCTGCAAGGCAGGCCGGTTGGTAGTTCTGGTGCTGGGGAGGGCTCAGGATGAGGTTCTAGAGTCGGGCAGTTGGATGATCAAACAAGGGAGTTCATTTCATCTAAGATTACGCGCTGCATTCTTGAGCAGAGTCCTGTGATCTTTGGTACGGTCAAGGAGGGCATTCTGTAGATTTTGGATGAGCTATTGAGCTCCTTTAATTCTGAGATGGTGGCCTTAGTAACAACGCGTTCTTTGACCTTCAGGGAGTTCTGGGCGTGTGGGGCTCTGGACTACTATAGGGAGAAGGATCCGATAACGAGCAGGCGATGGTTAGCGGATGTTGCTAACGCTTTCCGCACCAATAGTTGACCCGAGGGGGAAAAGGTCAGACTTGCTTCATGTCTTCTGAAGGACAGGGCACAAGACTGGTGGGAGGAGGTTGGGCGCTCCGTTGGTGATGAGGCTGTTGATTCCATGTCATGGGATGATTTTATGACTAGGTTCAAGGATGAGTTTGCACCAGTGATTGAGGTGCAGCAATTAGCGTGAGAGTTTCAGGATCTCCGCCAGACTACTCAGACGGTGGCTGAGATCACCATGATGTTTCGAGAAAAGGAACTTTTGGTTCCACAATATATGGCAGACGAGGAGATGAAGATGGTGAGGTATCATGAGATGTTGAGCAGCGATATTCGGCAATTTGTGAGCTGATCCATTCGCAAAACACTGGAGGATATGATAGCGAGAGCTTGAGAGAGGGAGATTGATATTGAGATGAAAAAGGAAGAGGAAGCCGGATCAGGCTGAGGTTTCAGGGGGATCGGGCAAGAGGCCCAAGGTTCAGGATTCGAGATCGAGAGGCCAGTAGGGCCGAATCTGCTGTGGGAAGTGCGGCAAGATGCACGAGGGACCGTGCAGAGTGGATGGTTTGGGTTGCTTCAAGTGCGGCCGGTCGGGTTATTTTAGCAGGGATTGTACTGCTACCACATCACCCCAGGATCCGATCTGATTTGCTTTCATTGCAATCAGAGGGGCCACAAGAAGGCCCAATGTCCGATTTTAGCTACAACAGGGCCGGTGTCAGCACCCGCTCCTGCGACTCTTTGGATCACTGACAACCGCCAGGGCAAGGCAGATACACCTATGGTGAAGAGCAGAGCTTTCTAGTTGACGGTCGAGGAGGCTTGTGGAACACCTGATATGGTGACGGGTATGTATATTCTCCTTATCTCTTTATTTATATTGAATTGCTTTCTTATATTTATATGTTTTATTTTAGGATCGTTTCTTGTGAACGATATTTCTACTTTGGTATTATTTGATTGGGGGACTACCCGATCATTTGTATCACTTGCGCTTAGCAAGAGGTTTTCTAGAGCTCAGGGGGAGCTGGAATGTCCTTTAGATGTCAAGATTGTAGATGATCGATCTATCCGGGTACCCAGGGTTCATCGAGGTTGTATTCTTTAGATGTTCAGTGAGCAGTATCCGATTAATTTGGTTCCCATTCCTTTGCGTGGGAACAAGGTTATTGTGGGTATGGATTGGCTGAGCCCTAATGAGGCGGTGATTGATTATGAGCAGCAGTTAGTTCAGATTCGAACCCCAATTGGGGAAGAGTTATTGGTTAAGGGGAGAGAGCTCAGAGTGGGTCGCACTTGTGTTCAGCAGCAAGGTCCAGGCGCTATATTCAGTAGGGTTGTTCTGGATTTGTCGCCTATGCTGTGGATACCTAGGGGAAGGGTAAGGCGACTGTGGATGCTGTGCTGATTGTGCGGGTATATCCTGATGTGTTTCCAAAGGATTTTCCTGGGGTGCCTCCGGAGAGGCAAGTTGAGTTCATGATTGATATGGTTCTAGGTGCCATTCCGATAGCCAAAGCACCGTATCGGTTGGCTCCTCCTGATATGCAGGAGTTATCTACACAGCTACAAGAGCTGTTAGACAAGGAATTAATTCGACCGAGCAGTTCCCCATGGGAAGCACCGATCTTGTTTATGAAGAAGAAGAAGGATGGGTCTCATCGTATATGCATTGACTATCGGGTGCTGAAAAAGGTAACGGTGAAGAACCTTTATCCACCCACGAAGGATTGATGATCTATTTGACCAGCTTCAGGGTGCATCTTGGCTTTTCAAGATTGATTTGCAATCGGATTATCATCAGATGAGGGTTAGAGACGAGGATGTGCAGAAGACATCTTTCCGGACTCGTTATGGTCATTATAAGTTCGTGGTGATGCCTTTTGTGCTCTTTAATGCTCCATCCACATTCATGGATCTCATGAACCGTGTGTGTAGGCCGATGCTGGATCGGTATGTAATTGTATTCATTGACAATATCTTGGTCTATTCCAAGACCCAGGAGTAGCACGGGGAGCACTTGAGGGAAGTGCTGGAGACTTTGAGGAGGGAGAGACTTTTCACAAAGTTTTCCAAGTGTGAGTTTTGGTTGTGCGAGGTGCAATTTCTGGGGCACCTTGTCAACCAGAGTGGTATTCTGGTTGATCCGGCCATGGTTGAGGCCGTGATACGGTGGGAGGTTCTGAGGTCTCATCTGAGATTCGGAGTTTCCTTGGTCTAGTAGGTTATTATCGGAGGTTTATCCAGGATTTCTCCAAGATAGTTGTTCCTTTGACTCGGTTGACAAAGAAGACAATTGCATTTTGCTAGGGGCGTGAGTAGTAGGCAACTTTTGTGACCTTGAGACAGTGGTTATGTGAGGCACCGATTTTGACCCTGTTGGAGGGTGTTAAGGATTTTGTGGCTTATTGTGATGCATCGATCACATGTTTGGGGGAAGTTTTGATGTAGAGGGTTTGCGTGATCGATTACGCTTCCAGGAAGCTGAAGTCTCATGAGGCGAATTATCCGACACATGATTTGGAGCTGGGGGATATGGTTTTCACCCTCAGGATTTGGCGACACTACATCTATGGGCTCTGCTGTACCATTTAAACGGATTACAAGAGCCTGAGGTACCTGGCGGATCAGCCAAATCTGAATACGAGGCATCGCCCGATGGTTAGATGTGGTGAAGGATTATGATTGTGAGATCGTTTATCACCTAGGGAAGGCCAATGTGGTGTCCGATGCTCTCATCTGCAAGGCGGTCGCGGCTCCGATCAGGGGTATATGTTTTAGGATGACTGTGATTACTCCACTTTTGGAATTGATTCGTGAGGCTCAGGTCGAGGCTATGCAGGAAGAGCACCGAAAGAGTGAGCGTATTGTGGATCAGGTGGCTTCCTTCGATTATGATAGTCGTGGGTTGTTGATTCTTCATTGGCGGGTTTGGGTTCCGTATTGGGGCGGTGTGTGTCAGGTTCTGATAGAGGAGGCGCACAAGTCTAGGTTCTCCATTCATCCCGAGGCGACGAAGATGTATAGGGATCTTTGTCGTGATTATTGGTGGCCAAGCATGAAGCGGGATGTGGTTTGGTATGTGGAGAGGTGCTTAACTTCTAGGAAAGTCAAGGCCGAGCATCAGTGACCTCATGTCAAGATGCAGTCGTTGGAGATTCTCGTATGGAAATGGGAGGATATTACCATGGATTTCATCACGAAGTTACCCCGAACTCCGCGCAGAGTGGATTCGATTTGGGTTATCGTGGATCGATTGACCAAGAGCGTCCATTTTATCCCGATTCAGGAGAGTGTTTCTGTGCAGAAGTTGGCGGAGGTGTACATCAGGGAGGTTGTGGCACGTCATGGGGTGTCGGTTTCCATAGCATGTTTCATGTCTCTCAGATCCGGAAGTGTTTAGTGGATGATTCCGCAGGGGTTCCATTGGAGGATATTCAAGTGGATGACCGCCTGAACTATATTGAGAGTCCGGTGAAGATTCTTGACTGGAAGACGAAAAACTTGAGGAAAAGGTGGTTGAGTTGGTGAAAGTTTAATGGCAACATCGCAACGGTTCTGAATGGACGTGGGAGCCGAAAGATGAGATGAAGGAGCACTATCCAGAGTTATTTGGAGCAACGGACTTCAAAGACGAAGTTTGATTCAAGTAGGGGAGAATTGTAACATCCAGAACCCTAAGGTACTAAAAGTCATTCTTTATTTTTCATTAAGAGGGTCCTCACGACGTGAGATCTTGGGGTCATGTCGTGAGTGACCATTGACCTGTTGACCCGCGTTCTTGGATACTCACGACGTGAGGTATAAGGTCTCACGACATGAGAGTGGCTTAATGACCCTAAACCCTACTTTTTGGGTATTTAAGTGAATGAGAGGCTAGGGTTATCCATCCTCAGCCTCTCTCACCCTCTAAGCCTCTGGAAAACCCTAATCTTGACCCTCTTGAAGTTCTTAGGCATCTTTGAGATCTTTGAAGCATTATTTGGTGGTTTTTGGCTACTTGAAGTTGAAAAAGACCTTGGTTGAGCAACCTCTTGGCGTTTTGGCTCCTACCTTGCAATCTCTTGGAGCTTTTGGACCATTGTAAGTCTTAAAGCTTGGAAATTTCTACCTTTTCATTCTAGATCTAAGTTATGAGCTCCTTGTCGCATGTTTGGGTGGGATTGCTTGTATGGGATCCATAAACTTGGCAACTTTATGGATCATTGACTCATTCTCTTCAATATAGTCTTTGGATCTGAGTTTTGGTGTAGTTTTGGACTCCAAGTTTAAGTCTAGATTTCATTTTTCCCCACTTTTGGTCTACTAAGAGTTTGAGCCATGCATTGGACATGCATGACTGAAAAGCCATGATTTTTATTATCATTTGGGTAAAGGAAGACCCCATGGAAATTCCCAAGTTATGGATGTAACGATTAAGAGCTTAATGCTTTAAGGTGGTCAATACAGATCTCACGACGTGAGGATTAGGACCGTCGCGTCGTGAGAATGTTGGCCATCCCGTCTATTTTGTTCGGATTAGGTCACGACGTGACTCAGGGTTTGGTCGCGACGTGACAAGGACTGGAACCTTCTTGATGGGTTGAGTTGACTCTCTGAGTCGGGACTAGGTCGAGTTGGTCCTCACGACGTGACCAAGGGCTGGTCACGACGTAAGGACCAGCTGTTGGAATTGGACCGTTGATTTTGGGCCATGTTGGGCCTTGGGATTTTAATTTGGTCTTATTGTCTAGCATATTGGGCTTCCTTGGATTTTAGGCCCAAGATGGTTTGGGGCCCAATTTGGAAAATTGGGCCATATTTGGGCTTTAGGTGATCATTTTGGAATTTGGGCCTTTTGGATAGTTGGTTTGGGCCTTGGCCCTGGGCCAAGTAAGGTAAAGGGTAAAAAGGGTCTTTTACCCTAGTTTGGACTCTTAGTGTGAGTAGAGTTCCAATTATTAATTGGATGTTATTTTATGTTGATAGCGTGGGGATTTTAGCAGACCAACAACCAGAGGATTATCTTTGAGATTCAACAGTCTGAGGTGAGTTTCCTCACTGGGTTTAGCGGGTTGATGGCAACAATGCTAACCCATGATTATTGTGTTAGGATGGTAGATGTCTGTGTGACTCTTGCATGTGTTATGTGCTGGTATGTATACCGAGCGAGGCTCGATGTCGGGCGAGGCCCGATGACTGTATTGTATGCTATTGACTTTGTGATTATTGTACGTGTTAGCATGATTATATGTTTATATGTATACCGAGTGGGACCCGATGTCAGACGGGGGTTAATGAATGACAGAACTATAACCTGAGCGGGACTTAGTGTTGGGCGGGGCCCGAGGCCGAGTAAGACTCAATGTCCAACGAGGCCCGATGTGGGGCAGGGGCCCAGTATGTGTTTATTATGTATGGTATGTGGTATCTTGGGGAACTCACTAAGATTTGTGCTTACGGTTTTCAGTTTATGTTTCAGGTACTTCTGGTTCGAAATGGAAGAGCCCGAGATGATTGTAGAGCACACACCACCTTATTCCACATTTTGGGTGTGTTCGGCAAAACTAGCTGATAGCGGGTAGCTTATAGCGGGTAGCTTGTAGCTTGTAGCGTTTTGTTAAACGCTAATGAAGTAGCTTTTGGATTTGGAGCGTTTTGTTTAAACTAAACGCTAGAAGCTTGTAGTGCCAAACAAGGTTTTTTGTTCAAAACGGAACGTTTTGTCAAACGCTAGAAGCTAGAAGCTCTCAAACGCTCCTAAACACTCCGTGCCGAACAAGCCCTTTGTGATTTACTCTGATATGATATGATGTAGTGACATACTTTAGTCCATATTGGTTGTATGACAATGATTTGAAATACCATTTTATTTAAATTTAAAATGAAATTTTTGGGTCTTATTTTTGGGACGTTTTAGTATGTTTGCTCAAAAATATATAATCAAAGATTATACTATTGTGGGTGAAAAACCTAAGTACTCACCAGGGTTCCCCAGCCTGACCCACTCA
Organism: Lactuca virosa; assembly: GCF_052849685.1. NCBI lineage: Eukaryota > Viridiplantae > Streptophyta > Magnoliopsida > Asterales > Asteraceae > Lactuca > Lactuca virosa. The sequence goes on from NC_136430.1 coordinate 207,650,938, forward strand.
GTTTATTTGTATCACAGGTATTTTAATAAAGATACTTGGATAATGATGTATGTATCTGCTAAGAGATTCAAGGATATGTAGACCATTAGTATATTGAGATGTTGTAAGTCTTCGTTTATGCTTATGTTCCTTGCATCGGTTATGACATCATAAGCTTTTGAAATATAAAATATTCTGAAATACCTTGATTTTGATAATATATCATGCCAAGGATATTTTGGGACCAAATCCAAAATAACACATTTTTTAAATAAGCATAAACAATTTTTTTAAATGATCGTAAAAATGGGGATGTCATAGAAATTGTCCCACATGTTCGTTTACGATGGAATGACAATATCGTTAGCAAAATCAAGCTTCAATTGTAACGCCTAGTAATTTAACATAAAGTACACCCACATGTTTTCACATTTTAAAAAAAAATACTAGGTATACATTCATATTAAACCACAACATACAAGTAGTTATCAATACATACAATAACAAAACACTTCCAGTACCTGATCCGCGTAGTTACAATTATTTTACAAAAAAATTCCAAAACTATACATGATCTTCAAAAGCTTCTATCACTCAGCTGAACCCTTACCCATGTTGAGAGAAAAACTTTTTAGGAACACTTGAACAAACGTTAGTACAAGATAATAAGTTGCGGAACAAGTTAATCTCGAGGATCAAGTTAGCTCAACAATAATAAGTTAAAAGTGTTAGATAGTTAGTTGCGGAAATGTAAAGGAAATATAAATGACAACAAGTTATATCAAGTAGACACCAAGCTGATTCATAACAAGGTTTGTAGTCAAACACAAGCTAGTAAATGTGAACAACTTAAGATGAAGAGGAAATCGGTTTATCAGAAGATAATAAATAGAGAAGAATGATCTTTGTATTACAATGGTAGTTCAGAAAGATCTTGAAGATGTGTGTCGATTACATGAAGTTGGATACTCTATTTATAGAGTCCCAAAAGATTACATATAGAAATAAACAACTATTAAACTACTGACTTCAGTGACTATCAAAGGCTCACTAGATAATACAAAGTGTGTATGCTATGTCAATAATAAAAGAAAATAGATCTTCATGCAATCTTCAATTCTTCGGTAACGGATGCAGTTGCGGTTGCGGTTGCGGTTGCGGTTCAATAAGAAAACTTCTCTAATTGCGGTAGACAACTTCTATTACTGTATCAACTCCCACTGCGGTAACAACAACAATCCATACTGCAGATCTTTTAGCTAAAGAGGGTCACTTTTTGTATCAATAATTTCCCCCAAAGTGACCTCGTCAGCTTTCTTCTTTACTTATTAAGTTTCAGGAACTTGATTATGATCCACCAGAATTTTCTTACTTCACTTAGCCAAAGGATTTTTCTAGTTATTTCAAACTTGATTTCCTCTGTTGTGTTCTTGAATCTTTGAACTGAAGCCAATGTGGTATCCAGTTGCTTCTGGGTCAACTGATGCATTGCGGTTACAAGTATGAAGTATTTGAGATCATTGTGAGATTTCTTGTATACAACTCCTAACTCTGGATAAGTTGCTGCTCCGAGTGACATATCTTGAAAACCTTCAGTAAAGCTCAGTGCAGGCTCGAAGTCAAGAAAGTTGAACTTCTTGGCAAGGACTGGGTGAATTTCAACCTCAATTTTCCCGAAATCGCATACTAATGCCTTAAGAATTCACAAGCTTTTCCATACACAATCTTCATCTTCAGATGTTTTTCAGCTTTGATTTGAAATACCCTTGCAATCATAAAAATCTCCTCTGGGTTCATGCAGACGAAATGAGCCTGAGTTCTGTTGTAGTCATTTCCTCTTCTGGTCAGGGTATACTGAACAAAATCATTTTTCATGAACTTCCTCACTTTATAATTTTTTACCCCTTCTAGTCTATCATTAGACCAGATCTTTCAAAATCAGAATCGTTCTTGGCATGAAAAAAATTTAGACGTTCGAATTCCAATGGGAGTATTTGATCATCCGGAAAGCTTAGTTCAAATGGCTCAAAAACAGGGAAAAATTTGCAGTTTTGAGAGATGGGTATGTCTCAGTATCCATCAGATGGAGGTTCAGCGTATGTTAGGATTAGTCTGTAATCATCATCAAGAAGCCTGCGGGTAGGGTTTCCCCAAGAGTTGGTTAATGAATCATCCATTGTTGTATCGAATCCATGTGCCCTCTAGATTTGTTCAGCAAACTTTGTGGCCCTCCAGTCACGTTTCTTTTGAAGAGTGGCTGGGGAATCAATGGAATGATTATAAGACATTGTGTGTGCTAAAATTTTGAATTGCGGAGGAGTCAGTTGTTGAGAATTCTGTGGAGGATCTTGTTGCGGTGGAGTTTGTTGTGGAAATTGACGCGGTGAAGATCGTGGAGTTGGTGGTTTATCGTGTTCTTTGGTAGGAGAAGGTTGGATTCTTGGTGGTGTTTGATGTTGATGAACTGAAGGGGTCTTTGAGTGTGAAGGACCTTGTTCATGATGGATTCTAGGAGGAGTTTCACTTCCCCCTTTTGAGGAAGTAACAACCTGTTGCTCCTCAAATCATTGCTTGAGCCCATCTATCTTTTTGAAAGTTTCATTAAACTGGGACTTCATTTGTTCATAAAGCTGTTGGTTGTTGGGGATCTCCTTATTGAAGAGTAGTTGATAAATCTCCTACAAATAGTATTGCTAACCTGCAACACTTAGCATAACATTTATGCTCCCACTAGCATAACAATTATGCTCCTATCTGCATAACAATTATGCTCCCACTAGCTTTGACATGTACCCAGAAATCAACTGGAATTATAGAAATCAATACTATTGAATTTCTTTCTAAAGTTCAGATTTCTGATACGTGGTGCTTTGATAAGTCTTCATCTAGACTTCTCAAGCTCATAAACCTTCATTAGATAGCATATGTGTATGTTTAAACCCTTTTAGAACTTATAAATATAAGTCTTGAACGTTCAAACTGTTTCTTGCCATTTCTCACAATTCGAACTATGAAAAGGGATGTCGTAATCATATATGAATTTGAGAACGCAATTATCACAGCTGGTAACTAAAATGATATCTTTAAAATCTACCAGCGAAAGTATTTCCTCATAATCATTTTGATGAATTAGAGCGAAACCTTGTGCTACCTAGTTTTTATGGTGTATGTGTTCCAATCCATGTGAATTTATCATTTCCAACCTATAATCATAAGACAAGGTTTATGACAAATTCAATTTTATCTTTCATGGACTGAACTTTGCTTATTCTTAATTTCTTGCCTTCGGGTAGCGCAAGGGCCTACCAATGCTTCCATGTTGTTAAGCAACTCACTTCCATTAGCCAATGTACCATCACTGACCAACGTGCTCTGTCTTTTGCACTCAAATGAGAATCATAGAACTCAAAACCATTGCCAACTCAACTGGAAAGTGCACAGAAACAATAAGGTGTCAACTTAACACGATAGGTTATCAACCTTAGTTTGTGTGCTAGTGATAACTAAAAGGTTTATTCTCGATTGATTCCTGAAACTTTTCAAGATCAATAAGGCTCCCACTGACTTCTTGACATATAAGTTTTATCTCTCCAGGGAACATTCTTTGACGAGCAAAACAAATATTCAAAAGTTAGTATGGATTCTTGACAAGAGAACACTTCATATTATTGGTCTTAGTTTATCCTTTGTTTTAACCAAAACATCACAACTACCAATTTCAAATGTGCTAGAGTAAGCAAACATTATTACTCCACATTTCATGAGGCGTTATAACCTACTTAGTTTGAAATAAGCTTCAAGATACGATTTGAAGTAACTAAAGTATGACCCTAGACTTGATTAGAAATGAAGTATGACTCATCTCTCGATTGAACCATTTCAACAATATCTGATTCCTCTTCCTAGTCAAACATTTGTACTAAGATGTTCTTCGAGGATCAATTTGTGACATGGTTCCATAATCATTAATATGATCATAAAACATGATACCAAAGTACTCTCCTTTCCTTTCAGATTGGAGAAACATTTATCTTTCTGCCTTATAGATTCTTCATATTCGTTCTATTACACTTTGAAAAAACTTTTCAAAGTGTTAGAATTCTGCTTAATCTTATAAACACAACCATATTCACTGAAACATCGGTAAACCATGATGAATAAAGTTATTGTTCATTGTGGTGGATCTAAATAGTCCACATCAATGTGTACTAGATCCTTTAGTCATTCATTTTAACTCACATAGACATGTGATCAGCAAATTAGTTAAAATCTTCCAATGATCTAGATTCTCATACATCACACAATTCGAATTGTATGATTCCAAGTTTCTATCCAACTGAAACTTGGGTGATGAGAATTCATTTTCACTTGGTTAATCATGACATTACCACGAACGATATAATTAAGAATCAATCCACATTTAATATTTGTAATAATAGAAATGTAACCACCAATTTTCGTAAATGCCATTGTAAGGAAACATAAAGTATACCAGATAAAATACAAAAATTCACTTTATTGATAATAAGCGGAAAAATTTTGTCCTTACAATACAAATATATGAAAACTATGTTTCTAAATATTTTCTAAGCAAACTATCATAACTCCTAAGCGGCGGCTCAAAATTCTAATCATCGAACTATGCGACTGAAATCCATCTCTCACGATCAGATTCAGCTTACTCTTCTTATGCTTCCTTCTTTCTCTTAGATTCTAAAAAACATAAAAATGTGACTACCACATCATGTATTAAGAATCTATGAATATGAACTTAATAAAATAGAGTTAGATAGTGGATGTACCTGAAGTAGAGTCATACAACTTGACTTTACTATCTCTGCGATCTTTTAGGTAGATAGGGCAGTTTTGTATCCAATGTCCCTTCAATTGGAAATAGAAACATATGGACTCTTCAGGAATGGCACATGGAACTATCTCAAAATTTGCCTTTCTCTTTACAATATGGTCAAACGGTTTGACCTTGGCTGATCCCTTTCCATTGGGAAGAGAAACCTTTTCTGGACTACCATTTTTGCCATTGACAATGTCCATGGAAACTTGGGAGACAGATGCTTTAAACACATTTGCTTGATTTGTGCTCTTAAGCATTTTTTGCTTCAGCAGCAATCAACATGTATGTCAGATCGATTAGGGTCACATCGTGGCCCCTCTCATAGAAGTCTTCAATGAACTTACTATATGAGTCCAGAAGCAAAAGTAGAACCAAATCAATGGCCAACTCCCTTGGGAAAACGACACCCAACATGCCCAATCTGCCAATGTGTGATTTCATTTTTAGAAAATGCGCACACACAAACTTTCAATCTTGATGTTTACTAGACAACAGGGCTTGAGTGACTTCGTATTTTTCAGCCTGAAGAAAACGTGGCTCGAGGAGAATTACCGGAGGAGGTGGAGGAAGAGTTGGAGAAGCATGATTTCCAGTCCCACCAATTCTTGAAGAAGGGAACATTCTTTCACCTTGATCAACAAGTAGAAGATCATCTTCAGAAGGAAAAACATTTCCAGAAGGACGAGGAAGACCATTGTTGTCAGAACTCGACATCTATAATAGGGAGAAAATTGAATTCAAGTTAGTTGATTTTATTTAATTCTTAATTATTAACCCAAAAATTTAAATTAAGGCTAGGATTCATATTTTCGATTCGAATTCTGAAGAGGAATGTCCTAATCAAATTCGAATCTATTTTAGGTAGGTAAAGAATTTACCAATTTCAATCTTATGAAACTCCTAGATCTTTTGAGATTCATTGAACTATTCAATGGCATGTTTAATCTCGATTATGCTCTCACTTTGTGACTGGGATGTCGAGGATCACAAACAATATGTGAATAACCATGCAAATTAGCTTGGTACTCTCGATGTCATTTACCATCTAACTAACGTGCCGGTTAACCACACACGCTCCATTAATCAATGATAAATTACGAGACACTCATTGCCAGCAATATTAGTGCCACATTAGTGTGCCGGTTTACCACACACGCTCCACTAACGACCAATAAGGTGCAATGTGCAATTTCATGGGTTAGCATCAAATTCACATTTTTCCTAAAGTAACTAAGAGTGGGTTTTAGAAAAATGATTTAGTTACTTTATAATTCATTATACTTATTAAATGAGAATTGAGTTTCCTATCAAATCCGTTCGGCTAACGACCATCCACTAGTCAAGAGAGCAGTAGGTAAGAGTGGATACCCAATGACGGTTATTTTATAAGCCACCTCCTTAAACTCCCCTTATAGACCAGCTTCGTAAATGAGGTCTACTAACGGTAAGACTAACTTTTCTTATATATATATATATATATATATATATATATATATATATATATATATATATATATATATATATATATATATATATATATATATATAAATATTAACTTTTAATTTTACAATATATATAAGAGTGTATTTTAAACTTTTAAAATACTAGGGGTTTAATCTTTTAATAAATTAAACTTTTAATTTGATTAAATTTAAACCTTTATGGATTTATTAATTATCTTTTAATTAATCACTTAATTAAATTATTAATAACATCCATAAGGATGTACTTTAAACCTTTTAAAATACTTGGGTTCTTAAATTTTAAATTTTAAAAATTAAACTATTTAATTCAATTTTAAATTTAAAACCAAGGATGCATTTTTAAAACCTTTCAAAAATACTAGGTTAAATTTTTAATAATTAAATTAACAAATTAATTTTATCTTTATCAAAATTGAACCCAATCATGAATTCATGATAAGGATACAAATTACTGATTACAATATCCAATTTTAAACAATTAAAACGAATTTAAGGTAATTATTCTAATCAATCCATGAGACAAGTATCAAAACCGAAAAAATAGGATCTGACAGTGCAACTCGTCGAGTTGGGCAATAAAACTCGTCGAGTTGCAGCCAACTCATCGAGTTCATACACCAACTCGTCGAGTTTGATGAATAAAATGTCGATTTTGTTTCCTTCTCCTTCGAATAATTCACAATTGCATCATATTCAATAGAAAACTAATCCTAGGCTCTGATACCACTGATGGGTTTTGAGCATAACATATAATCCTATGTGTGCATGCAACCCTAATTGAAGATCTATGTTTTCTCTAATTGAACATACAATAATGAACAACAAAGTATAAACCCTAGATCCCTAGAGTATAATCAAAATTCACATAATAAAGGGTTATGAAACATACCTTTAAGAATGTTATTGTAAACAATTTTGAATCCTTGCTTGAAAGACCTTTGGTAGCAAGCACTACAAGTGTCGCGCCTCTAATGGTTCACAAACGAACTCAAGCAACCAAGGAATACTATATAGAGAGAGGAGTAGATCAAAATTTCGGACAAGGCACTTAGAATGAAGGGTTAGGCCGAAATTTAACCCTAAGGAGGGTTTATATAGGTGTTAGGAAGGTATTGGATAAGGCATGTGTATCCAAGATAACCCTAGTCCCTTAACTTCTGCCCTAAAGCATCCAAGGTACCCTTAGAGCCCAAGGAAACCCTATGAGCATCTAGATTTCGTTCCACTACTACAGGGAGGTTCTAGAATCGCCCAATGCTCAACTATTGAACATTGTCACCTTTAGTCCCTGTATTTTTAATTAATTCCTTTAATACGAAAATTAATTCCAAATTAATTTCTGATTAAATATTAATTAAACAATATGATTTCTAATTAATATATTATATCCATAATAGATTAATAAATCATTTATATTGATTTCTAATTAATTTATTAACCAAGTAACAAATTAATAAATCATTTTTCTCTCTCCAAAAGTTATCCTATTCAATTGCAAGGTTTGAAGGCGACCCAAAAGGACTATGCTACTATCAATTCACGTTTATACCAATTATAGTTATGGGCTTAGGCACCTAATCCAACAACTTTATCCCCTCCTTTTTATATATATTATGATAACAATGTAAATGAAACAACTTAAGATAGCCCCTTGGTGTGAGAGGTTTATTCATCGACGACCGTCAACGTAAGTAATTATGACCCTCTGGAATATTAAATACAAAACGCTTGAGCATTTATATACTTTGAAGTTGCAAATATGATACCGACATCGGAAGTAATATATTCAACGACTAAACCATCTTTGGAAACTTGCCACATCTTGGAATGCAAATACACGAAAGCATGAAAATGATTTATAAGGAATGTGATCGAAGCTTTTGTGTTTGTTTGAAAGGTTGCCAGAGCATAACCGTAAAAGGAGTTGAGTTTATTAACGAAGAGAGATCATTAATGGCGTGACTTCCGTGAATAATTACCAGCTTCAGGGGCTTAAAAATTGCTAATGCTCCAAATGTGACAAAAGTAAATAGAAAATTTAGAGCCTGATGTTACTTTAGCAGGACATAAGTAGATAACTATGGTTTTACAATTTCATAGGGGCATTTCTTCAAACAGTTGGTGTGAAAATTAAGAAGCTCGCTATATGAATCAGTTATAGATGTGACATCTTCATAACTGATGATCACTGATTTTGCAACTGAGGATTATTGATCGAGATATTGAATTTGTAAGTTGACCAAACAAAAAACAGATGTGTATGATGTATTGCACCGTCATGCTAGAATTATTTTAGTAAAACTTGAACAAGATTGTGAAATGTTCAGTATCCTCATTGTAGCCTTCTCCCCCCTCTTTTTTTTATCAAAAAAAGTATATAAATCAACTGCTTGTTTCGGTCGTGTACTGGTGCTCCCCACGAGTGTCAGGCTTCTTTTAGTTGGTATAACATGAAAACAGGTAAAGGAAACATCAAGTGCATTGGTTAATTCAATTAACTGTATGGAGCACATCTAAAGATACGTCGTTGATTTCTTGCGTCTGAAGAAACATCTGACAGTGAACATAATTGATGTGCGTGAGTTGTAGACATGAGTTTAGGATCGTGTGTGGGATTATGTGTGGAACATCATAGGTTGCTTTTCTCTTAGGTATTTCCTTATGCGCGTTGTGTGCATAATTGATGGTACTTTGTGGAAAAACTGTCGATATCATCTTGATGTATGATATATGAAGCAATGTGATATAGAAACTAGATAAGATAACAACCATTAATGTGTTGAACGAACTCTAGTAGTCGTAGCTGTAACCATGTGATCATTTCCGCATGCAAGCTCAAACACAAAAATGCCATTGTCGTTGCTAGATATCGATCCTGAAAGTATGGTAGTACTTTGGGACCCGTGTATAACCGAAGTGGGGTTATGAATTCGATGGTCCGACATTGGTAACGAACTACAGATATTGAACCAACCACAAATGACCGAAGCATGCCGATCCAAAAATGACTGAAGTGTAGATATTCGAACCATGTATGAACGAACTACAACCATAGATGACCGAAGTGTAGATACTCGAACCGTAGATGACCGAAGTGCAGATACTCAAACCATAGATTACCGAAGTTGAGATGAATCATTTATGCCTGAACAATAGGTGCCCGAACCATAGATGCCCCAACCATGTGCGCGTGAAGGAGGTCAGTAGTCTTTATAGGCATCAAACTTCCTTTAGCGGGTATGTGTTGTTAGATATTTATGGGACCACATCATATATATATATATATATATATATATATATATATATAAGTAATGTTATCATTAAATCCAATTATTATGGTAAGAATATAAATTGTTGATGGACCGAGTTATAGAATATTCACTTACCTTGTGGGTTGAGTTTCTGGTTTGACTCAACATCCTCAAGATCACTTCCATCTCTCACATTAGGGTTTATCCCCATCTATAAATACATGTGTTGAGGAGAAAATTAAAATAAACGAAAGGTTTGCTGAGGGTTCTTAGAGGTGGTCTTGAGATCAACCGGAAAAATCATCCTAGTCTTCAGATCCGGAAATCATAATGAGTCAGGTATGTAATCGTTCTTTTAGGTTTAAAGTTTTCTTTTAATCAGATTCGAGATTAAATATACAAAGTTTATGCTTCTGCATTTATGTTTTGGTTATGAAAATATCCAACAATTGGTATCAGAGCAAACTCGAATATGTTATTAGAAACTTTGATTGGTTTTAGTTCTTTTGATCGTCAAACTAAAATATACATGTATAAAATATGTTAGTTTACTCTTCTTGATCTTGCCGGCGTTCTCTTTCTCAACCCGGCGGCATGATATTATCACTTTTGTGTAATTCTAATATGTATATATGGTGAATATCAACTTGTTGCTTTTACTCACGATTATTTTTGGGTCTTGTTATAATAATAAGGATAACTATTATCACCATATATACACGCGAGATTTTATTAGATTGGTTTATGGACTTTTGGTTATATCTTTAGTGGTTATATCATTAACTTAAATAGTTTTACCCATTCCACTAACTTGGGTTATTTTATAATTTTTGGTTTGTGTGTGTTTTTGATATGTTCATATATTAACCAGAGATATGAAACACCAAAGAATATATGCAATGCCTTTCCATTATTGTTATTTTTTATTGGTTAAAGATGCAACTTTATTTAAGTAATTATGTAAAAGTTTTTTTTAATGCACGCATGTTTACAACCAAGATATGTATTATTCTAAAATGCAATCTATATTTAAATTGCATTTGCGTAATTTAAGATAATATTTATTTAGTTTACATTTTAGCATAATATTTGAGATTGATTTGCTTCTTTTCAAAAGTTTAAAATTTTAGCCATATGAAAAGGAGTTTTCATGTGTGCACTCAAACACAAAATATAATGCATGGTATTATGCAATTTCCAAATATTCTTTTATAGTGTACAGTTAGGTTTAAAGATTTTGAATTTTTCTATATCAATTACAAAGTTGCAATTTTGGTTGCCAATAAATTACAATTATGACATGTCATTTATGTTCTTGGTAAATTAACTAACACAATGTATTGCCAAAGTGATCTCTTTTGTGAAAGTTAATTTATAGAAAACTCTGATACTTTGGTTTATGTGTTTATTAATGCAGATATTAATCGACCCAAATGTAAGTTAATATTTGTCCGGTTAAATACATGTTTGATGATAAATATGAGACAATTTTGATGAAGAGGATGAGCTTCAAGAGAATGATTCGGAGTTCTTGCAGAGTGGAACCGTGCAGTACCAGACACGAGATATATCTTCCAAAGAACAAGGCCTTTTTCAAATAAGCGAATTACAGGTCATTAATAGGTCAATCCAAAGAGGGGCTTATTAATTGACATGATATATTGTCAATTCTTATTATCAAAATTTATAGTTTATGTTCTTATTAATGCGGGTATTAGCCGACCCAATGGTTGATTGATATTTGGCCGAATAAACATATATGTGGTGATAAACATGTGACGATTTTTTTGTTCCATGTGATTAATAAGCCAATCCAAAGAGGTGCTTTTTAATTGATATGATTTATTGTCAATGTTTATCTCTAAAACAAGGATATCTCTTGCAAGTTAGTATTATTGTCCAAAGACTTGGTATTAATGTTGTGTTGATACCTTGTAAATATGTCATAAACTGAATTTATTGATTACAGTTTATGGATTAATGAGCATAAAAGTAGATTTGCTTATGTTTGAATTATGGTATTATATCTGCTAACATTGATCACATTTATGATCCATGTACTCAATGAGATTAAATTTAAGGAATGGAATGAGGGCGTTATGTTAGTTCTCAATTGCATGGATATTGACCTTGCATTTTGGATAAAGCATCATTCTTTGAGGATGTTGAGTTTGGGGGAGAAACAAGGTTAAAACATTGTCGTTAAGGATGAATCAATCTTGATTCCTATTATTGCTTTCAATACTATGTAGATTTTGAATCAATGATCGACAATGTTATTCAATCTCCTATTCAGAATACACAAACTCAACAATCTCGACTTTGAATATCCTATGCATGGTACATCAATTTATTATCTTTTTTTTTTAGGTAAATAATAGATGATTTTGTGTATCACATATTAAGTGTGAGTAAATTTATCTTTCTGGTTTTGGGCTGATATCTACGCAACCCAAGTTTGGATCATAAGAAAGCAGCCAAATGGATTTTGAGATATCTATATATATAACAAAACGCTATATGCTCAACTATGGGAAATCAGATGTTTTGGAGATCATTTTTATTAAGAATCTGATTTTATTAGATGCCAAAATGGTTACCGATCCATATCATGATACTTTTACAATTTTAGCATGATGAGCCATTCCATGGAATAGACTTCGGTAGCTTCTTCCATAATGGTAGCATAACTTGTTGCATGGAATATGGTTGTGGAATTTTTTCACGAGGCTACACATTATTGGTATTGAAAGACCACTAAAGTTGTGATAATAAGTCAGCAATGTTATATTCCAACAACAGAAGTTCTATTAAGTCAAAATATATTGACATCAAGTTTCCTTCTATTAATACAATAGTGCAAAATGGAAATATATATAGCACATATGAACAAACTCCATAAAAGCGGATCCGCTCATAAAGGGAGTACCTGCCTAGGTCTTTCATGAGCATACTACACACATTGGTGTCATATTTGGTTTTAGTGGGAGTTTTATGGTGCTTTATGTGTTGTTTAACAACAATTATGTTTTTTTGTATAAAATTAGGAATTTGGTTAATTCCATTATTAGTTGCACTTATTTGAAGTTTGATCCCACTTCAAGTTAAAAAGGAAATCGTTTGAAATCTATTTAGATTTTAAAACCACATATCATATTTAATCTATGTCGTTAGTTATATATGTATACGTGACCACTGATAGGTTTAGTTACGTAAATGGTAACGAAGACCACTTTAATCCTATACTATTATGATTAGTGGACGAGATTGATTAAAGGTACCAATATTACGATAACATTCATTAAAGCGCTTATACAGTTATACGTACATTTATATATTTGTGGTCTAGTGGGAGATTGTTAGATAATTATGGGACCACATCATATATATATGTAATGTTATCATTAAATCCAATTATTATGGTAAGAATATAAATTGTTGATGGACCGATTTATAGAATATTCACTTACCTTATGGTAGGGGTGAGAGCGGTGCGGTTATTGGCCAAAACCTCTCCACTAACCGCAAATGCGGTTAATCCATTTTCAAAACCGCTTGGTGCGGTTATTTTTGCGGTGCGGTTTTGTTTTGTTTTTTTTTTGTGTTTTGGTTTTTAACCACATGGATTTGGTGCGGTTATTTTGTGTGGTTTTTAACTACGGTTTAGAGTTCAAACGGTTTTAAAAGTTCAAACATATTACTTGTAATAATAAAAACCATAAGGTATAAAACAATTAACTTAAATCACAAACAACTAATATCTTAAAAACATAAAATCACTAGTAATTAACAATAAACATCTTAAAATTGTCAAATTTCACCATTTTTCAAAGGTAAACATAACAAAAAATCAACGCTTTTGTCTTCTAGAAATTTATCGTTCTTTGATCCATGACACTTTTATTATTTTTATTATTTAATATATTAATAATTAAAAAAATGTATATAATATATGCGGTGCGGTGCGTTTTTTTTTTTTTGCGGTTTTTAAAAACTAATAATCGCACCGCACCGCAAATTTACGGTTTTTAAAAATAGAAAACCTCACCATCGGTTTTTATTGCGGTTGCAGTTTATCGGTTGCGGTTTATACGGTTTTTGCGGTTAATTTTAGTTGCGGTGCGGTTTTTGCTCACCCCTACCTTGTGGGTTGAGTTCCCGGTTTGACTCAAGATCCTCAAGATCCCTTCCATCTCTCACATTATGGTTTATCTTCATCTATAAATACAGGTGTTGAGGAGCAAATTAAAACAAACGAAAGATTTGCTGAGGGTTCTTAGAGTTGTTCTTGAGATCAACTGGAAAACTCGACCTACTCTTCAGATCCGAAAATCATAATGAATCAGGTATGTAATCGTTCTTTCAGGTTTAAAGTTTTCTTTTAATCAGATTCGGGATTAAAGATGCAAAGTTTATGCTTCCTTATTTATGTTTTGGTTATGAAAATATCCAACATGTGTTTGTAAAAGAAAGCAGTACAAATTGTGAATCAAAGAGTTCAATGCAAATAATCTGCTATTGATGTGGAGAGTTCAATGTAAATAATCTTCACATGGTTCTTGAAAGAATAATTACCAACCAAGTCTTAAAAAGGACAATTAACAAAGTGGTTCCTAGAAACGAGAAATCGAAGTGGCTCCCAAGATTGGAACACTCGGTAGATGAAAGGAAACTATGAGGTGAGTGGTATGTATAAGAAAGAAGTAAGCATAATCTCCCCTATTCTTTGTTCTTTGTGGTTGAAGTTACTGGCTATAGCGAAGGTGTGTGCCAAAAAAATGATAGCTATTAAGATCTTCAAATATTAGTTGTCGTGAAAACACAGGAGCTGGAGTTGTAAATGGAAATGGGTTTAGTTTTCGATCAGAAACTGAACTGAGTAGAACGAGAGGTTGAGCTCTCGTTTGTAGTTTTGATTGAATCGGGAAACTCGATGATTATTCGAGACACCACGGTATACTATTGATTCCATTTGGTGGTTATGGAAACCGGAAAGGGATGACCTCGGTCGGTGCTTCATTAAAATTAATTAACAAGTAGAATTGGTTTGGCCAAGGACTGCTTGGTAGTAGAGAATCGAGACTGGAGGGATCAATTACTGGAGGGTGTGTTGTATAATAAGCTTATAATACAAAGTTACCACGGTTCGGTAGATCGCTCTGACTTTCTCGAATGGGCGTCGAACCATATGTAACCTAAGATTAGGTGCCTGAACTATGGGTGTCGAATCATCCATGCCTTAACCATCTGTGACCAAAGTAGAGACGAACAGTAAATACCCAAACCAATGATGACCGATATGTAGATGCCCGAACCACAGATGACCGAAGGGTAAATGTCCGAACAATAAAGGACCGAGGTGCAGATGTCCAAATCATAAATACCAAATCATATGTGACCGAACTGTAGATACCCAAAACATATATGATCGAACCATAAACACCGAATCATAGATGCCGAACCGTATGTCCCTGAGCCATATATGATCGAATGGTTTCTATGGGGTAATGAGTTTTTTTATATGGGGATAGGAAGCATAAGAATAAGATGTGGCGACGTTACATTCCTTTGAACCCCGTTGACTCGTTTCTAAAGAAAGGACCGGATGACTCAAATGGTTATGTCGTTGCTCTTACTTGAGGTCACGAGGGTTAAAGGTTTGCACAGTTAGTGGCTCATGATTTTGATGTTTAAAGGTTATGCGGTATGGGTATTGATCTTGGTTATAGGCAAGGAAACATGGTGCATTTCCTACCACAAATATTATATGTAGTGGATTAAGTGCCTTATACGAATACCCATTTTTTAATAAAAAAATCATGAGTGTACAACTATCAAAACAATGGTACATATTCACGGAGTAGTGCTCTTTAACATTTTCTCTGTCATTCTCAAAGAAAAGTAGCGCTTCGATGGTATGGAGTAGCGCTCTTTATCCATTTTGATAATATATATATATATATATATAGGGGTGAGATCCGTTGAGAACTCATAGTTTCTCGAGAACCCGATAACTAAAGGTGGTGCGTTAGTTCAAAATTAACTCATTAAGGGCATGATCGTCAACTTACCAATCTTATTTAATGTTTGATTTTTGTGTTATTGGGAAATATTAATAAAAATGTCTAAAAATAATCATAATAAATCAAAATTTTGGATTTTTTTAGAATAATAATTTTTGAATTTTAAAAAATATGTAGATTTTTAAAAATTTTTTAGAACAGATGAAGTTTTTAAAAAAAAACTGAATTTTTTAAAAACAATAAATTTTTAAAAATCTGTCAATTAACAAAAAAAATCTGGAATATTTAACAAAAAAATCAACGTTTAAGTACATATATACATTCTTTTCAAGTGCATATATGCATATTTCTTATAGTATAATATTTATAAGTAAATCATAAAAAAACCATTTCTATTTACTAATCTATAAACACAATAATTCAAGTATTTTAGAAATACAAAATAAGATATAAAAAACAAAAAATGCTACATATTTTCAAAGAATTTTCATTATTCATGTCAAGATTTTCATATTTTCTTCAATTTATCACTTTCACTTCTTCAATATTTTCCACAAAATCTTCCGATTTACAAGAAAATTAAAAAAAATGATTAATGGAAGAACATTCACAAAAATACATATGTGTATATCATGTAAAATTCACATGTGATTATATAATATTATATTCACATGTTATTGTTTCTTTTAAGATTCTTACGTGAATTACATGTGATTTATGAATCACATGTAATGCATATATGATCCACCTGTGATTTACATGTGTTGAGAGAAAAACTTGAGTCACACTTGAACAACGTTAGAACAAGTGATAATGCGGAATAAAGTTTAACTCAAAGGATCTTTAAAGCTCAACAATAATAATAAGTTAGAATTAGAAGGTTAGAAAGTTAGATGCGAAAATATAAGGAAATATAAATGACAGCAAGTATTATATCAAGTATACACTTAAGTTGATTCTTAACGAGGAATGCAATCAGACCAAGTTAGTAAGTGAGATCAAACTTAGTGATTAAGTCTAGAAAGACTTGCTCCAAAGAGTGATTTCAAACAGTTAAGATTATATTTAAGTGATGAGTAAGAAGGGAGTAAGATAAGTGATAAGATTCAAGATGCGTAGAGATGTGCTTTTCATTCAGAAAGAGAGAACTCTATTTATAGAGTCTCGAAGATTACAAAAGACTTATATGTTACAAGTTGCCACGCAGGGCACATCGGCTAAAAGAAAGTATTTCTAGAAAAACAGATATAAGACTAAGTATTGATGATGGTCTAAATGGTTACGGTTCTTGATTACGGTGCTAAACTTGACTGCGGTTACTGATGATAACTTCGGATCTCTTTTATGTTTAAGAGGGTCACTTTTATGTTTCAACAATTTCCCCTTAAGTGACCTCTTCAACTTTTCTTTCTTGTGTTGAGCTTGAGGAACTTGATGACAATCCACCAGAACTTCCTGACTTCCTTAAGCCACGCAATTCTCCTTGAGATTTCAAACTTCACTTCAGCAGTTGTGTGTTTTGATTTGTTGACTGCAGTCTGAGTGATCTCCAATTGTTTCCGGGTCATGCGGTTCATGGCAGTCATTGGGATGAAATATTTTGTTTCATCATTTTTACGTTTGAAAATGACTCTAAGATCTGGGAAGTTAGTTGCTCCAAGAGATCTTTCTTGAAAGCCTCCAGTCAGGACCGGAGCTGGTTCAAGAGGAGGAAGGTTGAACTTATGAGCAAGTGTCGGGTGGATGTCCGCATCAATTCTTGCAAAGTCACACACAGTCTCTTTCAGAAAGGTACAGGCCCTTTCATATGCAATCTGCATCTTTGGGTGTTTTTCAGTCTTGTTCTGAAATACCTTTGCAATCAGGAAGATTTCTTCCGGGTTCATGCAAGGGAAATCAGCTTGGGTTCGGATGTAGTCTGAGTTTCTTCTGGTGAGAGTATATTGAATGAATTCTGCCTTCATGAATTTTCAGGGCTTGTAGTTTTTGACTGCAGTGGGCCTATCATTCGACCAGATTTTCTCAATAGAAGACCCATGCTTGGCATGAAAGTTGTCGAGTCTTTCAAACTCTAAGGGTAACCTTTTATCATCGGGAAGACTGCGGTCAAAGGGTTCAAATACTGTGAAGTATTTTGCATTAGGAGAGATGGGAATGTCCCAATAACCATCATGAGGAGGTTCTGCGAATGTGAGATAAGGCTTGTAATCTTCATCAAGCAATCTTCTGTGCGGATTGACCCAAGAGTTGATGAGGGATTCATCCATTGTGATATCAACGCCATTTTCCCTCCAAATCAACTCAGCAAATTTAGCTGATCTCCAGTCAGCTTTCTTCTGTTTGGTTGCGGGAGAGTCGACGGAGTGTTCGGATAACATATAAGAAGCTAAGTTCTTGAAATAAGGGGGAGTCTTGGGTCGCTCGGGAGACGGATGAGATTCTTGAATTGGTGGTTGTTGCGGTGGTGACTGATGACTTGGACTCTTTTGAGGAGAGGGGACTAGTGTTTTCTTTTGTGGAGATGGTTGCGGTGAAGGTTGAGGAGTAGGAACCTTTTCTTGACTGATGGGATGCTGATGACCAAGATTTGTCTTGATGGGAGAGATTAGATGTTGGTGCGGATGAGAATGTTGATGAGAGATTTGATCCGAGGTGTGGTCTTCACTTCCCCCTCTTGAGGAAGGAGCAATTGGTACTTCCTCAAGCCATTTCCTAAGACCATCAATCTTTCCACAAACTTCATCAAATTGAGCCTTTAGTGCATCAGCAAGCTGTTGGTTGTTTGGGATTGCGGTGTTAAAGAACAATATGTGAATCTCCTTGGTGAGGTGCAAGATATCTGGACCATGAAAGTTGGAGGATAATGATCTGCGGAGGCTGTTTATGGTTGACTGTAGGACCGAAATGGCAGATTCATACGCATTGTGCGTTTCTTCAACAACTTTCTGAGACTGAGCAGATTGATTCGAAATGATGGTTTGAAGATCAAATTTGATGGAGGATACTTCAGAGATAAGTTTTTCGGCGGTGGTGATGAAATGTTATTGATCAGCCTTGCGATTGTTATCCAGGGTCGGATGCCCATTTCCACCTTAAGAGAGATGCGTTCTGCAGCAAGACGCTCTCTGGCTTCAAGTCTTTCAATGCGGTCGATGAGAGACTGTGGGCCAGGCAAGTCTTCAGATTGCGGTTGAGTAGATTTAACAGCAGCAAGAATTTGATCCACTTTATCTTGCAGAGACAGGAATTCTTTTCTGGAGACGGTTGCCTTCTTTTTCTTCTTTTTCTCCTTAGGCTTAGAAGTTGAATGTTGTGATCCGCTCGACTCGCCTTCTTCATCGAAGATCATCATGACATCATCTTACTGTTCCGGTTGATTGACCTCATTCATGTCGAAGTCATCGAAGCCAAAGGTTGTTGCGGAACTGACTTCAATTGCGGTTCTGTATTCATGAGAGTTATGAGCAGCAGTTGTTGGAGGGGGCCTGGATGAACCTGCACCATCTGGATTGGCCTGAGCTTTGCCGATGGTCTCAGCCATTTCATCCATCCAGTTCTGTACCTTTAGAATTGTAGTTACAGTGTTGGCATTGTTTATGGCGTCGGCCTAGTATTTGGCTACGATTTGAATGTCCTGCTGCTTTTGTTGAAGTTGCTTGGTTGGTTGATCTTTTCTGGCTTGAAATGCCCTACGGAAAGCGGCATACTTCTTGACTTCGGATTCTGTTATTGGTTTGTAATGCCTCCAGGAATCATTAGATTCATCACCGTCAAATCCTTGAAAAAACACCGAGGTGTCCCTCGAGTTCACAGATCCTTGAACATTTGTGCTCACTGTGCCTAAACCACCTGAAAAAGATGTAAGCAGAGTAGGATTTCCGGAGCTTCCTTGGTCTCCTTGACTCGTGGTCAAGTTGATGGGTTTTAGGTGAAACAAATAAACCAGAAAACAATTCCTAAGTTCACATGCAACCTACTTTGGATCTATGTTTGAACTATTGAACATATAACTTTGAATTGCAAAACAAGAACCCTAGAGGAGAGAGGCTATTTTCGAAATTAATAAACTAGGGTTTTAGAATTACATACCTTTCAATTGTTATAGCAAACAATTGTTAATCCTCTTGAACTTGATCTTCTTGGAAGCCTAGCACCACAAATGTAATGCCTCTAATGGAGTCACACCCAAAAGCTAGCAAGAAGGAAACTTGAAGGAGAGAGAGTAGGGTATGAAAAAATTGTCCCTAGGGTTTCACAAGGGAAGGAGTGGCTGAATTTAGGAGCTGGGAGGCTCCTTATATAGCTGAGGGATCTAGGGTTTAGGGAAAACCCTAATACTCCTTTTCTTGGGGCCTAAGCTAATCCAAAGGCCTTATCCAAGCCCCTTGGACGAATCCATTAGGGTTTCCCCTATAGATTTCGTCCACCTCCTTCCAAGGAGGTTCTGGAGCCTTCCACTCAACTTTTTGATAATTGCAAAGTAGTCCCTGCACTTTATAATTAATACAATTAACCCTAAAATTAATTCTAATTAATTTCTGGCTAACTATTAATTAAACCTTATGATTTCTAATTAATATATTAATCTTTTAACATATTAATAAATCATTTATATTAATTTATTAATCTTATAATAAATCAATATCTCTCCTTTCATAATTTCCTTGTGCAGTTGCTAGGTTTGAGGGCAACCCAAAAGGACTGTGCTGCTATCAATTCAAGTACATACCAATTATAGTTATGGGCTTAGACACTTAATCCAACAGTCTCCCACTTGGATAAGTCTGTAACTGTAATTGCTAGTATGACTTCTAAATTTGACCAGCAAATTGTAGCTTCCAAAAACTGCTGTTGAACTCTGACCCAGTCAGTTACGTGTCCTTAGATCATATAATCCTTCGTTCTGCAAGATATCCCGAGACATATGACATGGAATGTAATCAATCTCTTTGTCCAGAATCTCTGTTTCCCGATTTCTGATTTGTGATGATGTAGGACTTCTAATTGAACACATCAATTTAGTTCTGGCTGGGCCCAACACATAAGTCAACACCAAATCATCGAGGGGCCCACAGATATCGCTTTTACGGTTAGGGCAAAAGGAACGAATAAACGTTGACTCATATGCTTGTATCTTTTACTCATCAAATTATACATGACAATACGTTTTATAACACCAAGTTACTGATGCGTTTTCGTATCACCAATGTATAACCGACTTTGTAAATTACAACCCCTATATCTTCGTTTCAAGATTATAAGATATTATCGTCTCAGTATTACTCGTGATGAATTCCATGAAGTGATACTCTGAGCGAGGGTTAATCCAATACTCAAATCTCAATTTCTGAGCACTCATGAACATTGCAGCAATTCTATTGCCATGTCTATCCTTAGACAATCTGCAATCCAATTCACAACAGTCTTAATTCACTACTTACTTCCAAAAGTATGAGCGACTGTGGAGTTTCAATAATCATATTATTCGGGAAGTAAAAACATGCAAAATATGAAACACAATAATAAACAACTGACAAAAGGCAATAAACAAACTCATAAATAATACTTTATTATTTAATCACCAAACGTCAATCACATTTACTTTGTAACAAGTTTTTGAACTAGACTAATCTAACTACTAAAACTAATATCATCTTTCAGTCCTATGCTCCGAGCATGCTGAATATGCTTAGCCCTACTCAGACCCTTTGTGAGGGGGTCTGCTGGGTTATGTTTCAGATGACACCCTCTTTACTACAAGATGGCCTTCTTCTACTCTATGCCTGGTGAAATGGTACTTTCTGTCGATATGCCTGGTTTTACCATGATCTCTGGGTTCCTTAGTTAAGGCAACCGCTCCCTCATTATCACAAAACAGTTCCATAGGCTCCTGTATGGTTGGAACAACTCCGAGATCTCCGATGAAGTTCCTCAACCAAGCTGCTTGTTTCGACGCTTCACTCGCTGCTATGTACTCTGATTCACAAGTAGAATCAGCCATCGTATCTTGCTTGGAACTTTTCCAAGTAACTGCTCCTCCATTCAGTAAAAATACCCAGCCTGATTGAGAACGGAAGTTATCTCTATCCGTTTGAAAGCTGGCATCACTGTAACCATCTACTCTCAAAGTATCATTTCCACCAAGCACAAGGACCTAGTCCTTTGTCCTTCGCAAATACTTGAGTATATTCTTAACCGCTATCCAATGAGCTCTACCCGGGTTTCCCTGATAGCGACTGACCATGCTCAAAGTAAATGCCACATCAGGGCGAGTACATGTCATAGCGTACATGATCGATCCGACAGCGGAAGCATAAGGTACGCGACTCATGTCAGCTATTTCCGCATTTGTACTCGGGCATTGAGTCTTACTCAATTTGGTATTGCTTTGGATAGGTAGCTCTCCCTTGGAATTTTCCATACTAAACCTCTTTAGTACCTTATCCAAGTATGTGCTCTGACTAAGTCCAATCAGTCTCTTCTTTCTATCTCTCAATATTCTAATCCTAAGAATATAGGTAGCTTTTCCAAGGTCTTTCATGGCAAAACACTTTCCAAGCCAAGACTTAACATCTTTCAAGGTTGGAACGTCGTTACCAATGAGTAATATGTCATCGACACATAACACCAGAAAAGTTACTATACTCCCACTAGCCTTGATATACAGACAAAACTCATCTTCACTTCTAGAGAAACCAAACTCTATGACTTTCTCATGGAAGCAAAGATTCCAGCTGCGAGATGCTTGTTTCAATCCATAAATGGATTTCTCAAGCTTGCACACTCTATTGGGAAACTTTGCATCGACAAAACCCTCTGGATGATTCATGTAAACATCCTCAGCCAACTTCCCGTTAAGAAAAGCAGTCTTGACATCCAGCTGCCAGATTTCATAGTCATGAAAGGCAGCTATGGCGAGCAATATCCTAATAGAGTTAATCTTAGCTACTGGCGAGAAGGTCTCATCATAGTCAACCCCTGGGTTTTGAGTGAAACCTTTTGCAACCAGTCGAGCTTTGAATGTGTGCACATTTCCATCCATGTCTATCTTCTTCTTGAAGATCCATTTGCACCCAACTATCTTACGACCTGGTGCACTATCAACCAAATTCCAAACTTGGTTGTCATACATGGACTTAATCTCGCTATCCATTGCCTCTTTCCACTTGGAAGCCTCTGGGCCTGTCATTGCTTCCTTGTACGTGACTGGTTCATATAAATTTACCAATGTCCTATCACTGACGAATGTGTCACCATCGGAAGTAATATGAAAACCATACAACTCAGGTGGCACACTCACCCTAGTGGATCTTCGAAGAGGTAATGAGTTATCAACTGGTTCAACAGGAACTGTTTCCTCTGGTTGAGTGCTAGTGTCATCTAAGGTTCCTTCATTGGCCAACTCTTGAATTTCTTCAAGGTCTATGGTGCTCCCACTGTCCTCTTTGAATATGAGCTCTCTTTCTACAAAGACTCCTCTTCGTGCTACAAAGAACACGTTTTCACTAGGTCTGTAGAACAAATATCCAAAAAACTACTTTGGGTAACCAATGAAAACACATTTCTCACTTCTAGCTGCTAGCTTGTCGTGAGTCTCTCGTCTTACGAAAGCTTCACAACCCCAAACTTTAATATGCGCTAACGAGGGAACTTTCCCCGTCCACATTTCGTGAGGTGTTTTGGCAACCTTCTTTGTAGGGACAAGATTGAGGACATGGGCGGCTGTCTCTAAGGCATACCCCCAGAAGTGAATAGGAAGCGAAGCACGACTCATCATAGAACGAACCATGTCTAACAAGGTTCGATTACGCCTCTCAGCTACACCATTTAACTGTGGTGTCCTAGGAGGAGTTAATTGTGAGACTATCCCACATTCTTTTAGATAGTCGTTGAACTCGATACTAAGATACTCCCCGCCTCTATCGGATCTAAGTACCTTTATCTTCCTGCCCAATTGATTCTCGACCTCATGCTTAAACTCTTTGAACTTTTCAAAGGTTTCTGACTTATGTTTGATTAAGTAGATATAGCCATATCTGCTATAATCATCAGTGAAAGTCACATAGAATCGATTAGCATCCCTTGTAGTTGATCTGAAGGGCCCACACACATCTGTATGTATGAGATCCAACATACCTTCACCTCATTCACAAGACCCTGTGAATGGTGATTTCGTCATCTTTCCCAAAAGACAAGATTCACACATATCATCTGATTTTAGGTCAAATGATTCCAACACTCCATCCTTTTGGAGTTGGGCTATGCGTTTCTTGTTAATGTGTCCAAGACGACAATGCCACAAGCATGCCTTGTCTACACTATTAGACAAGTCAATATTAAACACACTATTTCCTAAGCTATCAACACAAGTCACTGTTTCATACACACCATCACAAGGTAAAGCTTCAAACACGAAAACACCATTCTTATAAACAGAAATTGAACCATTCAAATCATTAAAAGAATATTTAAAGCCTTATCTGAACAATGCATAAAATGAAATAATGTTTCTCGTCATCTCATACGAATAGCAACAATTCAATAAATCTAATCTAACATCATTACTAAGCAAAAGTTGATAAACTCCGATCTTGGTCACTGGTGAAGACTTCTTGTTTCTCATGATCAAGTTTATCCTTCCTCGCTCTATCTCCTCACTTTCTTTTAGCCCCTGCAAATCAGAACAGATGTGAAAACCACATCATGTATCAAGGACCCATGAACGAGAAGATAATGAGTTATTAGAAGAAATAGTGTAAATACCTGCTGAAGATGGCTTCACTTTTCCATCTTTGATATCCTGCAAATATTTTGGCAGCTTCTCTTCCAGTGCCCTTTGTCATTGCAATAAAAGCAATCAACATCCTTTGGATCAGAAACATGGGGAATGGTAGCATTGGGCTTAGCCTTTGGGCCATTTGTAGATGACCCAGCTTGAGCCTTGCTCTTCCAATTTTGCTTAGGAGGACCTTTCCTCTTTTTCCCCTTTCCCTGTCCAATAGCAGAGAGAGGGCACTTGCAGGAGTAGAGGCTATACTTCTACCCTTCATCACTGCTTCAGCTATCTGCAACAAGTTGTGCAATTGGGCCAGCGTCTGCTCAGTGTTGTTCAAATGGTAAGTTAGGATAAACTGACCATAACAATCAGGTAATGAGTTCAAGACCATGTCAATGGCCAATTCCTCATCAAAGTGAATGTTGAGCTTGACCAAACGCTCTATGTAGCGTTGCATTCTTTGCACATGAGATACAACTGACTCCCCTTCTTTCATCTTGCAAGCCATGAGTGACTTGACTACTTCAAACTTTTCTTGACGAGCTCGCTTATGGTACTTTTCCATATGGTCCTTGTTCATCTCAAAGGGCTAGTAGTCCTCATAGTACCTCTGCAGTTCTGGGGACATGGTTGCGACCATGATGCATGCCACTTTGGTAGCATCATCATAGTGTTTCTTGTAGGCATCATATTCTTCAGGAGTAGCTTTAGACTCATCAAGCTCTTTGAGCTCCTTTTCAAGGACATATTCTTTGTCCTCAAATCGAAGCGCCATCTTGATGTTACACATCCAATCGTTATAGTTTGAGCCATCCATAACGACTTTGGAGCAAATATTGAGCAAAGAGAAGTTGTGGTTGGAGGATGATGAAGCAGAAGTGTTTCCAGGAGTAGACATCTTAAAAGAAAGAAAGTTTTAGTTAGATTTCAAGATACCTCAATATAATAACCCAAAGATATAATATCAAGGTTAGGATCCAACTATGAAGATTCACAACTTAGAAATGGGATGCCGAGATCCAAGTGTAAATTTCATAAAGGTAGGTGAATGACGATTCACCAATTCCACCATTAGACGAAATAAACGAAGTGAAATTCCTAATTCCTTTTGAGATACATTGAAACTATTCATGTTTTAATCTCGGATTATGCTCTTCTATTTGTGACTGGGATACCGAGGATCACAAACAAGATGTGAATAACCATGCAAATGTGCTTGGTAACCTCATTGTCTTTATCATTAACTATTGATGTGCCGGTAAACCACACACGCTCCACCAAAATGATAATTATGAGATACCCATTACTACTCTTTATTAGTGCCTATTAGTGTGCTGGTAATCCACACACGCTCCACTAACGACCAATAAAGCATAATATGCAATTTCATGGATTAGCATACTTTTCACATTTTTCCTAAAGTAACTAGAGATGGGATTTTGTAAAATAATGTTCTAGTACTTTATTTAATAACATTATACTTTTAATGAGATGTAGTTGTCCTATCAAATCCGTTCTGCTAACGACCCTCCACTAATCAAGGTAGCGGTGGGTGAGAGTGGACACTCATTCAACTAGCATTTTATAGGCAGTTTCCTTATACCCCCCTTATAGACTAGTTTCGTGAATGAGGCATACTAGCGATTTGACTGACCATATTCTTATACATATATAATATTTAACTTTTAATTATAATATATATATATATATATATATATATATATATATATATATATATATATATATATATATAAGGTGTGTTTTAAACTTTTTAAAACTTTAGAGTTTATATATAAATTTCGAAAATTAAGCCATTAATTTAAAATTTAAAATAAACCAAATAACCAGATTTAATATTTATCTATTAATTAACTTTTAACTAATTTATTAAATATTGTAAGGATTATCTAATTAAATTAAACAATTGATTTAATCCTAATCCATATCCCTTCTAGATTTCGAAAATATGGGGATAGGATAATTTCCTTATTTTTCTCAATTATCCAATAAGGCAACAATTATCCCAAAACAAGAAACCCTAAAAATACCATGCATATTTTGAAAATCAAGGGAGGAGGCTACGGTTTCCAAAACCCTAACCCTAATTTCGATTAGGGTTCATGGAGGCTAGGGTTTTTCGAAAACCCTTTGAGCCAAAACCCTAAAAATCGAAAATTTTGGCCTTTAGGGTTTAATAGCTATAAACCCTAATTTGCAATTCAACTATTATAGCAATTCAATTTAAAACAAACAATGGCTCTGATACCACTGATGGGTTTTAGGTGAAACAAATAAACCAGAAAACAATTCCTAAGTTCACATGCAACATACTTTGGATCTATGTTTTAACTATTGAACATATAACTTTGAATTGCAAAAAAAGAACCCTAGAGGAGAGAGGCTATTTTTGAAATTAACAAACTAGGGTTTTAGAATTACATACCTTTCAATTGTTATAGCAAACAATTGTTAATCCTCTTGAACTTGATCTTCTTGGAAGCCTAGCACCACAAATGTAATGCCTCTAATGGAGTCACACCCAAAAGCTAGCAAGAAGGAAACTTGAAGGAGAGAGAGTAGGGTATGCAAAAATCGGCCCTAGGGTTTCACAAGGGAAGGAGTGGCCGAATTTAGGAGCTGGGAGGCTCCTTATATAGCTGAGGGATCTAGGGTTTAGGGAAAACCCTAATACTCCTTTGCTTGGGGCCTAAGCTAATCCAAAGGCCTTATCCAAGCCCCTTGGACGAATCCATTAGGGTTTCCCCTATAGATTTCGTCCACCTCCTTCCAAGGAGGTTCTGGAACCTTCCACTCAACTTTTTGATAATTGCAAACTAGTCCATGCACTTTATAATTAATACAATTAACCCCAAAATTAATTCTAATTAATTTATGGCTAACTATTAATTAAACCTTATGATTTCTAATTAATATATTAATCTTTTAACATATTAATAAATCATTTATATTAATTTATTAATCTTATAATAAATCAATATCTCTCATTTCATAATTTCCTTGTCTAGTTGCTAGGCTTGAAGGCAACCCAAAAGGACTGTGCTGCTATCAATTCAAGTACATACCAATTATAGTTATGGGCATAGACACCTAATCCAACACAAGTTTTGCCTCGGCTCCGTTCTGGCATGGGCTGAAGAATCTCCCTGCGGTTGGGGAGGTGTATTGAGTGTTTGGATTACAACGTCTAGAATGGATCGCAACTCCGGTTCTTGAAAGAAATGAAGTATGGAAGCCCTGGAGGCCTTAGGGCGAGAAGAACCAATTAAATTCTCTTGGGATCTAGTTGGGGGTGAGTCTCCACGTTGAGATGAAACGAGCACACTTGCTGTGTTTGAGTAGCTGGATAGGGTAGTAGCAAATGGGTCTGCGGGACCCCAAGGACTACCGGAGCCTTTTGAGAGGCTACGGTATCAGTCCGGTCACGCATTTGGCCAGAGGTGGGTTTTGTTTTCCTTCTCTTGAGAATCGCAATAGGAGCAGAGTTGAGATCCGAATCATCAGAAGATTGATTGGACTCGGAGTCATCATCTGATGAGACAACCTGTTGGATTTTTCGCTTCTTAGAGGGTTTTGCTTCCTTGGAAGCTTTGGCTTTCTTGGATGCTTTATGTTTCTTGCGAGTTTCACCTGTTGTATGTGTTCTTCCTTTGCTGCGGGGGCCTCTCTTGGGAGAAACTAACTGTTTGAGCCTTGAGGCATTGGATAGAGTAGTAGAAGATGGAGCTGCGGATCGCTCTTGTTGATTGGGTGCGGTAGAGGCTAATATGTTCTAACTTGGGAGAGGCGGGGTAGAAAGGTATGGCTCAATACCTTCCGTAGCCTCAATATGATATGTGACTATTTGGGTCTCAAGTCCAACTGTAGTCAAGATGTGAATGGGTGAACATCTAATTGGTCCAAAGATAGATTGATCTTTAGAAGGAGCGTACCTTTTGAGATCGCGTGTGATAAAGAAGTTGATGTCTTTGCCCATACTGATCTTGGCGTCTGAATAAAGATCTGAGATACAGAGTGCCCAAAACCTTGCAAAAGTAAGCTCGGTTGGATTTTCCTTTGGAGTCTCTTTAGGGATGTACTGGAGAAAATCATCCCATAGGATTTGACCGTAGTTTACATCATGACCTGTGAAGATGCTCCATACTAGCTCGAGTAGTTTGAGGCCCATATTGTCTGTGCCTCCGGTTCGTCCAGATAGAATGCGGATCACGAAATGGCATACAAACTGCCATACCACAGGCAGCTGGTTCTTCTTGAACTCTCCAATACCTTTGATCTGCTTCCGGTATCCTATCTGATACAGAGTGGAGGTGATGTATGTGACACTTGGTGAAAAGAACTTGGTCGAGGGATGCACCAGGAGATTGATTGCAGTAAGAAACTTATCTTTGGTCAATATGACCAAAGAGTCATCCACCAAGTTCAGATGAATGTCTTGCAGATTAGTGAGAGGACGATGTGCTGAAAAGGCACATTTGAACAATATGGAGACGGGAACCACATCAGTGAATGCGTCAAATGGTCCAAAGAGTGGATGATTGGAGATGAACTTGATCATGAGACGAATCGAGTCATTGTAAGAAGGATGATCATCGAAAATTGCCCTAAAATTGCTAGATGCAATTGAAGGCGATTGATTCCGTGTAGCAGAATCGGAACCAGTCGGTTGAACAGAGGCTGATGCTTTAGATTGCTTCTTTGAGATTCCTGATTTCACCATTTTTTGAAAACTTGAAGAACTTGCAAAAAACCTTGAAGTGCAAGAGGGAAGAAGATGAAGTTGTTCGCCTTTGAGAGATCAGAAAGCGTAAAGATTTCTTGGGGAAGAAAAAAAAGTTTATGTAGTGGCGGATTTCAAAAACAAATTGTTTTCACCCTAATTAAGGGTAAAAAAAACCTTTGAGTTCTTATGGTAAAAACGATCATCGTTAGCCACACAAAATATTAAGGAGTATATTTTTGTTTTTTTCTTTTTAAATTTTTTTGAAATGGCATTTAATGAAATGTCAGACCCTGTTTCCCACGTTCCATAAACTTGTGGTGAGGGGGGATGAAAAACCGTTGAATAAAGGTGGAAAAAGTAATGGATGTGACATCTTGGGGGTAAGTTGAAAAGACAGTTTAAGGAAAGGATTTTCTAAAAAGATTTCTTTTATTGGATAGTGTTTTATTTTGGCATCACACCTAAAATAGGTCTAACAAAAGGTTTATTTGAGAGAAAGAACTGAAACGATCATATGCGACAAAACGAATATTTTTTTTGAGAATGTTTTTCTTATTTAATGAAGGATCATTAAATAGCACACAAAGTTTCAAGAATTTATGAAATAGTTGAAAGTTCCATCACTGTGATTGCGGTTTGAATCTTCAATGCGGATTAAGACTCCATTGCAGATGAATGGTTAGATAACTACGGTAGAAGAAACTGAGAAGAACACTTGAACACAATCAGAAATAACAATTAATAAAGACCCTTGAAATGTAAGTATGAAATGTGGTTACGGTATATACGATATATTACGATACATAAAATGTACTGCAGTACACAAGATATACTGAAACTATGTAAAATAGATATATTTAGTTAGTACCGCAATGGTGACCAAGAGTGGTCTGCGGTACCTATCAATTCAAGAAGAATTGCGGGTCCGGATTCATCATTCCTACCATTTGTAAGAAACTGTTGAGTTTTGTAGAGTCAAGTGCCTATGTGAAAACATTAACAATCTCTTCATGAGTATGAACAAAGTTTAGTTGAATGTTACCTTTCAGGATGTGGTCTTTAATGAAGTGGTACCGTAGTTCAATATGCTTCGTCTTAGAGTGATGAATAGGATTATGAGAAATCGCTATGGCACTCTCTGAGTCACAGTAAATCGGTATCCGCAACATTATGTATCCCTAGTCCATAAGTTGTGTTTTCATCCACAAGACTTGTGAGCAACAACTGGCTGCTGCCACATATTCAGCTTCTGCGGTAGACAATGAGACACAGATCTGTTTCCTTGATGACCAACTGACGAGTCTGCCACCAAGAAATTCACATCCACCGGAAGTGCTTTTTCTATCCAGTCTACATCCAACATGATCCGCATCAGTGAATGCTTGTAGGCTGAAGTCATTCCCTGCGGGATACCAGAGGCCTAGAGACATGCTGCCCTTTAAGTATCTGAGAATCTGCTTGGCTGCGGTAATATGAGATACTTTCGGATTGGCTTGGTATCTTGCGCATACTCCTGTTGCAAAGACAATGTCTGGTCGGCTTGCGGTGAGGTACATCAACGAGCCAATTATTCCTCTATAAGTTTTGTGATCTACTGATTCTCCGGAAGAATCAGCAGAAATCTTAAATCCGAAGGCCATGGGGACCTTGGCCAAGGAACAGTTGTCCACTGAGTATTTCTTCAACAGTTCAGAGGTGTATTTCTCCTAATGGATGAATATCCCTTGAGGGACTTGTTTCACTTGAAGCCCTAGAAAGAAATTAATCTCTCTATTCATGCTCATTTGGAACTTGCTGGTAATGAGCGTTGCAAATTCATCCACCATCCCCTGATCAGTTGATCCGAAGATGATATCATACACATATATTTGTACAAGCATAAGGTGATTACCATTTGCCTTTCTGAATAAAGTGGGATCAATCACTCCTCTTTTGTATCCGGACGAGACAAGAAAATCAGAGAGAGTCTCGTACCACGCTCTTGGTGCTTGCTTTAGACCGTAGACAGCCTTTTCAAGCTTGTAACAGTGATCTGGGAATTCAAGACATTCGAAGCCCGGAGGTTGTTGAAGATAAACCTCCTCTTTCAATTCACCATTCAGGAAGGCACTTTTTACATCCATTTGATATACCTTGATATTCTTGTGAGCAGCATACGCTAAGAAGATGCGTATGGCTTCCATCCTGGCTACTGGGGCGTATGTTTCATCATAATCAACACCTTCAAGTTGACTATACCCCTTAACGACTAGTCTCGCTTTGTTTCGGATTACCGCACCAGATTTATCCAATTTGTTCTTGTACACCCATCTGGTACCAACAATAGTGTGACCTTTTGGCTTCGGAACGAGTTGCCACACTTTGTTTCTTTTAAACTCTTCTAGTTGCTCTTGCATTGCTGTAATCCAATCGGGCTCCATTAATGCTTCTTTGATGGTTCGGGGCTCAACTGAAGACATAAATGCTGCATAGTGACAGTGATCAGATAAGTCTTGTGAGGATCGAGTTTGGATGCCTGCTGATGGGTTTCCGATGATTTGACCTGGTGGGTGATCCTTCGTCCATTCGTGTAGACGAGGTTGAAGATGGTCAGCGACTGCCGTGGATGGGATTCCTTTAATATCTGAAGATTCTACGGTTGGGGACGGCAGTTCCCCCTGGACTTGTGAGAAGCCTGCTGAATTGTCTTGATTTGGAAAAGTGGGACTAGAGTTTTCTTGATCAAATGATTGAGGTTCCCCCTGGATTGCGGACGGGAGTTCCCATTGAACCTGAGAAGGTTCCCCTTGGATTGTTGGAAGTGTGATAACCCTTGGGCCAGTTCTTGTGTCAATGTTCTCTATATTTTCATCATCTGAGTCAGAAGAAACATTTGAGGGTAGAGATCCTCTGCGGATAGGAACTGGAGCTACATCATCAAGTACTGGAACCTCGATGGTTGTCACTTGATCCGGAGTGGAGCTTTCCCCCTCAACCGGCGAGGTGGAAGTATTGAGTGATACTTCATCAGATAGAGATGGACCAGATACATCGGCATGCTGCTGTTGAGCTTTCGGGGACACAAGAACTTCGGATAACTTAGCGGTCTCTACAGGGTCAAAGAGATTATCATAGTTTACTTCAACTATGTTTAATAGACCCGAAGAGGCAGGAATATCACTTTCCAGGATTGCTTTGGTTTCGGTTGATGGAGCGATGTTGCGGACGTAATATTCATCGAATTTGACGTCGAAGCTTTCGACTATTAGTCTCGTGCGTCTAATGAGAACCCTATAAGCTACTTTGTTTGTTGAGTAGCCAAGAAAGATGCCTTCATCAGACTTTGGTGCAAACTTGTTAAGATGATCTCTCTTGTTGATCACAAGACATCTACACCCAAAGATGTGGAAGAATCGGACATTTGGTTTGTGGTTGTTAAGGCCCTCATACGGAGTTTTACTGAGACGCTTGGAAACAATGCTTTAGTTTTGAACAAAGCATGATGTGGCCACTGCTTCGGCCCAAAAGTAAAGAGGAAGGTGTGCGAAGTTAAGCATAGATCTGGCTGCTTATACTTGAGTTCGGTTTCTTCGCTCTACTACTCCATTCTGCTGCGGTGTGTAGGGAGCTGAGAAGTTGTGACTGATACCCTTTGAAACCAAGAAACTGTTTAAGAGATGGTTGGTAAACTCGGTTCCATTATCACTTCGGATGCGGCGTACTGGTAATTTGATCTGATGTTCAATTTCTTTGATAAAATTGATCAGTATCTGCGGAGTTTCAGATTTGAGTCTTAGGAAGAAGACCCAAGTGAAACGAGTAAAGTCATCAACTATAACCAGTATGTATTTTTTGTGATGAAGACTGGCTACGGTAGATGGACCGCAAAGATTAATGTGGAAGAGTTCCAGTGGTTCAGAAATTGAAGACTCAATCACTATTGGGTGACTTGCTTTGGATTGTTTGCTACATTCACAGGCAGGACAGAGTGTATCATTGCTGAATTTGAGAATTGGGAGACCTCGGACGAGTTCTCCGGTGACCAGGTTGTTTATATATCTGAAATTAAGATGAGCTAGCTTGCGGTGCCATAGCCAGCTGACTTCAGATACTGCTTTGGATAGAAAGCATAGTTGCGGTTTCCCAATGATCAGAGCAACGTCCAAAGGATACATGATTCCTTCGGACTTGTATTTGATCAAACAGATGCTTCTATCACTTGTCATTATGTAGCAGTACTCATTGTCAAATTCAACTATGTGGCCTGCTTTACATAGTTGGCCTACATTGATGAAATTGTGTTTGAGGCTTTCTACGTAAGCAACCTTTTGAATAGAGAAGTTTCCCGTAGTAAGAACACCATGACGTCATATTATCCCATTTGCGTTGTTACCGAAGGTGACATTTCCACTATTGCTGATTGGCCTGAAGTCCCGAAGGTATTCTAACCTTCCGGTCATGTGCAAGGAGCAGGCACTGTCAATTAACCATTCCTGTTCTTGTTCCTCCTTGCACAATGCCTGAGAATTACACGGTTAGTTTGGGCATCCAAACAAGGTTGGAGCCCGGGGCTACAGATGAATATTTAATGGATGCATGAGCCGAGGTTGCCGGGACAGGTTTAGTGTTAATTTTGAGTCCTAGACCTGGGTACTTGTGAGTTTTTGGAGATTTTGAAAAGTTACGAGGTCTATGATAGATACGAGGTTTCTGAAAAGTATGTGAGTTTTGACAAGTACAGGTTTTTTGAAAAATACAAGCTTGGTCTCGAGAAAACCCCTTTTGATGAAAAACAGATGAACGTCTTTTAGCACTTGCCCTGACATTGTTTCTAGTCAGCGGTCCGAAGGATGTGAGA
The DNA here is from genome assembly GCF_052849685.1 of Lactuca virosa. Lineage (NCBI taxonomy): Eukaryota > Viridiplantae > Streptophyta > Magnoliopsida > Asterales > Asteraceae > Lactuca > Lactuca virosa. Next base: position 207,684,881 of record NC_136430.1, read on the forward strand.
TTATGTTTAGGACCGGTATGATGATGAGATTTGACATTTGTGCCTTTTCCTTTTGAGTCAGAGTGCGTTGTTATAGTGTGTGCACGTGACTGTTTCCTAGGATGTGTCATTGCAAGATATTGATGTGATTTGACGTGGGTTGGGGTAGGCAAGATTCCTTTCCATTTTGGGTTGTCTAAGGAATAGATTATAAAACCATTGCTTCGAAAAGACTTTACTTGATTTTGGGTTTTGTCAGGTTTCTTTGAAAAAGTTTGAGGAACGGTACATTCCTTTTTGCTTGATTTTCTGACAGTCGAGATTTTAGAAAGATAGTTTGAGAAAACTGGTTTTTCTAGACTCTTGGAATTTGAAACATCGACTTGTCTTTTCGAAAAACTTTTCTTCCTTTTGTTACAGAACTGGAGTTCCTTTTTGAAAGCCATTTTTGCTAAAGTTTTTGGTGTATCGCAGTCAGTGAGATTCAATTACGGTTTCTTTGAATCCTTAGATTGTTTTTGAAAACGAGGGCTTGACTCATCCGAGCTGGATGGTTCAGGATTCTGGGAACATTGACCGTATTCGAAGTTTTATATGAGCAGTTCGTGAAGAATTAGCTGAAGGATTACTGAGCTTCTGACTGGGGACTGCGGTAAGGATGATTGGACTACCGCAGAGTAAGATTGAGTTTTGGGGCATTTTATGAGGGACTGTTGGTCAGACTGCGGTGTAGGACTGCAGTTGGCGAAACTGCAATCCGAAGGCAGTGAAGGAAAGTTTGTGAAATCTACTGGATCTTCCATAAGAATTTCTTCATCACAAACAGATGACACTTGACAGTTCGTATTAATTGTGTCAATGACAGGTTTTTGATCACAGGTGTGATCTGAGGATTCAGGAAGAATTTCCTCAATGACACAATTATTGCTTAGATCATGAAGACGACCGAAGTGCGCTTTGATGTCGTCATGGAAGGTTTTATTATTGACAGGGTAATGGAACTCTCGGTCCGGAGGGACATAGGGACGGTCCTTGTTAAACCGAGGTGATGAGTCCTTTGTGGTATTGTACCCATTGGACCAACCCCAAATATAGGTGTTATCTATGGTTCCATTGTTCACAAGATTTTCAATAGCTTCACTTTCATTGAACAGTTTTTCTATTAAAAGATTTAGACGTACAATCTCACTCTGAGCTGGATCTCTTTGATTCAAAGCTATTTCTAATTGTGTTTCACTCAACATTCTTGCATCTTTCTCTAACTCTAAGTCCTTTTCTATCATAGCTACTTTGAGTCTTTTGTTATCCAGTCGTCCTCTTACGTGAAACATCTCTTGGGACGCTATGTTCTTCTCATCTAGAGCTTTGTTATAGTCTGTAAGGACGGCAGCACATGTGTCATTAAGATTGTCTATGAAGGGTTGACAGTCATGCATGCTATAATTTAGATTTTGAATCATGAGTTTTACCTGTTCGAAGATGCTTAGAGTCCCATCCTTTGCCATGTAGCAGTATTTCTTTTCCAGCTTTGTAGACCCATCATCATCAGTTTCCAGCATACAAATATTGCCTTTACCTTTGACGTTGTTGATGTCCTCATCTTCATCTCCGGATGACCAAACTTGATGGTCCCTTTTCACATGGGCTACGTATGTCCTTGCTTTTTTCGTTTTCCTCCAATTCTTGAGCCATTCTAAGGTAGAATGCTCTATCTTTCACTATATTGGCTTTGCATTCTTTTGCAAAGTGATTCTCCTTGTTGCACTTGTGACAGATTACAACATCACTTTTATCTTCTGAGGGGGTACCGGAGTCAGTTGAATTGATGGTCTTCGGTGCCTCTTTGGGTTGAGTAGTCTGAGGTTGCGGTGGTGGGTGAGGATTTTTGGGATATCGAGAGTGATTATTGAAGTTGCGGTTGAATGGAGGTTTGTTGAACTGCTGATTCTTACGAAAAAGAAGGAGGTGGTAGCCGGTTGAACTGTTGGCTAACAAGAGAAATAGCATTCTGAAATTCTTCCTCATCATCATACACTGAGTCAGCTTCGTATGACTATGGAGGATTGTCATACGAGGGAGAGTAAGATTGAGTATGTGGAGCTTGTGCTATAAGAGCAAGTGGTCCTCCGAAGTCAGCACATTCTTTGAGTACAGTGGATTCTTGTGCTTCCAGTTCACCGTAGAGCTTGTAGAGAGATAAAGAATGGATCTTTCTATCTCTTTGGACTATCATCTTAGCAGTCGTCCAGTGTCTTCCCAAACCATTGAGAAACTGAAGATTTGTCTCATGGTTGCTTCGGACCGTGCCAACATTAGATAACTTAGTGACAATCAGGTTGAACCTTTTGAAGGAGTCTTCCAAACTTTCGCCAGTATGAGCTTTGAAATTGTTGAACTCATTGAGTGCGGTTGTGAGCTTCTTATCTTGAGCTTGTTTTGTGCCCTCATATAAGTTTTTGAGAACATCCCAGATTTCTTTGCTGATTTGCAGTTTATGATAATGTCGAAGTTGTCGGGAGCAACTCCACAAGAAATTTCATAAAAAGCAACAACGTTATTTTCCATTTTATCGAGATCGTCTTTGGTGGGACGATTCAGGTCTGGTTAACCTCCTCCTAGTCTGGTTGTGGCACCGTCGGTTTGAACTGGTATAAGAACAGGGACATGTTGCCCTTCTTCTACTGATCGACATACATCTCTACCAAGTCTCCTTAAGTATCTTTTCCATCCTTTGAGACCAGTGATGATATTCGTTTGCCACCAATATTGGGGCTCTTTTGGAACCACCAACACTGTTGGAAACATTGAGAGATAATGCTTGTGCCATATTTCCTTGTTTTGAAAAAGTTTTTGTTTTTTTTAGAAATGAGCTTCAGTGGTATAGAAGGCCTTTTGAAAATCAGAGTTTTGCTTCAAAAAGCAACCACTTTGGCTCTGATACCAATTGTTGAGAGAAAAACTTGAGTCACACTTGAACAAACGTTAGAACAAGTGATAATGCGGAATAAAGTTTAACTCAAAGGATCATTAAAGCTCAACAATAATAATAAGTTAGAATTAGAAGGTTAGAAAGTTAGATGCGGAAATATAAATGACAGCAAGTATTATATCAAGTATACACTTAAGTTGATTCTTAACGAGGAATGCAATCAGACCAAGTTAGTAAGTGAGATCAAACTTAGTGAATAAGTCTAGAAAGACTTGCTCCAAAGAGTGATTTCAAACAGTTAAGATTATATTTAAGTGATGAGTAAGAAGGGAGTAAGATAAGTGATAAGATTCAAGATGCGTAGAGATGTGCTTTTCATTCAGAAAGAGAGAACTCTATTTATAGAGTCTCGAAGATTACAAAAGACTTATCTGTTACAAGTTGCCACGCAGGGCACATCGGCTAAAAGAAAGTATTTCTAGAAAAACAGATATAAGACTAAGTATTGATGATGGTCTAAATGGTTACAGTTCTTGATTGCGGTGCTAAACTTGACTGCGGTTACTGATGATAACTTCGGATCTCTTTTATGTTTAAGAGGGTCACTTTTATGTTTCAACAACATGTGAATAACATGTGATTGATATGTAAATTACATGTGATTTACATGCTAATCACATGTAATTCATATGTGATTCACTTATGATTTACATGTGAATCATATGTGATTTACATGTGAATCACATGTAATTCATATGTGATTCACTTGTGATTTACATGTGAATGTGATTCATATGTGAATTACATGTGAATCACATGTAATTCATATGTGATTTATATGTGATTTACATGTGATTTACATGTGAATCGCATGTGATGCACATGTAAATTACATGTGATTTACATTTGAATTACATGTGATTTACATGTGAATCACATGTAATTAATATGTGAGTCACTTGTGATTCATATGTGATTCACTTGTGATTCATATGTGATTCACATGTGTTTTACATGTGATTCACTTGTGATTTACATGTGATTCACTTGTGATTTACATCTGAATCACATGTAATTCATATGTGATTCACTTGTGATTTATGTGTGAATGTGATGCATACGTGAATTACATATAATTTACATGTGAATCACATGTAATTCATATGTGATTTATATGTGATTTACATGTGAATCGCATGTGATTTAGCTGTGAATCGGATACTTCAAACACTATAATCCATATACAATACATTCTAATTTAATTAAAGAAAAAACTATATCTTTTTTTTCGGGACTTGCACTCTATCAAATTCTCTCATTTATTAAAAACTAGAAAAAAGTTGATTTCAATGAAAAAAAACCATGATCCATCTTGCATTTTCATTTTCTCTAAGTATCCATTTGCACATGTGAGGAAACCTTTTATTTCTTTTCTTCTATGTTGAGGGTATAACTTTTTAAACAAAACTAGTGCTTGCATAGCTAATTATGTGCACTCAACATACCTAGTCAAGACATTTTGTAAGTCTCTTGAAGGGTAAAATGGTCATTTACGTCTTTGTTCATACAACACTTCTTGTAGAGAGACATAGGAAATTAAAAGAAGATATTGAAATGGTAAGTTATTTAGGAATCTTACTCGTGTTCAATGACAATGTCAACAAAGAACTCTGTAGGATTGAAAATCTATGATGAAGGAGTATAAAATATAAATATCAAATCTTTTTAACTTAACAAACTTTTTTTTAATTTACTAAAATACCTCCAACCATTCTGATGATCCTGATGTTTCCCATGATGCTACCCCACCATTTTTGCTCTGTAATATTATGATCACAATCAAGTTAAACTGTTTAGAAATTAAATTAGAATGTCTATTGAGGAATCCAAGTATTTGTGTTTATTTTTATTTTAGGCATGATCATCAAACACTAGCTATATAAAGTTAACAAGATAAGATTATGAACACAATTAAATCAATAGAATATGAGATACATGCAAAAAAAAAGTGTTTTAATGGAACGCTTATTTGATAAAACCATTATACCTGACCAAAACAGAAAATAATATATAAAATAGAAAATAGAAAATATTTTGTTCATGTTAATGGTATGATATCTTATATTATGTAGAAACCTAGGGCATTGAATTTACAGGAAGTGCAAGTGTGGCTTCAATAAGTAATTTCAACTAAAGATTTTCACTTACTGCCTCACTTTTGTCACTTCAAATAGAAACACGATGGTCTACAAATACCTGACCAAAACCATCTTTGCATAGCTTCCTCTCAACCTTATATTGTGGTGATCCACCTACTTGAACCTGAAAACCAACCAATGAAGGATCAAAGAAAGTACATATTGATGTATTCAAATGATCAATTGACTGATTGAGAGATTCAAAAAGTTATGATACAAAAATTCAAATAGATTATAACTCCACAATGCTAACAAGAAATCATTTATACTTAATGACATCTTGCCTATGCAGCCTATGAAAAAGTATAAGCAAGTGCAGACAAAACGGAGACTACAAACATTGAAAATATAAAAAAGACAACTAGAAAGATGATCAAGGGCTTTCAAATTGTTCATGGGTAGCTAAGACTATAAATGGGAATTTTCCTAAACCATCATGCATCTAGCTCTACATGATAGCTATGGAGATATAACAACAACTTTAGAAACTTCATTCAAGTAATTAAGAAGTTCATTTCCTTATTGAGACCATGCAAAAATTAATAGGCTTTAAAATTTCAAAACAAAATCGAAAACAGAGAGGGTGTGTAGTACCTTCTCAAGAAAAGGGGCAGTATTTACTTCTTCCTCCTGGTCGGTAACCTTGTTAATGCTCAATCTGCCACTATCCCCCATTTAATTTCTAAACAGAATATGAGATACACGCAAAAAATAGCTTCAACACTAGCTATATATAGTTGAGAAGATGAGATTATGAGCACAATTAAATCAATAGAATATGAGATACACGCAAAACAATAGTGTTTTAATGGAACACTTATTTGATGTTCAACATTAGAGATCTAACATCCAAATGGCAGACACTATACAAGAACAAGTCAACCAAGTGAAAACCATATAGAGACCACGAAAATAAATAACCTCTTGTTCATGTCGAATCGTGATAGCAAATTGTGGTGCTACAACCTTGTTAATCAGCCTCTTATATTCACCGGACCAAAAATTCCAAGAAAATTCCGTCACCACACTTCTGAACATATCAATCAACGACATCAACAAATCCGCTATCGCCGATGCCGACGTGATTAAACTTCTAAATCACGTCTTCTAGACTGGAAGCTCAGAGGCGAAGGAGAATCGGGAGGTCCGGAGCGATCGGACCTCTGGCTGATTTATTAGGGCACATAACTTCGATAGCTAAGAATGACACAACCACCGTGTTGTTCAATCTATCAATCATTGGGGGATCTTCAATGAAGGTGGTGGTTATTGACAAAGGTAGGGTGATTATTGGAGGGAGGCGATCGACAAAGATGGAGAATGTTGGTGAAGAACACGATACATTGAGAGTGAGAGAGAGAGAGAGAGGGTAATTGATATTTCAATTAACAGTTAATTTGATCTTGTTAATTTTTTATACCATATTTACCCATGTAGTCTATTGCTAAAAACCTAATATACCATTAAATTTAGTCATATTTACAAAATATGCCACTAATCATCTTATCCGTCCAAAAAATTGATCAAACATTTCACTTTTAGTTCTCCAGTTCACGGGAAACTTTGAGTTCTCAAATGATCCTTCCTCTCTCTCTCTCTCTCTCTATATATATATATATATATATATATATATATATATATATATATATATATATATATATATATATATATATACCTTCTAATGAGGATGTGCTTTTAAGAGAGAAGCTGTGTGACCACATATGGATGTTTCGGAGAAAACGAGATTAAGTCTTTTTTTATGGGTGCTGCTATTAAGACACTCCTAGACACTCAAAGACATATTTATCAAAAGTCAACCTATAAGTAACTACTTATATTTACCTTTTTCAGAAAATAATGCAATTTCAACCAATAAAAATTTCTTAAAAACTATATAGGGAGTCTAAATGTAACAAATCGTTATTTCAAACCTATGTAATAATATAGGTCAATGTGTATTTCTTTTTATAATAATAAAGAGAAATTTTAGCATAATGTGCATATTTACATAATTAACCCTCAAAAATAAATTATTTAGCAATCTCGATTCGGATGAACCAAGTGATAGAGATTGTAACAAGGTTTCCAAAAACATAAAGAACACTAAAATCCGAGTTATAACAAAGAAGTTATGACCAATCGAAAATCCGCGACAAAACCGGCAAAACACTGTTCAGTGTAAAAACTGAATTTTCAATAAAAGGATTTTTAGCCTTAACAATCTAAATGAAAGTTGTAGTTTATGTTAAACCGAGAACTTTCATAAAAAGAACGGAAAAATCTGACTTCGTATCAGGAAGTTATGATTTTTCTAAGTTCCAGTATAGCAGTGTACAGCTAAAAACTCGAAATAAAGATCGAGCGATTTTTAGCCGACACAACCTAAACAAGAATTGAAGGTCTCGTCGGTAGTAGTACAACGGTAAAAATACAGACGAAAACGGACGTCGGATGAAGAAGTTATGAATTTTTAACGGATTCTCGTCCCAGTCTGTTTAAAATAATAATATTAAAAATAAAGTCAAAATTAGCCGACGAAGTCTAAACGAAAGTCGTAGACTATGATTTTACCTACTCGTGCATATAAAGAACGCCAAAAACGGAGCTTGTATGCGAAAGTTATGATTTTCGCAAGTTTTGGCACAAAAATAAAGAAAAATAGGAAAACCGGGCAATTTTGCATGTGCCACGTCACCCTCGCACGTGGCAGCTGCTGAGTGGACCGAAGCCATGCGTGGCACCTCCTTATTCGACCAACTCCGCGGTCCAATCCTACTCGGACAACCTCGCATGAGACACCCCGGAGACACACCTCGGATGCTGCCTTCGCACGTGTCCTTCTTCTATTGGACCGAAGTCCGGTCCAATCCGAGCCAGCCAGCAGCGAGCATGCGGTCCGAAGTAAGCCAGAAACCTCGCCACCTGTCCGACGCGTGTCAGCCTCGCATAGCCTCGGACCCGAGGCTTCGGCCTATATAAGGCATGCGAGGGTTCCGGATTTTTTTACACTTTTCACCCTAACTTTCACTCTCTTTCACATTTTCCACTCCCATAAGCTCATATACAACCCCTAAAGCCCCGATATCAAGTCTCGAACCCTAAGCAAGCCTCGAAGCCCTGAGATTCCCGAGAAGTAACCTCTCTCCTGTCAAAACTCTGCCCAATTTAAGCCGGTTTCTCGACAAATAAACTCATTTTCGTGAAACGAAACTCTGTCCGATTCACCATCTATCAAGTGAGTACATACCCCCGTATTTTCTTAATTTCTACTGTTTTAAGGAGGGGAATACAAGCATAACACAAGAACTTTGTGTTATAAAAATCATGATTTCAAATCATGATAAAACAACATTAAATCATTAATAATACTCAAAACATAAACTCTTATCATCTTATATTTTTCCCCAAAATTCATATTTGTATATATATATATATATATATATATATATATATATATATATATATATATATATATATGTGTGTGTATATAACTAAGATTTAAAAAGGCTTAGGACTGATAACTCATTCTGGGTCCTTTTCCTTGTTTGGATGTGGACTTAAAGTACCAGTTATTTGTCCAAATGTCGTTTAAATTTTACTTATATATAAAATTGTATATGTATATAAATATAATAGTTATTTCATCAGTTTAACTACCTTTGTAACATGCTGAGCAAAGGAATACATGTGAACATGGTTAAATACACATTCAGAAAGTACATATAAATTATAATAGGTATAATTTATACATAGAACAATAATTCATGATACAAGTATACTAGAATACACAGTCTTACAAGAAACTAGGGTTTTGATACAGAACAAATCAAGGTTTACACTTATTAAATACATGTTTGGAATACTAATTCAAGAACATACTGTCAATCATTATTTCAGAAGGATTGAGTTTTGATTCAAGAACATACTGTCAATCATTATTTCAGAATGATTGAATTTTGATTCAAGAACATATTGTCAATCATTATTTCAGAATGATTGGGTTTTCAAAACTAATATACATGTAACGTTTATATGCTTTTTATGAGACTCTATATCCAGGTTGTTTAATTCATTTTAGACAACATAGGAAAGTCCTGACATTATAACCAGAATCTCCAGCCGGGGATCGAAACAAGTGTGTGTAGATCTATATCGGGATTGACAACCCCGCACTCAGGCTGCTAGCTACAGTTAGATGAGTGGAAATTGTTATCACCAGTTTAAACGCCCACAAAGCGTTTGTTTCAGGCCATCAGTCATAGTATGGTTATAATAACTCATTAAAAAGATATTAACAATACGTTAGTGTATAAATAACTAAACGAAAGTACACCTTCAAAGTACCAGTTTACAGAATACAAAATACAAAGATTCAATACAGTTTTCAACAACAGCTGGTGGAGCCAGGCACACTCTCAGTTACAAGTTTTCATAAGTAATACAAATACAAAACATTAATACACAGAGAACGGTTTTATGGGAATAAAACTACTTTTCATATACAGCAGAAAATATAGGATTTTCTGGAACAAGTTACATATACAAGATACAGAGATACTCTTTCAAACATAAACACTTATGCACTCACTCAACTTTATGTTGATACTCTCTTTTCAAATTACTTGTATTCTCAGGGAAATAATACACAGGTACTCCCCGAGCTTTTTGAGAAGATGGAGCTTTGTTGAGTCATATCTTCTTTTGTATAACTATATTTTGGTTCAATATACAATGATTGAACACATGTAAATACTTATACTTTTTAAATACAATGATTGTTTGTACTTTGATTACTATGATGCATGTGTTGTGATACTACAATTTAAGTCCTCCACCCCCGGACGTTTCCGCCGTCTGGTTTGGGGGTGTGATAGATTGGTATCAGAGCGTTGTTTATAGTGAACTCAGTATATCAATCCATAAAAGATATACAAACTATAAATACATCGGGGCAAGGAGCTCTGACTACAAGTATACTTTTAAAGATCTAAGTATTTTTAGAAGAAGTATACTAACATTCATACCTACAAGTACAGTATCACAATCATAAGAACACACTCATACTTACAAGTACAATATCACAATCATAAGAACTTAAAAGTATTTGGATGTTGAACACTATAGTCAAACCTGAGCAGTTATGTAATCATATCTGGAATTAATATAGCCTGATCAACTATATTGATTTGAGATATGACCAACATGTGTTTGGGAGCGATAGTGGTGTTGCGACATGTCTAAAACTTACCATACATATACAGAAGAACTATAGAACAGAAAACACAGACTAAAATACTACGGAGAGTATTTTACTAACCTTACTTCTAATATAGAACCTATGGCTGAACCCAATTTAGCGGGAGACCCCTACAATCCACATAATGCAGGCTGGATCGCAGACTCAGACGAAGAACCCTTTGAGGACAGCGAGTCAAGTGGTACGGATACAGAGCCACAAGTCTGCAACCCTGGGAAGCATCCCCTGAGGCAAGAGGAAGCAGAACCCATACCCGAGTGGGGCCAATACATAAACCATTGGAGTCGACAAGACGGCTAACGCCCTCTGTACGGAATGGCACGAGGTTTCTATAACTTTTCTAGAGGAGGAACTGCTAACAGAGCTCTTCCAGTTATAGTAAACCGAATAGCCCGGTAGTTCGATCAATCAAGGATGTCGATCAATCGAATCCTAGAGGTGAATGTGGCTGTGCAGGCTAACACTGCAGATATCCTTCGTCTTGACGAGATGCAAGATGACACCCAACACCATACTGAAGCCCTTCAAAGGCAACTTAATGCTGCTGAATCAGAGATCAGAGAACTGAGGGAGCATCAAGCTGCCCAAGAAAGGCGCTGGAAAGCGCAAGCCGAAGCGAAACCTAGCAATCGTCGTAGAAACCATCGCAAGTAGTGTTCGCACTACTTCTACTTTCTACTTTCTATATCGAATGTGTATACTACTTTCTACGTTATGTACAAATCAAGTATCAATAAAACAATAAGCACTTTACTTCAACAAGAGTTATTACAGTTCCCATAATCATCTATTCCAAAGTTTTGGATCACAGAAATGTTCCAGTGTTATTTTTCATGCTTTCACTACGACCGCGGAAATGTTATTTTCGGTAGGTCGGTTTGATGTCGACACTTTCTCAGTGTTGGGGTAAATTATAATCCTTTTTAAAGGTCAAGTTTTCTAGACCTTATACACTTAATATACCAATACAGTCGACATGTACATTCATACTCGTTGAAAAATAACCATTCAATTTCATATTATCCTGTTGCAAGTTGTACTTGCAATAGGTTTCTATTTCCAATTCTTTGTGAAATTCATGTTGAATTAAGTGTTTAGTTCAGAGATATCAAATTCATATTCATTCTTGATATCTCATTATCTTTCTATCTATTGACTTATATAGCAAGAGATGCCTCGTCGTAGAAATCCAAGACGTATCAACACCAATGAAGCACCGATGCCACCCCCACCACCACCTCCTCAATTCGACACCGCTATGTTTTAAGCGGCAGTCACGGCGGCTGTAGCGGCTGCCTTGTCTCATATCCATACTCCTGAGGTTAGTGGGTCGGGATTCGGTGCACATCCTTCTAACCATGGCGAAAGTCATGGGAATTCGCGAGAATGCACTTATAAGGATTTCTCTAATGCCAAACCCAAGACCTTTAATGGGACTGGGGGAGTTATGGCACTAAGGTAGTGGATAGAAAAGACGGAAGCAATCTTTGAAATTTGCTCCTGTCCTGAGGCTAGCAAAGTTAAATTTGCTGCCTGTACTTTTTCTGATAGGGCTCTAACGTGGTGGAATGGCCACATTAAGTCACTTACTCTAGTTGTGGCTAACTCCATCAGTTGGGAGAGCCTAAAAGCCATGTTAACGCGGGAATACTGCCCGCGAGGGGAGATACAGAAACTGGAGCAAGAACTATGGGCTCTTACAATGGTTGGTTCTGACATATCAACCTACACCAGTAGGTTCTGTGATCTGGCAATTCTTTGTCCGGATATGGTTCCTATAGAGAGCAAGAAGATTGAGAGATATATTTGGGGTATTTCGCCCCAAATTCAGTGAAGTGTTTTAGCTTCAAAGCCTATTACTTTTGACAGTGCCAAAGAGCTGGCACAATCTCTTATCGACCACGGAGCCCGTCAAAACTCTGTGGTTTCTGCTCCAGAACAACCCAAGGAGAACAACAACAACAGCAAGAAGAGGGTTTGGAACAAGAGGAAGGACAAATCTCCTCTGGAACCTGCAAAGAAGTAACAAGTAGTGGCAGTCCATGCTACTACTGTACCTGCTACCATACCCGCTGCTATACCTGCTGTTGTCCCCAATAACCTTGCACCAGCTAAGCCCTCTGTTGGTATCCTCCCTAAATGCAAAAAGTGGAATTTTCATCACAACGGAAATTGCCGAGACATACAGTGCCGTAACTGCAACAGGAAAGGGCATATTGCCCGATTCTGTAGAATGCCACCCCAACCACTTAACCAAGCACCTGCCGCTGGAGTAAGCCGAGCATGCTACCAATGTGGTGATGTGGGGCACTTCGCAAAAGATTGCCCAAAAGCTGGTAATGTCGGCGGAGTTGGGAGAATTTTAGCACTGGGCCATGAAGAAGCGGTGGCAGACCCTGTTGTGGTCACGGGTATGTTCCTTCTCAACAATACTTATGCATGCATTCTATTTGATTGTGGTGCTGAGAGGAGCTTCGTGGGCCATAATTTTAAACATCTACTAAATCAAAACTCCCAACCACTAAATGAAACGTTTACAGTAGAAATGGCTAACGGGAAATCTGAATCCACCAACGATATATACATAGGATGTATCCTTACCTTGAATGACTTGTCTTTCCCAATAGACCTTATGCCGGTCTCTATCAAAAGTTTTGACATCATAATAGGTATGGATTGGTTGTGCCCCAACCATGCCGACATCCTATATTATGAAAGAGTTGTTCGTTTGAACTTGCCAACTAACGAAACTCTTATTATCTATGATGACAAACCCGGAACGAACCTTCAGATCATTTCTTACATCAAGGCACAGAAGTACCTTCGCAAAGAGTACTGTGCTTTCTTAGCTCACGTCGTAGATAAAAAGCAAGAAGTAAAAGATATCGCGAGCATTCCAGAGGTTTGCAACTTTCCCGATATCTTTCCCGATGATCTTCCAGGAGTACCTCCCGAACGACAAGTCGAATTCCGAATCGACTTAATCCCTGGAGCTACCCCTATAGCCAAATCCCCCTATCGTCTTGCACCTTCTGAAATGCAAGAATTATCCAGCCAACTTAACGAACTCCTTAATAAAGGTTTCATAAGACCAAGCTTCTCACCATGGGGAGCACCAGTTTTGTTCGTAAGGAAGAAGGATGGATCATTCCGCATGTGCATAGACTACCGCGAGCTAAATAAAATTACCATTAAAAATCGATATCCTTTACCACGCATTGACGATCTGTTCGACCAACTTCAAGGTGCGAACTACTTCTCGAAAATAGACTTAAGATCCGGGTATCACCAGTTACGGATTTTGGAGGAAGACATTCCCAAGACCGCGTTTAGAACTCGTTATGGTCATTACAAGTTTATAGTGATGCCATTCGGATTGACGAATGCACCTGCTGTGTTCATGGATCTAATGAACAGAGTGTGTCGTCCATTCCTGGACAAATTCTTCATAGTCTTCATCGACGACATCCTTATCTAATCAAGGAGCAAGGAGGAACATGGCCAACATCTTCGTCTAGTATTACAAACCCTTAGGACAGAAAAACTCTATGCAAAGTTTTCAAAGTGCGAATTTTGGATTAGGAAGGTTGAATTCCTAGGTCACGTGGTCAGTTCAGAAGGAATACACGTGGACCCTTCCAAAATCAAAGCAATTGAAAACTGGCCAGCACCCAAAATACCTACAGAAATCCGTCAATTCTTAGGTCTTGCTGGCTACTATCGCAGATTCATCCAAAATTTCTTCTGAATCGCTAAACCACTTACCACCCTGACGAAAAAAGGTGTAACTTTCAGTTGGGAAGAGAAGCAAGAAGCATCATTTCAAACGCTCAAACTAGCCTTGTGCAGTGCACCGATCTTGTCCCTACCCGAAGGGACAGAAGACTTTGTAGTGTACTGCGATGCTTCAAATCAAGGGCTTGGGTGTGTACTTATGCAAAGAGGAAAGGTTATCTCCTACGCCTCCAGACAACTTAAGACGCATGAATTCAACTACACAACACACGACCTTGAGCTAGGAGCGGTGGTGTTTGCTCTGAAGATCTGGAGACATTACCTATATAGCACGAAATGCACAATATTCACGGACCATAAAATTCTCCAACATATCTTCAATCAGAAAGAGTTGAACATGAGACAACGACGATGGGTGGAGCTACTGAACGACTACGAATGTGAAATTCTTTATCACCCTAGTAAAGCAAACATAGTATCTGACGCCCTTAGCAGAAAAGAATACTCGGGTCGCCGAGTAAAGTCGTTGACCATGACAATCCATTCACATTTGTCCACACAGATCAAAGAAGCTCAACTCGAAGCCTTGAAACCCGAAAACGTGGCAGGTGAAACTCTGAGAGGAATGGATAAGAACTTTGAAGTCAGGGATGATGGAGTCTATTATTTCATGAACCGGATCTGGACACCAAAGTGTAACGCCCGTAGATCCGGGCTAGTCAATTTAGAGACGATAAGCATCAAAAACAACTTTTTGATGGAAGATTATTTAGAAGGATTAATCTTAACCAAGTTTTAGTATATCTTTCAAGGTTTCCGGATATATAAAGAATGCCGAAATCCGAGTTATAACGAAGAAGTTATGACATGTCGAAGTTTCGCGACAAACCGGCACGGTGCCGAATGTCGTAAAAAGTGAGTTTTTGATAAACTACTTTTTAGCCTTAGTGATCTAAACGAAACTCATAGTATTCATTAAACCGAGAAGTTCGATAAAAAGAACGCCCAAATCTGACTACGTATGAGGAAGTTATGATTTTTCGAAGTTTCAATTTAGCAGTAGACAGCTAAAAACTCGAATTTTAGATCGAGTGATTTTTAGCCGACACGACCTAAACGAGAATTGAAGGTCTCATCATTTGTAGTACAACGGTAAAAAGTCTGACTAAAACGGACGTCGGATGAAGAAGTTATGAATTTTTAACGGATTTCCTGTCCCGGTCTGTTAAAAATAATAATATAAAAATTAAAGTTAAAATTAGACGACGAAGTCTAAATGAAAGTTGTAGAGCGTAATTTTTACCTACGCGTGCATATAAAGAACGTCAAAAACGGAGCTCGTATGCGAAAGTTATGGATTTTAGAAGTTTTGGCGCGAAAACCGAGAAATTTCGCATAGGTGGCTTCGGCCACGTCAGCCTTCGCATGCAGCCTCCACGTGGCATCTTCTGATTGGACCGCAGCCTCGCGTGGAAACCGCTGATTGGTCCGAAGTCGTCACCCTTTTTCCTCATTGGACCGAAGCTCGGTCCGCTAAGAAGCCTCCAGCTGTCCGAACCGAGGCCTCGCAGAAGCTGTCGCGTGTCCGAGCCAGCTGCTTCGCTCCGCGGTCACCACCTGGGCTTCGCTGCTGATGCCACGTGCCTCGCTGACTCCTCCTTCTCGGCCGAACCCTCGCAGCTCTCCCCTATAAATAGTGGCCTTGCGAGATTACCCGGGTATTTTGAGTATTTTGCCATTTTTCACCCATTATTCCATATTTTTACTATTTTGACTTCCCCCGAAGCCTCGGGATTATTTCCAACGCCCGAAACACGCCCCGAAGTGCCCGAAGACCCGGAAAATTTATATTTTCGGTTTTGAAGCCCGACCTTTCGCAGAGCCCGGTTTCTCAATAAAACTACCGGTTTTATTAGAAACGATCGTTTTAGGAAACGAATTGCTGCCCGATTTTCATTAAATCAGGTGAGTGTGTAGTCACTTTCATCTTACACATAGATATGAAGTATTTTATATAAATATGTGCTATGTGTATATATGTTGTTTGTTTATTTGAGATGGATTTTGAATGAATGTTTTATACATGTTTAAAATGATTTAAAATGTATATATATATATATATATATATATTTTATCTTCAAATATGTTGGGTAAAACATGGGTAGATAAAGTATGAGGGATAGAAGTACAGTATAGATGTACGTTGGTAGCTATGAATTTAATACAGTATAGATGTACGTTGGTAGCTACGGATTTAGTATGTTGGCAGCTATGGACTTAGTGCCTGTTGTATAAACCTTGGCGACGATGTGACTTCGTGCCTATTAGATAAACCCTGGCGACGATGTGACTTCGTGCCTATTTGACATAAATTGCTGAGGGAAAGCGATATTGTCACCCCGGTGTTTGTTTTATTTGACATAAATTGCTGAGGAAAAGCAATGTTGTCACCCTTTTGACATAAATTGCTGAGAGAAAAGCAATGTTGTCACCTCGATGTTTGTTTGACATAAATTGTTGAGGAAATCAATGTTGTCACCATTTTGGTTGGCTTATTTGACATAAATTGCTGAAGGAAAGCAATGTTGTCACCTTATTGGTTGTTTTATGTTAGGTTGTTTTGTTTGACATAAATTGCTGAGGGAAAGCAATGTTGTCACCCTGATGTTTGTCTTGTTTGACATAATTTGCTGAGGAAAGCAAAGTTGTCACCTTATTGGTTGTCTTGTTTGACATAAATTGTTGAGGAAAACAATTTTGTCACCCCTAATGAAAATCCTTAGGCTAGGTCCCTTGTGATAGTTGTTTTAGGGACGTAAGGTGAGGATAACGGGAACGGGTAATTAGGGTTGTTTTTGGTTGATGAAATTAATAAATTATTTGTGGATTGATAAACTTAAAGAGTTTATTATTTATTGTGGGTTGAAAACCCTATATGCTCACCAGGCTTCCAAGCCTGACCCACTCAGCTTTTTATATTACAGGTAGTGGACCTCGAGCATAGTCGGATGATGATGATGAGTGATTTATGGATTATAGGCCAGTAGTTATGAATAACTGTTGTAAGGCTTATAATGTCTTGTTTATGCTTTTGATCTGTATCGGAACATGACATCCCGAGGTTTTGATATAAAAGGAAATTATATATTTCTTAAAGAAAGGTTTTGACAAACTTTTATCATGTTTTGTTTTTGGGGACCAATTCTGCAACATCTTTTAAAAAGATTCTCTGAGTTTATTTTAAAAAACATAAATTAAATCGGTCTTTTCTGGCCGAGAAATTAGGGGATGTCACAGTTGGTATCAGAGCATTAGTTTAAGCGAATTAGGAATTTGTAGGATTTCTAGACTTAAACTTAGAATGCTAAGTGATGATTGTGAGATGAGTGTCTACCATATTTTAGACACGAGCACTAGTTTATTTTACGAAAGATGCCTAAAATGCCCTTATGTGCTAAATGTTATATGTTTGCCATATATGCCATTATTTGTTCGGATCTATGGTCTGTTGCCGACCAGATCTGGAAACTTTATGTGTGTAGGATTCTAAGTGTATGATTACGAGATTAGAACTAACATGTAAACGTTTCGGAGTGATAAGGAGATTTATATGTCTATCGTAAATAAAGCTTTCTTATCTTAAATTCTCGCCCAGTACACCGGATGTCTGCTTGGGTGTACAAAACATTATGGTGAAGAATCGTAGAGAATTGAGTAGATGGAGGAAATGAAAAGCTTATGATAGTGAATGATACCTATTAGAAGATATCATAAGAGTGGTATCTTGCCTTTAGAATATGTCTAATAAAATAACGAAACGTTTAGAGGGGTACGGTACGTCTGAAGTACACCTCCGATTGGCAGGATGATGAATGGTTGGTGTAATTCTTGAAGTTGTCCCATTGTCTGGAATTTCCATCACCAACCAAGTTGAAGTAGAATTGATTGAAGATACTCGTGGAAGAAGTCCTATTAGAGTCTAGGAAAATTTTATGATTAATTGGACACATTCGTATGTGTTAAATTGTTTTGTGATTTTAGGACTTGGGGACTGCGAGACAGTACTTGGGACGAGTATGAGTAGGTGTGAATAGTAGTAGAGATCTATACTACTGGAAGCACATGACTCACGCTTGGATCAGGGAAAGTCACAAGGTTACCAAGAAACTAGTGATTGATTTCGTTTTATTCGGATATGTCATTACCTTTGTTTCGGTAATGACTAGTAAGTTGGTTGTTATACCGACCCTAGTGGTCATATCAAATTGAGTCCGACTACGATGAGTTTGTTACATGGTTCGGAGGACCAAGTTCGATGTAGCATCTGACTAAAGTCAGAAGGTTGAAATTAATGCGATCGATAGTATCACGCTCGTTGTTAATGAAGCTTGTAGCTGGAAATGCTATATGCTAAAATGTGATTATATCACATTAAGATACGAATGAAGGTATATTCCATTCTGGAATTTGACTCAAAGAGACTTGAGTCTAGACGTTGCATCATCCGATGAAGGTCATTCTGGAAGGTCATTAGAACATGACCCGTCGATCTGTTACAATAGATAAGGGGAAGTACTTATCCTAAGAAGAAGAAGGAGTCCTCAGTAAGGATTTATTTTGTAACTTGTAGGTTACGATTGAAAGTCCAACCTAGTACGAAGAGCAGGTGTAAGATTGAGCATTATGGTTATTATTGTCGCACCCCCAAACCAGAACAACGGAAACGTTCGGGGGCAAAGGACTTTAGGTAAGTATCACAACAAATGCAATATAGTAATCAAAGTAAAAACAACCATTGTATTAATAAGTATAAGTTGTACATAAGTGTTTAAACATTACATATTCAAACACTAAAGTAGGTACAGCAGAAGACAAGTGTCGCGGTACGGTACTAGGTAGTCTTCTCAAGAGCTTTGGGAGTGTACCTGTCTACTGGATTCCTGAGAATACAAGTTATTTGAAAAGAGTAGATCAACATTTAAGCTGGTGAGTTCATAAGTATTTTAGTTCTGTTAAGTATACCCTAAGTTCTTTGAATAAGTTCACTGGTTTCTCCAGAAAATCCTATATTTCCTGAGGTGATTAACTGATAACCTCAATAGTTTGCCTCTGTAATTACTTAGTTTATACTTATTATATATAACCCAATATCGAATGGACAGTCAAATGGGTGTATCTGCCCTAAGCCCACAACCAAACAAGGAACATGAAGTAAGGCGGAAGTCACACATTTCACTGTCAATCGGATATTACTTATGTACAACTCTGATGTAATAACTAAGGAATTATAGAACTAACCACTAAAGGTCTTTTATGTTATACTAGTTTACAAAGATTGAATGACTAAGTTTCATTTGATAAGTGGTTTAATTCCATAAACCGTTTCCTTTGTATAAGTGGTTTAATCCCATAAACCGTTCATTTGTAAAAGTGTTCTTAGTTATATCTGTTCTATAGTAAAAACCTTAGTATTACTTATGGAGAGTATTCTGTTATCCGTAATACTACCTTGTGGTTTTAAATGTTCAAAACCAGAAGTACAATACTTGATTTCATGATACGTAGCTCTTACTGTAAGTAAAAGCTACTGAAGGTATACTTGGTCGGGATGTAATTAACTTTTCTTACTGTTATAAGAGAAGTATATTACTTTGTAATTCACTCGTTGTTTTATCCATGTGAGTCCTATTAATCATACTAATATGACGGAAATGCCTGCAGCGACGTTCTTCAGGCGTCGGAACTGGAATGATATTTGACACCCTAGGCCTGCCGGCCAAACTGTAGCGAACAGTAGAGGTGTGGGATTGTCAGTCCCATATAGATCTATACACAAATTCACGCTCTCCCTACAAGAGATTCTGGCTAATAGTTCAGGACTTAAAAAGGTTCGTACTTAGATAAGTACACCGTGAAGGGTCTCACAAATTTATTGTTTCAACGAGATTTCCGATGTATTATTATTATTACCCGATGAATGCTAACTCTGGTACTTTTTATCGTACCCTTGGTTAATGCAAACCCGGTAAGATGTATTATTACCTCGAGTTTGCTAACTCGGGTACTCTGTATAGTACCTTTGCTAATGTAAACCCCGCAGAATGTATTATTACCTCGTGTTTGCTAACTCTGGTACTCTGTATAGTACCATTGCTAATGCAAACCCGGTTTTATGTATTATTACCTCGTGTTTGCTAACTCTGGTACTCTGTATAGTACCATTGCTAATGCAAACCCGACATTACCTCATGTTTGCTAACTCAAGTACTCTGTATAGTACCTTTGCTAATGCAAACCCGGTATGATGTATCTTTACTTCTTTAATATGTTGTTCGTATATTAAAGGTATTATACATATCTTGTTATAGTTGAATGTATTTTGGTAATTTCCTTGGAAACTATACAGTCGTGAATCATACTTGTATCTTTAGTTTTGAATCATAAATTATACCTATTATAATTTATATGTTCTATCTGATTAGCATGGTTTCTCATGGATGAACACCTTTGCTCAGCCTGATACAAAGGTGATGATACCAAAAGGAGTAACCTTTTGTACTCATATATATATATATATATATATATATATATATATATATATACAATTAAGAAGGAAACGACCTTCGGACAAACAATACAACCCTAATTCCACATCCAAACAAGGAAAAGGATGTAGGATAATTCATTTGTCCTAAGCCCTTCAAATCTTATTTATATATTTATACATATATAAACATGATTTTGGCATTTATACTTTGAAATAGCTTATAAAACATTTTTCAAAGAATTTAACGGAGTTTTTACATGACTTTAAAGATTTAACATGGCTTCACGTTATTTTGAAAGTATTTGGTAATTCTTAAAAGCATACAGAAATTCTTTGTGTGATTATTATCACATACAGTTGTTAACACAATTTAATATTGTGTTAAACTTGTATTCCCCCCCTAAAAAGCATATAAAACCATTTAAAAAGGTATATTATAGGGGTATGAACTCACTTTGATAAGCGGTTATTCGGGCAGCGCTTCGTTTCCCGTAAAGAGTTTATTTAACGAGAAACCGGCTCAAACCGGGCAGAGTTTCGACAGGAGAGAGGATGACTTCTCGAGAATTATGGGGCTCCGGGGCTTGCTTCGAGCTTTAAACACGATACCGGGGCCTTGGGGGGTCGTGACAAAGTCGAGGGGGTGAAAATGTGAAATTGGGTGAAAAATGGGGTGAAAAACCTCTCAAATCCGAGAAGTCTCGCACCCTTTATATAGGGGTGCGAGGGTTCGGCCGAGGATGACTCATCAGCAACGTGGTAGCGAAGGAAAGCAGACGCGTGTCTCGGTTCGGACAGGTGGCGAGGGCTCGGTCAGGCGGTTCGCTGCTGGCAGCTTCGGATAGGACCAGGCTTCGGTCCAATCAGGGGAGGGCACGACGGTCCGAGATCATCTGAGGAGCATCCGCGGGGTGTCTCCTGCAAGGGTGTCCGAAGCTTACTGGACCGCGGAGTTGGTCCAATCAGAAGGCAACACGCGAAGCTCGGTCCAACCAGAGGATGACACGTGGCGGCCTCGCATGCGAGGTGACGTGTCCGAGGAGTGACTCAGCGAAATTTCCCGGTTTTCAAGTTTTTCTTGATTTTTGTGCCAAAAACTTGCGAAATTCATAACTTTCGCATACGAGCTCCGTTTTTGACGTTCTTTATATGCACGCATAGGTAAACTCATACTCTACGACTTTCGTTTAGACATCGTTGGCTGATTTTGAATTTATTTTCAATATTATTATTTTAAACAGACCGGGACGGGAATCCGTTAAAAATTCATAACTTCTTCATCCGACGTCCGTTTTCGTCTGTCTTTTTACCGTTGTGCCACTTTTGACGAGACCTTTGATTCTCGTTTAAGTTGCATCGGCTAAATATCGATCGATTTATATTACGAATTTTTAGCTGTCTACTGCTAAACCTAAACTTCGAAAAATCATAACTTCCTCATACGAAGTCAGATTTTGACGTTCTTTTTATGAACGTTCTCGGTTTAACATATTCTACAAGTTTTATTTAGATTGTTAAGGCTAAAAAGCCTTTTATCGAAAATTCACTTTTTACACTGAACAGTGTTTTGCTGGTTTTACTGCGGATTTTCGATTGGTCATAACTTCTTCGTTATAACTCGGATTTCAGTGTTCTTTATGTTTTTGGAAACCTTGTTACAAACTCTACCACTTGGTTCATCCTAATTACGATTATTGATCAATTTATTTTTGACCAAAATTTGACTGGTGTCACAATTACTTAGGATGGAAAGATAACGTATGGAATCATTATACAAGTCCTATTTTCGTCGATGATTCCGGGACGTAATCATCCTAAGGGGGAGATAATTGTAACGCCCGTAGATCCGGGCTAGTCAATTTAGAGACAATAAGCATCAAAAACGACTTTTTGATGGAAGATTATTAAGAAGGATTAATCTTAACCAAGTTGTATTATATGTCTCAAGGTTTCCGGATATATAAAGAATGCCGAAATCCGAGTTATAACGAAGAAGTTATGGTCTGTCGAAGTTTCGCGACAAACCGGCAAGGTGCCGAATGTCGTAAAAAGTGAGTTTTTGATAAACTACTTTTTAGCCTTAGTGATCTAAACGAAACTTGTAGTATTCGTTAAACCGAGAATTTCGATAAAAAGAACGCCCAAATCTGACTTCGTATGAGGAAGTTATGATTTTTCGAAGTTTCAGTTTAGCAGTAGACAGCTAAAAACTCGAATTTTAGATCGAGTGATTTTTAGCCGACACGACCTAAACGAGAATCGAAGGTCTCGTCATTTGTAGTACAACGGTAAAAAGTCTGACGAAAACGGACGTCGGATGAAGAAGTTATGAATTTTTAACGGATTTCTTGTCCCGGTCTGTTAAAAATAATAATATAAAAATTAAAGTCAAAATTAGCCGACGAAGTCTAAATGAAAGTTGTAGAGCGTAATTTTACCTACGCCTGCATATAAAGAACGTCAAAAACGGAGCTCGTATGCGAAAGTTATGGATTTTAGAAGTTTTGGCGCGAAAACCGAGAAATTTCGCATAGGTGGCTTCGGCCACGTCATCCTTCCCATGCAGCCTCCACGTGGCATCTTCTAATTGGACCGCAGCCTCGCGTGGCAACCGCTGATTGGTCCGAAGTCGTCACCCTTTTTCCCCATTGGACCGAAGCTCGGTCCGCTAAGAAGCCTCCAGCTGTCTGAACCGAGGCCTCGCAGAAGCTGCAACGTGTCCGAGCCAGCTGCTTCGCTCCGCGGTCACCACCTAGGCTTCGCTGCTGATGCCACATGCCTCGCTGACTCCTCCTTCTCGGCCGAACCCTCGCAGCTCTCCCTTATAAATAGTGGCCTTGCGAGATTACCCGGGTATTTTGAGTATTTTGCCATTTTTCACCCATTATTCCATATTTTTACTATTTAGACTTCCCCCGAAGCCCCGGGATTATTTCCAACGCCCAAAACACGCCTCGAAGTACCCGAAGACCCATAAAATTTATCTTTTCGGTTTTGAAACCCGACCTTTCGCAGAGCCCGGTTTCTCAATAAAACTCCCGGTTTTATTAGAAACGATCGTTTTAGAAACGAATTGCTGCCCGATTTTCATTAAATAAGGTGAGTGTGTAGTCAGTTTCATCTTACACATAGATATGAAGTATTTTATATAAAATACGTGCTATGTGTATATATGTTGTTTGTTTATTTGAGATGGATGTTGAATGAATGTTTTATACATGTTTAAAATGATTTAAAATGTATATATATATATTTTATCTTCAAATATGTTGGGTAAAACATGGGTAGATAAAGTATGAGGGATATAAGTACAGTATAGATGTACGTTGGTAGCTATGAATTTAGTACCGTATAGATGTACGTTGGTAGCTACGGATTTAGTATGTTGGCAGCTATGGACTTAGTGTCTGTTGTATAAACCTTGGTGACGATGTGACTTCGTGCCTATTAGATAAACCCTGGCGACAATGTGACTTCATGCCTATTTGACATAAATTGCTGAGGGAAAGCAATGTTGTCACCCCGGTGTTTGTTTTATTTGACATAAATTGCTGAGGAAAAGCAATGTTGTCACCCTTTTGACATAAATTGCTGAGAGAAAAGCAATGTTATCACCTCGATGTTTGTTTGACATAAATTGCTGAGGAAATCAATGTTGTCACCATTTTGGTTGTCTTATTTGACATAAATTGCTGAAGGAAAGCAATGTTGTCACCTTATTGGTTGTTTTATGTTAGGTTGTTTTGTTTGACATAAATTGCTGAGGGAAAGCAATGTTGTCACCCTGATGTTTGTCTTGTTTGACATAATTTGCTGAGGAAAGCAAAGTTGTCACCTTATTGGTTGTCTTGTTTGACATAAATTGTTGAGGAAAACAATGTTGTCACCCCTAATGAAAATCCTTAGGCTAGGTCCCTTGTGATAGTTGTTTTAGGGACGTAAGGTGAGGATAACGGGAACGGGTAATTAGGGTTGTTTTTGGTTGATGAAATTAATAAATTATTTGTTGATTGATAAACTTAAAGAGTTTATTATTTATTGTGGGTTGAAAACCCTATATGCTCACCAGGCTTCCAAGCCTGACCCACTCAGCTTTTTATATTACAGGTAGTGGACCCCGAGCATTGTCGGATGATGATGATGAGTGATTTATGGATTATAGGCCAGTAGTTATGAATAACTGCTGTAAGGCTTATAATGTCTTGTTTATGCTTTTGATCTGTATCGGAACATGACATCCCGAGGTTTTGATATAAAAGGAAATTATATATTTCTTAAAGAAAGGTTTTGACAAACTTTTATCATGTTTTGTTTTTGGGGACCAATTCCGCAACATCTTTTAAAAAGATTCTCTGACTTTATTTTAAAAAACATAAATTAAATCGGTCTTTTCTGGCAGAGAAATTACGGGATGTCACACAAAGTTCGGTGGTTACAGAGACGTGGTTATGAATGACGCACACAAAACCCGATACTCCATTCACCCAGGTTCAGACAAGATGTATCTGGACCTTAAGAAACTATAATGGTGGCCTAACATGAAGGCCTAAATCGCTACCTTTGTGGGCAAGTGCCTTACTTGTGCCAAAGTCAAGGTAAAGTACCAGAAACCTTCAGGTTTATTACAACAACCTGAAATCCCTGAATGGAAGTGGGAGCGGATTACAATGGATTTCATAACCAAATTACCCAAGACTTCGGGTGGTTATGATACTATTTGGGTAATCATCGACAGATTAACCAAATCCGCACACTTCTTGCCAATAAAAGAAACCGATAAGATGGAGAAACTAACCAGAACTTACCTCAAGGATATTGTTAGACTGCATGGTGTACCAATATCTATTATTTCGGACCGAGATAGTAGATTCACCTCTCGTTTCTGGCAGTCTTTACAAAACTCTTTGGGAACTAGGCTGGACATGAGTACAACCTACCATCCACAAACCGACGGACAAAGAGAGAGGACGATTCAAACACTAGAAGACATGTTGCGAGCTTACGTGATAGACTTTGGAAAAGCATGGGATATTCATTTACCCCTTGTTGAATTCTCTTATAACAATAGTTATCACACTAGCATTAAGGCTGCTCCATTCGAAGCCCTCTATGGCCGCAAGTGCAGATCCCCTCTGTGCTGGGCTGAAGTGGATGACACACAGCTAGCTAGAGGTCAAACTCCTGACAGTGCTCTCACTGGTCCGGAAATCATTCGAGAAACCACCGACAAAATCGTACAAATTCGGGAGCGACTTAAAGCTTCCAGAGATAGGCAGAAAAGCTACACTGACAAACGGAGAAAACCCTTGGAATTTCAGGTTGGTGACCGCGTCTTGTTAAAGGTCTCACCAT
The DNA here is from genome assembly GCF_052849685.1 of Lactuca virosa. Taxonomy (NCBI): domain Eukaryota; kingdom Viridiplantae; phylum Streptophyta; class Magnoliopsida; order Asterales; family Asteraceae; genus Lactuca; species Lactuca virosa. The sequence continues at coordinate 207,710,878 of NC_136430.1, forward strand.
GGAAGGGCATGATACACTTTGGAAAGCGTGACAAATTGAGTCCAAGGTACATAGGACCCTTCGAAATTCTTGCTAGAATTGGTCCTGTAGCTTACAAACTCCGACTACCCCAAGAACTAAATAACATTCATCCTACCTTCCACGTTTCGAACTTGAAAAAGTGTCTATCTGACGAGACTCTTGTGATCCCACTCGAGGAAATCGAGTTAAACGAGAGCCTCAACTTTGTGGAAGAACCCGTAGAGATTCTAGACAGGGAAGTTAATAAAACCAAATAAAGTCGTATCCCGATAGTGAAGGTTCGTTGGAATGTAAAACGGGGACCTGAATTCACTTGGGAGCGGGAGGATCAAATGAAACAGAAATATCCACATCATTTTCCCTAGTCTATCTGAAATACTAATTTCGGGACGAAATTCTCTCTAACGGGGGGATAATGTAACAAATCGTTATTTCAAACCTATGTAATAATATAGGTCAATGTGTATTTCTTTTTATAATAATAAAGAGAAATTTTAGCATAATGTGCATATTTACATAATTGACCCTCAAAAATAAATTATTTAGCAATCTTGATTGGGATGAACCAAGTGATAGAGATTGTAACAAGGTTTCCAAAAACATAAAGAACACTAAAATCCGAGTTATAACAAAGAAGTTATGACCAATCGAAAATCCGCGACAAAACCGGCAAAACACTGTTCAGTGTAAAAACTGAATTTTCAAGAAAAGGCTTTTTATCCTTAACAATCTAAATGAAAGTTGTATTTTATGTTAAACCGAGAACTTTCATAAAAAGAACGGAAAAATCTGACTTCGTATGAGGAAGTTATGATTTTTCTAAGTTCCAGTATAGCAGTGTATAGCTAAAAACTCGAAATAAAGATCGATCAATTTTTAGCCGACACAACCTAAACAAGAATTGAAGGTCTCGTCGGTAGTAGTACAACGGTAAAAAGACAGATGAAAACGGACGTCGGATGAAGAAGTTATGAATTTTTAACGGATTCCCATCCCGGTCTGTTTAAAATAATAATATTAAAAATAAAGTCAAAATTAGCCGACGAAGTCTAAACGAAAGTCGTAGACTATGATTTTACCTATGCGTGCATATAAAGAACGCCAAAAACGGAGCTTGTATGCGAAAGTTATTATTTTCGCAAGTTTTGGCACAAAAATAAAGAAAAATAGGAAAACCGGACAATTTTGCATGTGCCACGTCACCCTCGCACGTGGCAGCTGCTGAGTGGACCGATGCCATGCGTGGCACCTCCTTATTCGACCAACTCCGCGGTCCAATCCTACTCGGACAACCTCGCATGAGACACCCCGGAGACACACCTCAGATGCTGCCTTCGCACGTGTCCTTCTTCTATTGGACCGAAGTCCGGTCCAATCCGAGCCAGCCAGCAGCGAGCCTGCGGTCCGAAGTAAGCCAGAAACCTCGCCACCTGTCCGACGCATGTCAGCCTCGCATAGCCTCGGACCCGAGGCTTCGGCCTATATAAGGCATGCGAGGGTTCCAGATTTTTTTACACTTTTCACCCTAACTTTCACTCTCTTTCACATTTTCCACTCCCATAAGCTCATATACAACCCCTAAAGCCCCGGTATCAAGTCTCGAACCCTAAGCAAGCCTCGAAGCCCCGAGATTCCCGAGAAGTAACCTCTCTCCTATCAAAACTCTGCCCAATTTAAGTCGGTTTCTCGACAAATAAACTCCTTTTCATGAAACGAAACTCTGTCCGATTCACCATTTATCAAGTGGGTACATACCCCCGTATTTTCTTAATTTCTACTGTTTTAAGGGGGGGAATACAAGCATAACACAAGAACTTTGTGTTATAAAAATCATGATTTCAAATCATGATAAAACAACATTAAATCATTAATAATACTCAAAACATAAACTCTTATCATCTTATATTTTTCCCCAAAATTCATATTTGTATATATATATATATATATATATATATATATATATATATATATATATATATATATATATATATATATATATATATATATATATATATATATATATATATATATAAACTAAGATTTAAAAAGGCTTAGGACTGATAACTCATTCTGGGTTCTTTTCCTTGTTTGGATGTGGACTTAAAGTACCGGTTATTTGTCCAAATGTTGTTTAAATTTTACTTATATATAAAATTGTATATGTATATAAATATAATAGTTATTTCATCAGTTTAACTACCTTTGTAACATGCTGAGCAAGGGATTACATGTGAACATGGTTAAATACACATTCAGAAAGTACATATAAATTATAATAGGTATAATTTATACATAGAACAATAATTCATGATACAAGTATACTAGAATACACAGTCTTACAAGAAACTAGGGTTTTGATACAGAACAAATCAAGGTTTACACTTATTAAATACATGTTTGGAATACTAATTCAAGAACATACTGTCAATCAATATTTCAGAATGATTGAGTTTTGATTCAAGAACATACTGTCAATCATTATTTCAGAATGATTGAATTTTGATTCAAGAACATACTGTCAATCATTATTTCAGAATGATTGGGTTTTCAAAACTAATATACATGTAACGTTTATATGCTTTTTATGAGACTCTATATTCAGGTTGTTTAATTCATTTTAGACAACATAGGAAAGTCCTGACATTATAACCAGAATCTCCAGCCGGGTATCGAAACAAGTGTGTGTAGATCTATATCGGGATTGACAACCCCGCACTCAGGCTGCTAGCTACAGTTAGATGAGTGGCAATTGTTATCACCAGTTTAAACGCCCACAAAGCGTTTGTTTCAGGCCATCAGTCATAGTATGGTTATAATAACTCATTAAAAAGATATTAACAATACGTTAGTGTATAAATAACTAAACGAAAGTACACCTTCAAAGTACCAGTTTACAGAATACAAAATACAAAGATTCAATACAGTTTTCAACAACAGCTGGTGGAGCCAGGCACACTCTCAGTTACAAGTTTTCATAAGTAATACAAATACAAAACATTAATACACAGAGAACGGTTTTATGGGAATAAAACTACTTTTTATATACAACAGAAAATATAGGATTTTCTGGAACAAGTTACATATACAAGATACAGAGATACTCTTTCAAACATAAACACTTATGCACTCACTCAACTTTATGTTGATACTCTCTTTTCAAATTACTTGTATTCTCAGGAAAATAATACATTGGTACTCCCCGAGATTTTTGAGAAGATGGAGCTTTGTTGAGTCATATCTTCTTTTGTATAACTATATTTTGGTTCAATATACAATGATTGAACACATGTAAATACTTATACTTTTTAAATACAATGATTGTTTGTACTTTGATTACTATGATGCATGTGTTGTGATACTACAATTTAAGTCTTCCACCCCCGGACGTTTTCGCCGTCTGGTTTGGGGGTGTGATACTAAATGATAAAATGAAATGACTTTTTAGCCAACCCTTTTTTATATTTTTTTTTAGCAAAACGTCATCGTTTTTAATAGCTGTCATTAAACATATATGATTTCCAGTTTTGGATATTCAGCAATCACCGACCGTTTTAAATTGCCGTAAGTTATTATTGATCTTTTGAAAAATCATGCATAAATCTGCTTATGCCTAAATAATAATCATTATTTTGGAAATTAATTATGGAGTTTGTTGACTTTAGATAGACCTACCAATAGATAAAGGTTATTTGGTTAAATAAAAAAAGGTTAACGAAATACATCATCGTATATTTATACTTTTACTTAAAGTCTTACATAAGTATATTAGTAAATAACTAAATATAACGAATAATGTTCAATTAATAAGATATATGATTTAAAGTTTTAGTAACAACCATATGTGACACCTTTTATAAGTTGGATGGATGATATTTTGTTTGCCATTGACCATATTAAGGAACACACTTCGTCTATTTTGCAATATCTTTAATTAAACGAAAATGATATCTAAGTTGGATTCGATAAAAAAAAATTAACGTACTTGTAATATCACTTGTGCGTATTTTTTAAGAGAAAAAAATAATGTAGTGGTATACTCATTGCATAACCAATTTTATATGGCATTATTCAGAGGGATATCATGTGTCAATACAAAAGTATCAGTGGACCTTGACGAACAATTCAATGAAAGTGAAGTCTATACATTAAATGTGGTGTATAAAGAAGTGTTACACGATTAATAATGCACAATCAATCATGTGTTCATGTACATTTGTAAGGAATCTCAACTTTTCATTTTTAATTCTTATTGATTATGTTTGTCCTACCATGACTCTTATTGATAATTGTTTAGATGTAGTAACTATTTGCACAAAAGAATTAACGGCCTCTACAAACTAATTTCTGAAAAAACTATTCGCACTAGTCGTGTGGCGCGGGTAAACGGCTAGTGTGTGTGTGTGTGTGTATATATATATATATATATATATATATATATATATATATATATAATATAGGCTTAAGAAACGATGACGTTTTAAGAGATTGCTTGAGCTCGCTTTCATCTGAAAACAAAACGGGGCACCTGCCAGCATATACTCCAACACATATTTCCTAGAGACAACCATTCCCCCCCCCCCCCCCCCCCCCCCCCTATGTGTTTTGGTTAGAGAGATTGAGTCACTTCAGATGGAATCAGAGAGATCCGTGGATTCTTCTATTGCCAGTAAGATGTACTCGAATTTCTTGGTTAAAGTCCGCAAAACCTTCTCGTTAATTTCTTTGTCTTCTATATCCTCTCTGTTAAGCCTCATCCAATTTGTAATTGCGATTGTATAAATCCTTGATTTATTGTGATTCTTTCATATTCAAATTTTCAAATTCACATGTGGTTTATAGACGTACGATTTTCACTATTTTCTTCACCATGATAAGTCTTGTACAAAGCATACCATGCTTCCTATGATGTTTTGTATGTTGAGATTCTCCCAAAAATATTTTCTTCAATTAGCATGATATATGAAGAACAATGTTTTCTTGACCATCTTCTCGTTTTCTCGTAATTGAGTCACTTGCTAGGGTGGTCGTTTCTTTGTCCTTCTTCTTATTTTCTTGTAACTGCGTCACTTGTTGTGTTCGATTCCTTGTCCTTCTTCTTGTTTTCTTGTAATTCAGTCACTTGTTGGGGGTGTTTGTTCAATAACCCCTTCGTGTTTATGTAAGTATTCTTATATAATACTCCAAATTCCAAAGTTTCATATAGAACCCTCATTTGGATACTCCAGTGATGGTGATTCTTACCATTTAATGTTGGAAAATTTAATGGAATAAGCAAGATGGCTAGTTTCCATTATCCCACATTGGTGGGGAAGAAACATTTAGTGGGTTTAAAATAATTTTCTCTTGATAAGCCTTCAAAGGCTTTTACTGGATCAAGGGATGGGCCAATTCCACACACGTGCACCTAGCCTAGTCTAGCACTAGCCAATGTCACGAGTGTGCGAAACGGTGCGATCTAGACGCACAACGCATCGGTTGCTGGGAGCTAAGGAGCTTTTATTTTTGGTGAGTTCGGATCTAGTCGGTTTGACCGATTCGGTCAAGAGGTTGAACGTCGTTGACTTCAATGGAATCACGTGTATTTTTGGTGAGTTCGGATCAAGTCATTTCACCGATTTGGTCAAGTGGTTGACCTCCGTTGACTTCGATGAAATCACGTAGGAATATTATGGAAGGCTTAGTAAACGGCTTGTTTGGATAGCAGGGTCTCTCTCTCTCTCTCTCTCTCTCTCTCTCTCTCTGATTTCTTCGTAGGTTTCTGAGTATTCACTTTACGTTTATCGTTTTTCATTGCCTTTGGAAAACAGATAAGTCTGCATTAAATCATGGGGTTTTACTCTGTTGTTTAAAGCCAATACAAGGGAAGTAAAACCTTTAAGGACATGAGTCTAATCCGTGCAGTTTTTTCAGATCAGGATCAACCGTCAACAGGTCGGTTTTACTTTACTGTCTCGTATTTACTTTCAACAGGACACTTTTTTTCTACCTTATAATTAGATCTGGACGAGAATGATTGATCTGGTTTTTGGACGAAACTTGGTAATAGTATTAATAATAAATGTATTTATTATTCACAACTAATCGACATATAATTCTCAATATTATTTGTCGGTTTCGTTCCGTGTCTATTACTGTTGAGTTTCAACATTTAATTATGATAATCGACAGTTATAAGAGGTTACAAACCGGTAAACATAACAGTAACTAAATATTAACTAATACATAGTCTAAATTATAGGATTTAACTACAGTCAAATATTTGTGTGCGTAAGATTTGTGGTTGTGATGTATAGCAATTAAACGAGGGTATAATTGTCCATGTTTTCAGTGAAAGGATAAAAAATATGTGGAAAAATCAACCCTTTTACTAAAAGTTAAAGTATACAATGCATTCATCCACGAAAGTTAAAGTAAGTTGTGGAAAATAATACAAAAATGATGAGGTTAAATGTATATAATGCATTCATCCACGAAAGTCCATACAAGACAACGTTTGTGGAAAATTTTGAGATATTTTCTTCATTATTCGTGTTTATCTCTAGACACTTGTCTCCAAGCTCTGCTCATTACTACTATAAATTTCCTCATTGTCTAGACCTTTTATTCACTCACTGCAGTTATTGCAATCGTTCTCTGTATTTCTCATTACAAAAAAATGGCAAAACCTTCTGTTGCTTTCTTTGCATTCCTTCTACTTCTCTTGGTTCTTGCTATATCAGGTGCTTTAAGTTTCTTTTAAATCCATTTTGGTAACTATGGATTTATATTATAGGCGACAAATATTGTCCACTTAATATTGTGGTTAATTAATTTTGTTTGAATTAAACAGAAATAGCAACCGTGAAGGGAGAATTATGTGAGAAAGCCAGCAAGACATGGTCAGGAAACTGTGGCAACACAAGACACTGCGACGACCAGTGCAAGTCTTGGGAGGGTGCAGCCCATGGAGCTTGTCACGTGCGTGGAGGGAAACACATGTGCTTCTGCTACTTCAACTGTTCTAAAGCAGAGAAGATGGCTCAAGATAAGCTGAAAGCCAAAGAGCTCAACAAAGACGAGATTGAAGCCAAGAAACCACCACATGTTGAGCATCCAGTTGGACCCATTCATCCTTGAACAGCAAGCCTTATTTAAGTATGAATAAAAGAAAACTGCTTCGATCCTACTTGATCATGTATTAAGCATTTTCCATGTTGTAATTGTAACGTGTGCTTCATATGGAATCAACGGTTTATGATTCCATGCATGATATGATGATATAATAATTTTGTTTTTATAGATTGTTTTGTTTTGAAACTTGAAGAACCAGATCCAGTTAACTTCGTAAAGAAGACAGTTGAAATTCCAAAACTCGCCTAACAGTCTAATAATATTGTGATTATACGTTTGTTTCATTTAATAATATTTGTAAATATTTTTCAAAATAAATACATATTATAGAAGAAACTGAAATACATTTAAAAATTTAAAATATCCAATAAATTAACAAAGTTAACTAATAGTTAAAAAATCATAAAATTGATCTTCCATGTTTTTGGATCTAGAAAATGGGATTGTAAAATGATCATTGATTGTAATATATATATATATATATATATATATATATATATATATATATATATATATATATATATATATATATATATATATATATATATAAACATTTTGGATTAATATCATAAAAGTCCTAAGTTTTTAATGCCTAATTGGAAAAAGTCATAATATTTCTTTTATTATTACTATGGTCACAACTTTCTTGCAAAATTACCACTCTATACTATTTAATAATTTTCATGGTTAACTTTGTTCTTTTTTTCGCAAAACCAATCCTAAAATTAAGTTTAAAGTTCAAATTTGGACAATGTAATTTACAAAAAATTAAAGAACATGAATTTTTAACTTTATTTTTTTGGATCATAAGCAGATTAAGCAAATAACGAATTTTAAAGTTAATTTTGAAAAATAAAAATAAAAAAGAGTTGGGTGAGATAGGCGAGTCAATTAGTAAAACGCCCATAAAAGCACTGTGGCCACAAAAGCGGGCTAAAACACGACTTTGCCTCTTTCCATTCCAGACTTTTTTTTTTTTTTTTTTTTTTTTTTTTTTTTTTTATGATTTGCCGATCATGATACTGCTTCCATGATAATACTATGTGATATTAACAAGTTAGCCTTGCATTAGGCTTGAAAATAAAATTAAGTTTAAGAAAGTAAACTAACCAGAAAGGTGAATCCAAGATTGATGTACCGTAAAACTTTGATACTCCAAATATATTTCAGACTTTTATTGCAGAAAGGTTTTTTACAGATGAGGGATTACAAGAGAGAAAGAGGAAAATGGCTTTCAGCCTGCCTAAAACATAAGATAGAGGCTCCTTAAATAGATCAGGAGGACTCAAAAACAAACAAAACCTAAATTATTACATTTAGCATTGGCAGACAACTTTAAGAAAAGTAGAAATGACTTTTTGTTTGATTCTTCTGGCTTTAATAATGTCTGACGAGTATTTTCCTCTGTCTTCAATAATTCTTGAAGAATATCTTCTTCTTTTATTTTGGTCCATCCACCTGTCACCTTTAGTCTATTGTGGTGATGTCTTTTTGTTTTTTGAAAGATTCTTTCTTTGCGTGATTGACTCCTCAATCATGTCAATTATACAATCAATTGGGAGTTCTCCATCTGGAGCTTCTTCATCATCTGGCTGGGATTCCCCTGCTAAGCATGGTGATTGGCCTTGGCTTTGGTTATCAACTGACATATTATCTTGAATATCTTCATTTGAACCTTCATCTGTATCATGTTTTGAAAATCTTTTAAGATTTTCTTTTAATTCAGAACAATATAATCGGAATGACTTGATCATTTCCTCTTTAGTTAAATTAACTTTTTGAGGAGTTGAGGGGGTCACTTCTGTTGAGGAGGCTATTTTCGAAAAAAGTTTCTGGTCTTGGTATTTTTTAATTTGTTGATTGATATAATCAATTATTTCCTGAGCATTAAGGATTTTTGTTTCTGGATTCTTGTGAAGCATTTTAGGCCAAAATTTGGTAAAGTATGACCTTTGTAGGGAAGGAAATTTAGAGGGAGTATAATCCACATATGGGGACCATTTCCAGATCCAAGGAATAGAAAATTCCATGAAAAAATGCATAGAAGATATTGCTTCCAATCCTTCTGATTTCAAGGGTATAACTTGGTCTCGGTATCTTGGAGAGACAGGTAACCATTCCCCATATAATTTCCTGAATGGTTCCTCAGGGAGGATATCTATACTCGGGCCGTATGAGATCCACTAATTAGTAAACCAATTTGGTATATCTCTGTTTTGGTTATAAACCTTTTCACATACTTTAAAAAACCAAGTATGCTTTCTCTGAGGATTTTCATATAAAAAGGCTTTATGAAAGCTTTCAATATAATCCCAATATGTAAATTTCATTGGTATTTTTGAAGGAGGGATTAAAAATTCTTTTTCCTTGAGGGTACTTAAACCCCATTCCTCAGGTGATATGATCTTTTTGATAATGGCTTTACTAAAATTGTAAACACTGGTATTACCTCCGGATGTAAAATGAGAAAATTCAACTGATCCGGTTATTTTCAAAATATTCTCATAATATAATCTTTGTTTGTAAGAATATCCAGCGTATGTCGCTGTATCCAAGTATCTAGTCATTAAAAACCATGGATCGTCATTATTCTCAAAATAAAGCATTATATCTTTATGCTCCAAAATAATAATATTATCTCTATGAGATGATTCCTTATATTCAAAATTATCGTTGATGGTTTCACCATCTGTGATCATTTGAGCGAGAGTGGGAGTATTTTCCCTTTTTGATTCCAAAATTGCTTTAAACTCCTCATATAATGGGCTTCCAGGAACTGGAAGAGATTGATCATTTGTTTGTGATGAATTTCCAGTTCTATAAGAACTGCTTGAAGTCGTAGGATTTCCTCGACCTCTATGATAACCACCTCTATATGAAGGATGGCCTCTTCCACGATTGGGATTCATCCTGCAAATGGAAATGTTAATTTCAGAGTAATATAAGTTTGTTTTCAAGATTCTTGAGTTGGATCCTTAATCCTATGAATCTTAAATTAATTCCTGTCTTACTAGAATATGGTTCATTGGCTAAGTTGGCCAGTTCAACTTCTGCCTCATTAATTAAATTTTTTATATTAGTAATATCATGTGATAATTGTCTTAGCTGGTGATAACTCATTTAGGAATTCTCTAGTTAAAAAATCGGGAAGACTATTATCACTTCCTTTTTTATATTGAATTTCAAAATCAAAACATGCTAATGTAGCTTGCCACCTAGTAAACATTTGTTTAGAAACATCATGTTTAAAGTCTTTATTAAACATGAATTTAGCTGCCTGACAATCTGTTTTGATAATAAAATGTTGATTATATAAATCATCTTGAAATTTGAGAATACATTTTACCAGTGCCAAAATTTCTTTAGCAGTAGTAGAATAATTTTTCTGACTAGGAGTCCATTTTCCATAATGAAATCTGACTAAGAATTCTTGCTTACTGTTAGGGTGAATATGTTTTAAAATTCCTCCAAACCCTATTTCAGAGGCATCTGTCTCTACTATCTTTTCCCAATTAGGATTAGCTAAAGATAAACATGGTAGACTTTTAACTTTATCTTTTATTCTTTTAACTGCTTGAGTATGATCACTAGTCCAAGCACAAGGATTCTTTTTCAATCTGTCGTATAAAATTGCACTATCGGCTGATAAATCCTTATAAAAAGGTGATATATAATTTAGGCTACCTAAGAATCTTTGTAGCTGAGTTTTATCTTTTATTTCATCTGGAAATTTCGCAGCAAAGTCTATACTTCTTTGTATAGGAATAATTTGTCCCTTTTCGATATTATGTCCTAAAAATCTTACCTTTGTTTGGAATAAGGACATTTTAGATTGTGATATTACTAAACCATTGTTTATTATTATTTTTTCAAAAGTATGCAAATGATCAAAATGTTCTTGAATATTTTTCGAAAAGACTAAGATATCGTCTATATATACAATAATAAAATTGCTATAAGGATTAAATATCTCATTCATTATATTTTGGAATTCTGAAGGGGCATTTTTTAGGCCAAATGGCATAACATTCCATTCATATTGTCCAAAAGGGACATTGAAGGCGGTTTTATATCTGTCTTTCTTATCAATCTGTATTTGCCAATATCCTGATTTTAAATCGAATTTTGAAAATATTAGAGAATCATGTAATCGATCTAATAAATCTTTTTTATTAGGAATAGGATACCTGATCCATTTTAGGACTTTATTAAGAGGTTTATAGTTTATAACTAGCCTCGGTATTCCTCTTTCTTGTTCAGAATGTTTATTTACATAAAAGGCAGTGCATGACCATGGAGATTTGGAAGGTTGTATTAGTTTTTTATCTAATAAGGAAGTTATTTCCTTTTTACATATATCCAAGTATTCGAAATTCATTTGACAAGGTCTTGCCTTGGTAGGAATTTGTTTTTCATTGAAGTCTTCCTCATAAGGAAGCATAACTATATGTTTTTTCCTTTCCCAAAAAGCATTAGGATGATCATTACATATATTCAAGGAGAATTGATTTGTTAAAAATTTTATTTTTTCCTGTAACTTAGGTTGTTCTAGTTGTTCATCTATTTGAACATTTCTGATTTCTTCTTTCAGAAAATTTATTTGGTTTCTCTTTAGATTCAACTCATTGACCCAGGTAGAATAAGGGTCAGAGACAAAATTTAATATAACAGGTTGATTCTTATAAGATCCTATGATTTTATCTTTATCAATAGTTAGTGGTAATATCATCTCTAAAAAGGGGTTTCCTAAGATCATGGTATTACTACTCATGTTTTTAATTACCGTGAAACTAATAGGTATACAAACATTTTCTGTACAAATTTTTGCATCTGTTAATTTATATCTAATATCCAATTTAGAACCTGATACTTCTCTTAACGTATGTGTTGATTTTTGAAAATATTTAGTAGGTATCAGACCTTCTCGTATACAATTTAAATCTGCACCACTGTCTATTAGGGCAACAAAACTTCTTTGGTAATTATAAGTAATAAATAAATTAATTGTGACATGCCATTTTCTAGATATTACTAATTCCATGGACTGAAGGAAATTATTATTAGTATCATTACTGGTACCAATGTCTTGTTTATCTTGTAGTTTTTCTAATTTGTTAATTCGTTGATTGCTTATTAGCTGATCATTTTTTATCTTAGATATATCCTGTTTTAGGTTTTGAATTTCAACCTGTAAATCTTGTACTGTAGGTGTATTAGTAGAATTTTTATTTCTTCTTTCTTTTAACATATCATGAACGTTCTTCATGGAATATATCCCTTCTTCTTGTGTACTATGTTCCTTAGTATTTAGATTTTCTATTATTTTTTGCCTTATTTCTGGATCATTAATTTCTTTTAATAAGTTTGCAATGTCATTACTAATTACATTTATGGTTAATTCTTCTTTGAATTGAGACTGTATTAGGTATAATTGATGGTCTATGTTACATGAACATTGTTCTAAATTATTACAATTACATTCAATTTCTTCAGATTTTGACGAATAATCAGAATCATAATCTATTATGTTTATATCAGAATCTTCGTCTGAGAACTCCTCTTCGTCTGAATTATCTATCAAATTTATTAATTGTATTTTAATATCTTCACTTATATCCATATTATTAATTTGCTTTTTTATCTTTTTATTCCTGCATTTATTAGCATAATGTCCCATTTTTCCGCATGAAAAACAAGTAGGGGTTTTTTTATAATCTTTTCTGTTAAACCTTTTTTTAAAATGTTTATCTTTTTTATTAGGATCACTATGCCTTTTCTTATAAAATTTTTGTTGAAACTCTTTTTTCTGTTTCCTCTTATTGTTATTAGTTTGTATTCCGAACTGATCACAAAATTCTCCTAATTGCCTTTTTTCATTAAGATGTTGAGTTTTAATTTGGTGATTTAGTTTTATTTCAGTACATAAGGCTAAACCTTCCTGTATACAAGTTCCTATTAATTTTCCATACGTATAATCTTCATAAGGAATTGTATTATCTATTCTTAGTTGGTATGTAACTCTTTCAGCAAAAAGATTTGGTAAACCATCTATGAATTTGGATTTCCAGTAAACACTATTACAATCATTAAGTTCCATTACTCTACTTAAGAAAGTATCCTTATACCATCGAAAAGATGTAAGAGTCTTACAAAATAATCCATTTAATAGAGTACGAATATTTTCAGAATTATCTGACCATCTTCCTGTAAAATGTTCTATTATGGTACAAGTTAGAGTATAAACTATATTAGGAGTGGTTATTCCGTTTTCTGTTTTAACTGTATTAAGAATAGCTTGTTGGGTTTTTTCATCTACATAATTGTCCCACCAGCCTTTTAATTGGCCAGTAAATCCGGCAATTAACATATTAGCCACTTGTTTATCACTATTTTCTGTATTTTTAGCAATTGTACTATACATTAGCATTCTATGAATCATATTATATATTTGTCTTTCAGTATAACCATCTAAATTCCATTCGTAAACATTTTTACCACTATAACTATTATTAATTTCATATTCTTGTTCCTCATGTAGGACATCTTGGGGGCTCGGTCTTGGAGAATAATATAATCTTTGAACAGGTTTTCTAGCAAATTTGCTATCATAATTGTTGATTTTGTTTATTTGAGTATTATCTATATCTGAATCATCATCTGAGTCTCTATTTATAGTATTAATTTGTAATTTTTTCATTTGTTCTTGCAGAATATCTAGCATATAATCATAATTTTTAAGTTTATAACCAGTAATATTTGGTGGGGGTTGAATAGTAGCATTTATTTGTTGTTTTTTATCTTTTTTCTCTATTATTATATCTTTATTGTTAATGGGTGAATTTATATTTTCTAATTTTTTATGTAAGTCCATTAACTGTTCTCCTAATATTATGGAATATAAATTATGGAAATTTAATTGTTGAATCATACTATTAATATGATTAACATCTATTGTAAGAGTCTTTTCTTCAAAAAGTTTTTGGTAAGCCGAAAATTTTATAGTAACATTGTTATTTGTAATAGTAAAAGGGACTTGAGGTGGAAATATACTTGTTATTATTTTGTCTCCCGATAGAGTATAATCTCTTTCTATGTTGTGAATATTATGTAAAAAAATATAAGCAAACCAAGGATAAAATGTATAATTTGATTTATAGAGGATAAATATTCATAAAATTTATTTTGTATTTCTTGTAACTCTTCTTCAGAATAATTTTTAAATAACCATTCTTTAAAAAATGTCCATTTAGTTGAATAAAATTCTTCTGAAATAATTTTTCTTGCCTGAGAACCAGGACTAAAATCTATTTTTTCTTTTAAATCCATTAAACTGTAAAATTCATTTCAGAAGGAGTAGATGCCTCCGCTTCATACACAATATCATCATGTATATTTAAATTGTTTATCTTTATATTATCAACCGAAGCACGAGTAGAGGGAATTTCTACGTTATAATCTACTCGTGATATGTATAAATGTGAAGATCTTGCAGATCTTGTTCGTTTTATTAGGTCGTTATTATACTCTATTTCTTTGTTAAACTCAATAGTAACAACGCCATCAGAAGTTTGTATAATACTTTCTATATTATTATTTATTAAAGGTGTAGGTGGTATATTATTCTCTAAAATCCAGTGTTGGGGAAATTTTATTTCATCCCATTTTATAGCTTTTCTAGTTGTAATTTTTGACACATCAAAATTACTTTCTATTAAAATTGTTTCATTTATAGGTTTATTAACTATCTTACATTTTGGATTCATAGTTTTTAATGGTTTAAAATATATACGATAACATATACATATTACTTCTGATCCTGGTAAGTAATTATAACCATGAGTTTTGACATTTAATGTTAAGGCTTGAAAAATATTTTTATCAGATAAAGAAAGCTGTAAATTTGGGTAGACATTAAAATATACCGGTCCATGAGACAAACTAGATTCTATTATACCCATTAAAGATTGTTTCCAATTTTTATTTCTAGCATCCCTAAGAACTGCTAAAAAACTTTCAGGTAATCCCTATAATGTTAATGGTTTAAAAGCAATTTGCACCAAACCAATATGCAAGTAATTATAAATATGTTTATATCTATTAATATCTTGTGGAGTTATTAACTGAACTGTCATGTCATCTTCATTCATAGTTAAATTTTCTTCTGTAGTTTTAACAGTTTGGATAAAACCTAATTCTTCAAAAGTTCCTAATTCATATATAAATTTAGGGTTGATACTAGGAATAGTCCATTTATTAAGAAGGTCTAGATTTTTTGGGACTTCATATTCTTCTATTAACTGATTTTTAATCACCTGCTTATTACTGTTTTTGAATCTACTGAATATACTCATGAAGAGTAGAATAGATGAGGTAATATCACATAGTATTCCATGGCTCTGATACCATTTTCAAGCAGGATCATAAGCAGATTAAAGTCGTGTTTTAGCCCGCTTTTATCCAACTAAATGGACATTTTTTAAAGAATGGTTATTTAAAAATTATTCTAAAGAAGAGTTACAAGAAATACAAAATAAATTTTATGAATATTTATCCTCTATAAATCAAATTATACATTTTATTCCTTGGTTTGCTTATACTTTTTTACATAATATTCACAACATAGAAAGAGATTATACTCTATCGGGAGACAAAATAATAACAAGTATATTTCCACCCCAAGTCCCTTTTACTATTACAAATAACAATGTTACTATAAAATTTTTGGGTTACCAAAAACTTTTTGAAGAAAAGACTCTTACAATAGATGTTAATCATATTAATAGTATGATTCAACAATTAAATTTCCATAATTTATATTCCATAATATTAGGAGAACAGTTAATGGACTTACATAAAAAATTAGAAAATATAAATTCACCCATTAACAATAAAGATATAATAATACAGAAAAAAGATAAAAAAACAACAAATAAATGCTACTATTCAACCCCCACCAAATATTACTGGTTATAAACTTAAAAATTATGATTATATGCTAGATATTCTGCAAGAACAAATGAAAAAATTACAAATTAATACTATAAATAGAGACTCAGATGATGATTCAGATATAGATAATACTCAAATAAACAAAATTAACAATTATGATAGCAAATTTGCTAGAAAACCTGTTCAAAGATTATATTATTATCCAAGACCGAGCCCCCAAGATGTCCTACATGAGGAACACGAATATGAAATTAATAATAGTTATAGTGGTAAAAATGTTTACGAATTGAATTTAGATGGTTATACTGAAAGACAAATATATAACATGATTCATAGAATGCTAATGTATAGTACAATTGCTAAAAATACAGGAAATAGTGATAAACAAGTGGCTAATATGTTAATTGCCGGATTTACTGGCCAATTAAAAGGCTGGTGGGACAATTATGTAGATGAAAAAACCCAACAAGCTATTCTTAATACAGTTAAAACAGAAAACGGAATAACCACTCCTAATGTAGTTTATACTCTAACTTGTACCATAATAGAACATTTTACAGGAAGATGGTCAGATAATTCTGAAAATATTCGTACTCTATTAAATGGATTATTTTGTAAGACTCTTACATCTTTTCGATGGTATAAGGATACTTTCTTAAGTAGAGTAATGGAACTTAATGATTGTAATAGTGTTTACTGGAAATCCAAATTCATAGATGGTTTACCAAATCTTTTTGCTGAAAGAGTTAAATACCAACTAAGAATAGATAATACAATTCCTTATGAAGATTATACGTATGGAAAATTAATAGGAACTTGTATACATGAAGGTTTAGCCTTATGTAGTGAAATAAAACTAAATCACCAAATTAAAACTTAACATCTTAATGAAAAAAGGCAATTAGGAGAATTTTGTGATCAGTTCGGAATACAAACTAATAACAATAAGAGGAAACAGAAAAAAGAGTTTCAACAAAAATTTTATAAGAAAAGGCATAGTGATCCTAATAAAAAAGATAAACATATTAAAAAAAGGTTTAACAGAAAAGATTATAAAAAAACCCCTACTTGTTTTTCATGCGGAAAAATGGGACATTATGCTAATAAATGCAGGAATAAAAAGATAAAAAAGCAAATTAATAATATGGATATAAGTGAAGATATAAAAATACAATTAATAAATTTGATAGATAATTGAGACGAAGAGGAGTTCTCAGACGAAGATTCTGATATAAACATAATAGATTATGATTCTGATTATTCGTCAAAATCTGAAGAAATTGAATGTAATTGTAATAATTTAGAACAATGTTCATGTAACATAGACCATCAATTATACCTAATACAGTCTCAATTCAAAGAAGAATTAACCATAAATGTAATTAGTAATGACATTGCAAACTTATTAAAAGAAATTAATGATCCAGAAATAAGGCAAAAAATAATAGAAAATCTAAATACTAAGGAACATAGTACACAAGAAGAAGGGATATATTCCATGAAGAACGTTCATGATATGTTAAAAGAAAGAAGAAATAAAAATTCTACTAATACACCTACAGTACAAGATTTACAGGTTGAAATTCAAAACCTAAAACAGGATATATCTAAGATAAAAAATGATCAGCTAATAAGCAATCAACGAATTAACAAATTAGAAAAACTACAAGATAAACAAGACATTGGTACCAGTAATGATACTAATAATAATTTCCTTCAGTCCATGGAATTAGTAATATCTAGAAAATGGCATGTCACAATTAATTTATTTATTACTTATAATTACCAAAGAAGTTTTGTTGCCCTAATAGACAGTGGTGCAGATTTAAATTGTATACGAGAAGGTCTGATACCTACTAAATATTTTCAAAAATCAACACATACGTTAAGAGAAGTATCAGGTTCTAAATTGGATATTAGATATAAATTAACAGATGCAAAAATTTGTACAGAAAATGTTTGTATACCTATTAGTTTCACGGTAATTAAAAACATGAGTAGTAATACCATGATCTTAGGAAACCCCTTTTTAGAGATGATATTACCACTAACTATTGATAAAGATAAAATCATAGGATCTTATAAGAATCAACCTGTTATATTAAATTTTGTCTCTAACCCTTATTCTATCTGGGTCAATGAGTTGAATCTAAAGAGAAACCAAATAAATTTTCTGAAAGAAGAAATCAGAAATGTTCAAATAGATGAACAACTAGAACAACCTAAGTTACAGGAAAAAATAAAATTTTTAACAAATCAATTCTCCTTGAATATATGTAATGATCATCCTAATGCTTTTTGGGAAAGGAAAAAACATATAGTTATGCTTCCTTATGAGGAAGACTTCAATGAAAAACAAATTCCTACCAAGGCAAGACCTTGTCAAATGAATTTCGAATACTTGGATATATGTAAAAAGGAAATAACTTCCTTATTAGATAAAAAACTAATACAACCTTCCAAATCTCCATGGTCATGCACTGCCTTTTATGTAAATAAACATTCTGAACAAGAAAGAGGAATACCGAGGCTAGTTATAAACTATAAACCTCTTAATAAAGTCCTAAAATGGATCAGGTATCCTATTCCTAATAAAAAAGATTTATTAGATCGATTACATGATTCTCTAATATTTTCAAAATTCGATTTAAAATCAGGATATTGGCAAATACAAATTGATAAGAAAGACAGATATAAAACTGCCTTCAATGTCCCTTTTGGACAATATGAATGGAATGTTATGCCATTTGGCCTAAAAAATGCCCCTTCAGAATTCCAAAATATAATGAATGAGATATTTAATCCTTATAGCAATTTTATTATTGTATATATAGATGATATCTTAGTCTTTTCGAAAAATATTCAAGAACATTTTGATCATTTGCATACTTTTGAACAAATAATAATAAACAATGGTTTAGTAATATCACAATCTAAAATGTCCTTATTCCAAACAAAGGTAAGATTTTTAGGACATAATATCGAAAAGGGACAAATTATTCCTATACAAAGAAGTATAGACTTTGCTGCGAAATTTCCAGATGAAATAAAAGATAAAACTCAGCTACAAAGATTCTTAGGTAGCCTAAATTATATATCATCTTTTTATAAGGATTTATCAGCCGATAGTGCAATTTTATACGACAGATTGAAAAAGAATCCTTGTGCTTGGACTAGTGATCATACTCAAGCAGTTAAAAGAATAAAAGATAAAGTTAAAAGTCTACCATGTTTATCTTTAGCTAATCCTAATTGGGAAAAGATAGTAGAGACAGATGCCTCTGAAATAGGGTTTGGAGGAATTTTAAAACAAATTCACCCTAACAGTAAGCAAGAATTCTTAGTCAGATTTCATTCTGGAAAATGGACTCCTAGTCAGAAAAATTATTCTACTACTGCTAAAGAAATTTTGGCACTGGTAAAATGTATTCTCAAATTTCAAGATGATTTATATAATCAACATTTTATTATCAAAACAGATTGTCAGGCAGCTAAATTCATGTTTAATAAAGACTTTAAACATGATGTTTCTAAACAAATGTTTACTAGGTGGCAAGCTACATTAGCATGTTTTGATTTTGAAATTCAATATAAAAAAGGAAGTGATAATAGTCTTCCCGATTTTTTAACTAAAGAATTCCTAAATGAGTTATCACCAGCTAAGACAATTATCACATGATATTACTAATATAAAAAATTTAATTAATGAGGCAGAAGTTGAACTGGCCAACTTTGCCAATGAACCATATTCTAGTAAGACAGGAATTAATTTAAGATTCATAGGATTAAGGATCCAACTCAAGAATCTTGAAAACAAACTCATATTACTCTGAAATTAACATTTCCATTTGCAGGATGAATCCCAATCGTGGAAGAGGCCATCCTTCATATAGAGGTGGTTATCATAGAGGTCGAGGAAATCCTACGACTTCAAGCAGTTCTTATAGAACTGGAAATTCATCACAAACAAATGATCAATCTCTTCCAGTTCCTGGAAGCCCATTATATGAGGAGTTTAAAGCATTTTTGGAATCAAAAAGGGAAAATACTCCCACTCTCGCTCAAATGATCACAGATGGTGAAACCATCAACGATAATTTTGAATATAAGGAATCATCTCATAGAGATAATATTATTATTTTGGAGCATAAAGATATAATGCTTTATTTTGAGAATAATGACGATCCATGGTTTTTAATGACTAGATACTTGGATACAGCGACATACGCTGGATATTCTTACAAACAAAGATTATATTACGAGAATATTTTGAAAATAACCGGATCAGTTGAATTTTCTCATTTTACATCCGGAGGTAATACCAGTGTTTACAATTTTAGTAAAGCCATTATCAAAAAGATCATATCACCTGAGGAATGGGGTTTAAGTACCCTCAAGGAAAAAGAATTTTTAATCCCTCCTTCAAAAATACCAATGAAATTTACATATTGGGATTATATTGAAAGCTTTCATAAAGCCTTTTTATATGAAAATCCTCAGAGAAAGCATACTTGGTTTTTTAAAGTATGTGAAAAGGTTTATAACCAAAACAAAGATATACCAAATTGGTTTACTAATTGGTGGATCTCATACGGCCCGAGTATAGATATCCTCCCTGAGGAACCATTCAGGAAATTATATGGGGAATGGTTACCTGTCTCTCCAAGATACCGAGACCAAGTTATACCCTTGAAATCAGAAGGATTGGAAGCAATATCTTCTATGCATTTTTTCATGGAATTTTCTATTCCTTGGATCTGGAAATGGTCCCCATATGTGGATTATACTCCCTCTAAATTTCCTTCCATACAAAGGTCATACTTTACCAAATTTTGGCCTAAAATGCTTCACAAGAATCCAAAAACAAAAATCCTTAATGCTCAGGAAACAATTGATCATATCAATCAACAAATTAAAAAATACCAAGACCAGAAACTTTTTTCGAAAATAGCCTCCTCAACAGAAGTGACCCCCTCAACTCCTCAAAAAGTTAATTTAACTAAAGAGGAAATGATCAAGTCATTCCGATTATATTGTTCTGAATTAAAAGAAAATCTTAAAAGATTTTCAAAACATGATACAGATGAAGGTTCAAATAAAGATATTCAAGATAATATGTTAGTTGATAACCAAAGCCAAGGCCAATCACCATGCTTAGTAGGGGAATCCCAGCCAGATGATGAAGAAGTTCCAGATGGAGAACTCCCAATTGATTGTATAATTGACATGATTGAGGAGTCAATCACGCAAAGAAAGAATCTTTCAAAAAACAAAAAGACATCACCACAATAGACTAAAGGTGACAGGTGGATGGACCAAAATAAAAGAAGAAGATATTCTTCAAGAATTATTGAAGACAGAGGAAAATACTCGTCAGACATTATTAAAGCCAGAAGAATCAAACAAAAAGTCATTTCTACTTTTCTTAAAGTTGTCTGCCAATGCTAAATGTAATAATTTAGGTTTTGTTTGTTTTTGAGTCCTCCTGATCTATTTAAGGAGCCTCTATCTTATGTTTTAGGCAGGCTGAAAGCCATTTTCCTCTTTCTCTCTTGTAATCCCTCCTCTTTAAAAAACCTTTCTGCAATAAAAGTCTGAAATATATTTGGAGTATCAAAGTTTTACGGTACATCAATCTTGGATTCACCTTTCTGGTTAGTTTACTTTCTTAAACTTAATTTTATTTTCAAGCCTAATGCAAGGCTAACTTGTTAATATCACATAGTATTATCATGGAAGCAGTATCATGATCGGCAAATCATAAAAAAAAAAAAAAAAAAAAGAGTCTGGAATGGAAAGAGGCAAAGTCGTGTTTTAGCCCGCTTTTGTGGCCACAGTGCTTTTATGGGCGTTTTACTCATTGACTCGCCTTTTTCAAGCAGGATCATAAGCAGATTAAGCAAATAACGAATTTTAAAGTTAATTTTGAAAAATAAAAATAAAAAAGAGTTGGGTGAGATAGGCGAGTCAATGAGTAAAACGCCCATAAAAACACTGTGGCCACAAAAGCGGGCTAAAACACGACTTTGCCTCTTTCCATTCCAGACTCTTTTTTTTTTTTTTATGATTTGCCGATCATGATACTGTTTACATGATAATACTATGTGATATTAACAAGTTAGCCTTGCATTAGGCTTGAAAATAAAATTAAGTTTAAGAAAGTAAACTAACCAGAAAGGTGAATCCAAGATTGATGTACCGTAAAACTTTGATACTCCAAATATATTTCAGACTTTTATTGCAGAAATGTTTTTTACAAAGGAGGGATTACAAGAGAGAAAGAGGAAAATGGCTTTCAGCCTGCCTAAAACATAAGATAGAGGCTCCTTAAATAGATCAGGAGGACTCAAAAACAAACAAAACCTAAATTATTACATTTAGCATTGGCAGACAACTTTAAGAAAAGTAGAAATGACTTTTTGTTTGATTCTTCTGGCTTTAATAATGTCTGACGAGTATTTTCCTCTTTCTTCAATAATTCTTGAAGAATATCTTCTTCTTTTATTTTGGTCCATCCACCTGTCACCTTTAGTCTATTGTGGTGATGTCTTTTTGTTTTTTGAAAGATTCTTTCTTTGCGTGATTGACTCCTCAATCATGTCAATTATACAATCAATTGGGAGTTCTCCATCTGGAACTTCTTCATCATCTGGCTGGGATTCCCCTGCTAAGCATGGTGATTGGCCTTGGCTTTGGTTATCAACTGACATATTATCTTGAATATCTTCATTTGAACCTTCATATGTATCATGTTTTGAAAATCTTTTAAGATTTTCTTTTAATTCAGAACAATATAATCGGAATGACTTGATCATTTCCTCTTTAGTTAAATTAACTTTTTGAGGAGTTGAGGGGGTCACTTCTGTTGAGGAGGCTATTTTCGAAAAAAGTTTCTGGTCTTGGTATTTTTTAATTTGTTGATTGATATGATCAATTGTTTCCTGAGCATTAAGGATTTTTGTTTCTGGATTATTGTGAAGCATTTTAGGCCAAAATTTGGTAAAGTATGACCTTTGTAGGGAAGGAAATTTAGAGGGAGTATAATCCACATATGGGGACCATTTCCAGATCCAAGGAATAGAAAATTCCATGAAAAAATGCATAGAAGATATTGCTTCCAATCCTTCTGATTTCAAGGGTATAACTTGGTCTCGGTATCTTGGAGAGACAGGTAACCATTCCCCATATAATTTCCTGAATGGTTCCTCAGGGAGGATATCTATACTCGGGCCGTATGAGATCCACCAATTAGTAAACCAATTTGGTATATCTTTGTTTTGGTTATAAACCTTTTCACATACTTTAAAAAACCAAGTATGCTTTCTCTGAGGATTTTCATATAAAAAGGCTTTATGAAAGCTTTCAATATAATCCCAATATGTAAATTTCATTGGTATTTTTGAAGGAGGGATTAAAAATTCTTTTTCCTTGAGGGTACTTAAACCCCATTCCTCAGGTGATATGATCTTTTTGATAATGACTTTACTAAAATTGTAAACACTGGTATTACCTCCGGATGTAAAATGAGAAAATTCAACTGATCCGGTTATTTTCAAAATATTCTCATAATATAATCTTTGTTTGTAAGAATATCCAGCGTATGTCGCTGTATCCAAGTATCTAGTCATTAAAAACCATGGATCGTCATTATTCTCAAAATAAAGCATTATATCTTTATGCTCCAAAATAATAATATTATCTCTATGAGATGATTCCTTATATTCAAAATTATCGTTGATGGTTTCACCATCTGTGATCATTTGAGTGAGAGTGGGAGTATTTTCCCTTTTTGATTCCAAAAATGTTTTAAACTCCTCATATAATGGGCTTCCAGGAACTGGAAGAGATTGATCATTTGTTTGTGATGAATTTCCAGTTCTATAAGAACTGCTTGAAGTCGTAGGATTTCCTCGACCTCTATGATAACCACCTCTATATGAAGGATGGCCTCTTCCACGATTGGGATTCATCCTGCAAATGGAAATGTTAATTTAAGAGTAATATGAGTTTGTTTTCAAGATTCTTGAGTTGGATCCTTAATCCTATCAATCTTAAATTAATTCCTGTCTTACTAGAATATGGTTCATTGGCTAAGTTGGCCAGTTCAACTTCTGCCTCATTAATTAAATTTTTTATATTAGTAATATCATGTGATAATTGTCTTAGCTGGTGATAACTCAATTTGGAATTCTCTAGTTAAAAAATCGGGAAGACTATTATCACTTCCTTTTTTATATTGAATTTCAAAATCAAAACATGCTAATGTAGCTTGCCACCTAGTAAACATTTGTTTAGAAACATCATGTTTAAAGTCTTTATTAAACATGAATTTAGCTGCCTGACAATCTGTTTTGATAATAAAATGTTGATTATATAAATCATCTTGAAATTTGAGAATACATTTTACCAGTGCCAAAATTTCTTTAGCAGTAGTAGAATAATTTTTCTGACTAGGAGTTCATTTTCCAGAATGAAATCTGACTAAGAATTCTTGCTTACTGTTAGGGTAAATTTGTTTTAAAATTCCTCCAAACCCTATTTCAGAGGCATCTGTCTCTACTATCTTTTCCCAATTAGGATTAGCTAAAGATAAACATGGTAGACTTTTAACTTTATCTTTTATTCTTTTAACTGCTTGAGTATGATCACTAGTCCAAGCACAAGGATTCTTTTTCAATCTGTCATATAAAATTGCACTATCGGCTGATAAATCCTTATAAAAAGGTTATATATAATTTAGGCTACCTAAGAATCTTTGTAGCTGAGTTTTATCTTTTATTTCATCTGGAAATTTCGCAGCAAAGTCTATACTTCTTTGTATAGGAATAATTTGTCCCTTTTCGATATTATGTCCTAAAAATCTTACCTTTGTTTGGAATAAGGACATTTTAGATTGTGATATTACTAAACCATTGTTTATTATTATTTTTTCAAAAGTATGCAAATGATCAAAATGTTCTTGAATATTTTTCGAAAAGACTAAGATATCATCTATATATACAATAATAAAATTGCTATAAGGATTAAATATCTCATTCATTATATTTTGGAATTCTGAAGGGGCATTTTTTAGGCCAAATGGCATAACATTCCATTCATATTGTCCAAAAGGGACATTGAAGGCAGTTTTATATCTGTCTTTCTTATCAATCTGTATTTGCCAATATCCTGATTTTAAATCGAATTTTGAAAATATTAGAGAATCATGTAATCGATCTAATAAATCTTTTTTATTAGGAATAGGATACCTGATCCATTTTAGGACTTTATTAAGAGGTTTATAGTTTATAACTAGCCTTGGTATTCCTCTTTCTTGTTCAGAATGTTTATTTACATAAAAGGCAGTGCATGACTATGGAGATTTGGAAGGTTGTATTAGATTTTTATCTAATAAGGAAGTTATTTCCTTTTTACATATATCCAAGTATTCGAAATTCATTTGACAAGGTCTTGCCTTGGTAGGAATTTGTTTTTCATTGAAGTCTTCCTCATAAGGAAGCATAACTATATGTTTTTTCCTTTCCCAAAAAGCATTAGGATGATCATTACATATATTCAAGGAGAATTGATTTGTTAAAAATTTTATTTTTTCCTGTAACTTAGGTTGTTCTAGTTGTTCATCTATTTGAACATTTCTGATTTCTTCTTTCAGAAAATTTATTTGGTTTCTCTTTAGATTCAACTCATTGACCCAGATAGAATAAGGGTCAGAGACAAAATTTAATATAACAGGTTGATTCTTATAAGATCCTATGATTTTATCTTTATCAATAGTTAGTGGTAATATCATCTCTAAAAAGGGGTTTCCTAAGATCATGGTATTACTAATCATGTTTTTAATTACCGTGAAACTAATAGGTATACAAACATTTTCTGTACAAATTTTTGCATCTGTTAATTTATATCTAATATCCAATTTAGAACCTGATACTTCTCTTAACGTATGTGTTGATTTTTGAAAATATTTAGTAGGTATCAGACCTTCTCGTATACAATTTAAATCTGCACCACTGTCTATTAGGGCAACAAAAGTTCTTTGGTAATTATAAGTAATAAATAAATTAATTGTGACATGCCATTTTCTAGATATTACTAATTCCATGGACTGAAGGAAATTATTATTAGTATCATTACTGGTACCAATGTCTTGTTTATCTTGTAGTTTTTCTAATTTGTTAATTCGTTGATTGCTTATTAGCTGATCATTTTTTATCTTAGATATATCCTGTTTTAGGTTTTGAATTTCAACCTGTAAATCTTGTACTGTAGGTGTATTAGTAGAATTTTTATTTCTTCTTTCTTTTAACATATCATGAACGTTCTTCATGGAATATATCCCTTCTTCTTGTGTACTATGTTCCTTAGTATTTAGATTTTCTATTATTTTTTGCCTTATTTCTGGATCATTAATTTCTTTTAATAAGTTTGCAATGTCATTACTAATTACATTTATGGTTAATTCTTCTTTGAATTGAGATATAATTGATGGTCTATGTTACATGAACATTGTTCTAAATTATTACAATTACATTCAATTTCTTCAGATTTTGACGAATAATCAGAATCATAATCTATTATGTTTATATCAGAATCTTCGTCTGAGAACTCCTCTTCGTCTGAATTATCTATCAAATTTATTGATTGTATTTTTATATCTTCACTTATATCCATATTATTAATTTGCTTTTTTATCTTTTTATTCCTGCATTTATTAGCATAATGTCCCATTTTTCCGCATTAAAAACAAGTAGGGGTTTTTTTTATAATCTTTTCTGTTAAACCTTTTTTAAATATGTTTATCTTTTTTATTAGGATCACTATGCCTTTTCTTATAAAATTTTTGTTGAAACTCTTTTTTCTGTTTCCTCTTATTGTTATTAGTTTGTATTCCGAACTGATCACAAAATTCTCCTAATTGCCTTTTTTCATTAAGATGTTGAGTTTTAATTTGGTGATTTAGTTTTATTTCACTACATAAGGCTAAACCTTCCTTTATACAAGTTCCTATTAATTTTCCATACGTATAATCTTCATAAGGAATTGTATTATCTATTCTTAGTTGGTTTTTAACTCTTTCAGCAAAAAGATTTGGTAAACCATCTATGAATTTGGATTTCCAGTAAACACTATTACAATCATTAAGTTCCATTACTCTACTTAAGAAAGTATCCTTATACCATCGAAAAGATGTAAGAGTCTTACAAAATAATCCATTTAATAGAGTACGAATATTTTCAGAATTATCTGACCATCTTCCTGTAAAATGTTCTATTATGGTACAAGTTAGAGTATAAACTACATTAGGAGTGGTTATTCCGTTTTCTGTTTTAACTGTATTAAGAGTAGCTTGTTGGGTTTTTTCATCTACATAATTGTCCCACCAGCCTTTTAATTGGCCAGTAAATCCAGCAATTAACATATTAGCCACTTGTTTATCACTATTTCCTGTATTTTTAGCAATTGTACTATACATTAGCATTCTATGAATCATGTTATATATTTGTCTTTCAGTATAACCATCTAAATTCCATTCGTAAACATTTTTACCACTATAACTATTATTAATTTCATATTCTTGTTCCTCATGTAGGACATCTTGGGGGGCTCGGTCTTGGATAATAATATAATCTTTGAACATGTTTTCTAGCAAATTTGCTATCATAATTGTTAATTTTGTTTATTTGAGTATTATCTATATCTGAATCATCATCTGAGTCTCTATTTATAGTATTAATTTGTAATTTTTTCATTTGTTCTTGCAGAATATCTAGCATATAATCATAATTTTTAAGTTTGTAACCAGTAATATTTGGTGGGGGTTGAATAGTAGCATTTATTTGTTGTTTTTTATCTTTTTTCTGTATTATTATATCTTTATTGTTAATGGGTGAATTTATATTTTCTAATTTTTTATGTAAGTCCATTAACTGTTCTCCTAATATTATGGAATATAAATTATGGAAATTTAATTGTTGAATCATACTATTAATATGATTAACATCTATTGTAAGAGTCTTTTCTTCAAAAAGTTTTTGGTAAGCCGAAAATTTTATAGTAACATTGTTATTTGTAATAGTAAAAGGGACTTGGGGTGGAAATATACTTGTTATTATTTTGTCTCCCGATAGAGTATAATCTCTTTCTATGTTGTGAATATTATGTAAAAAAGTATAAGCAAACCAAGGAATAAAATGTATAATTTGATTTATAGAGAATAAATATTCATAAAATTTATTTTGTATTTCTTGTAACTCTTCTTTAGAATAATTTTTAAATAACCATTCTTTAAAAAATGTCCATTTAGTTGAATAAAATTCTTCTGAAATAATTTTTCTTGCCTGAGAACCAGGACTAAAATCTATTTTTTCTTTTAAATCCATTAAACTGTAAAATTCATTTCAGAAGGAGTAGATGCCTCCGCTTCATACACAATATCATCATGTATATTTAAATTGTTTATCTTTCTATTATCAACCGAAGCACGAATAGAGGGAATTTCTACGTTATAATCTAGTGGTGATATGTATAAATGTGAAGATCTTGCAGATGTTGTTCGTTTTATTAGGTCGTTATTATACTCTATTTCTTTGTTAAACTCAATAGTAACAACGTCATCAGAAGTTTGTATAATACTTTCTATATTATTATTTATTAAAGGTGTAGGTGGTATATTATTCTCTAAAATCCAGTGTTGGGGAAATTTTATTTCATCCCAATTTATAGCTTTTCTAGTTGTAATTTTTGACACATCAAAATTACTTTCTATTAAAATTGTTTCATTTATAGGTTTATTAACTATCTTACATTTAGGATTCATAGTTTTTAATGGTTTAAAATATATACGATAACATATACATATTACTTCTGATCCTGGTAAGTAATTATAACCATGAGTTTTGACATTTAATGTTAAGGCTTGAAAAATATTTTTATCAGATAAAGAAAGCTGTAAATTTGGGTAGACATTAAAATATACCGGTCCATGAGACAAACTAGACTCTATTATACCCATTAAAGATTGTTTCCAATTTTTATTTCTAGCATCCCTAAGAACTGCTAAAAAACTTTCAGGTAATCCCTGTAATGTTAATGGTTTAAAAGCAATTTGCACCAAACCAATATGCAAGTAATTATAAATATGTTTATATCTATTAATATCTTGTGGAGTTATTAACTGAACTGTCATGTCATCTTCATTCATAGTTAAATTTTCTTCTGTAGTTTTAACAGTTTGGATAAAACCTAATTCTTCAAAAGTTCCTAATTCATATATAAATTTAGGGTTGATACTAGGAATAGTCCATTTATTAAGAAGGTCTAGATTTTTTAGGACTTCATATTCTTCTATTAACTGATTTTTAATCACCTGCTTATTACTGTTTTTGAATCTACTGAATATACTCATGAAGAGTAGAATAGATGAGGTAATATCACATAGTATTCGATGGCTCTGATACCATTTTGTAGATATTACTAATTCCATGGACTGAAGGAAATTATTATTTCAAGCAGGATCATAATCTATTATGTTTATATCAGAATCTTCGTCTGAGAACTCCTGTTCGTCTGAATTATCTATCAAATTTATTAATTGTATTTTTATATCTTCACTTATATCCATATTATTAATTTGCTTTTTTATCTTTTTATTCCTGCATTTATTAGCATAATGTCCCATTTTTCCGCATGAAAAACAAGTAGGGGTTTTTTTATAATCTTTTCTATTAAACCTTTTTTTAATATGTTTATCTATTTTATTAGGATCACTATGCCTTTTCTTATAAAATTTTTGTTGAAACTCTTTTTTCTGTTTCCTCTTATTGTTATTAGTTTGTATTCCGAACTGATCACAAAATTCTCCTAATTGCCTTTTTTCATTAAGATGTTGAGTTTTAATTTGGTGATTTAGTTTTATTTCACTACATAAGGCTAACTTGTTAATATCACATAGTATTATCATGGAAGCAATATCATGATCGGCAAATCATAAAAAAAAAAAAAAAAAAAAAAAAATCTGGAATGGAAAGAGACAAAGTCGTGTTTTAGCCCGCTTTTGTGGCCACAGTGCTTTTATGAGCGTTTTACTCATTGACTCGCCTATCTCACCCAACTCTTTTTTATTTTTATTTTTCAAAATTAACTTTAAAATTCGTTATTTGCTTAATCTACTTATGATCCTGCTTGAAAATGGTATCAGAGCCATGGAATACTATCTGATATTACCTCATCTATTCTACTCTTCATGAGTATATTCAGTAGATTCAAAAACAGTAATAAGTAGGTGATTAAAAATCAGTTAATAGAAGAATATGAAGTCCCAAAAAAATCTAGACCTTCTTAATAAATGGACTATTCCTAGTATCAACCCTAAATTTATATATGAATTAGGAACTTTTGAAGAATTAGGTTTTATCCAAACTGTTAAAACTACAGAAGAAAATTTAACTATGAATGAAGATGACATGACAGTTCAGTTAATAACTCCACAAGATATTAATAGATATAAACATATTTATAATTACTTGCATATTGGTTTGGTGCAAATTGCTTTTAAACCATTAACATTACAGGGATTACCTGAAAGTTTTTTAGCAGTTCTTAGGGATGCTAGAAATAAAAATTGGAAACAATCTTTAATGGGTATAATAGAATCTAGTTTGTCTCATGGACCGGTATATTTTAATGTCTACCCAAATTTACAGCTTTCTTTATCTGATAAAAATATTTTTCAAGCCTTAACATTAAATGTCAAAACTCATGGTTATAATTACTTACCAGGATCAGAAGTAATATGTATATGTTATCGTATATATTTTAAACCATTAAAAACTATGAATCCTAAATGTAAGATAGTTAATAAACCAATAAATGAAACAATTTTAATAGAAAGTAATTTTGATGTGTCAAATTTTACAACTAGAAAAGCTATAGAATGGGATGAAATAAAATTTCTCCAACACTGGATTTTAGAGAATAATATACCACCTACACCTTTAATAAATAATAATATAGAAAGTATTATACAAACTTCTGATGGCGTTGTTACTATTGAGTTTAACAAAGAAATAGAGTATAATAACGACCTAATAAAACGAACAAGATCTGCAAGATCTTCACATTTATACATATCACCACTAGATTATAACGTAGAAATTCCCTCTACTCGTGCTTCGGTTGATAATAGAAAGATAAACAATTTAAATATACATGATGATATTGTGTATGAAGCGGAGGCATCTACTCCTTCTAAAATGAATTTTACAGTTTAATGGATTTAAAAGAAAAAATAGATTTTAGTCCTGGTTCTCAGGCAAGAAAAATTATTTTAAAAGAATTTTATTCAACTAAATGGACATTTTTTAAAGAATGGTTATTTAAAAATTATTCTAAAGAAGAGTTACAAGAAATACAAAATAAATTTTATGAATATTTATCCTCTATAAATCAAATTATACATTTTATTCCTTGGTTTGCTTATACTTTTTTACATAATATTCACAACATAGAAAGAGATTATACTCTATCGGGAGACAAAATAATAACAAGTATATTTCCACCCCAAGTCCTTTTTACTATTACAAATAACAACGTTACTATAAAATTTTCGGCTTACCAAAAACTTTTTGAAGAAAAGACTCTTACAATAGATGTTAATCATATTAATAGTATGATTCAACAATTAAATTTCCATAATTTATATTCCATAATATTAGGAGAACAGTTAATGGACTTACATAAAAAATTAGAAAATATAAATTCACCCATTAATAATAAAGATAAATAATACAGAAAAAAGATAAAAAAAACAACAAATAAATGCTACTATTCAACCCCCACCAAATATTACTGGTTATAAACTTAAAAATTATGATTATATGCTAGATATTCTGCAAGAACAAATGAAAAAATTACAAATTAATACTATAAATAGAGACTCAGATGATGATTCAGATATAGATAATACTCAAATAAACAAAATTAACAATTATGATAGCAAATTTGCTAGAAAACCTGTTCAAAGATTATATTATTATCCAAGACCGAGCCCCCAAGATGTCCTACATGAGGAACAAGAATATGAAATTAATAATAGTTATAGTGGTAAAAATGTTTACGAATTGAATTTAGATGGTTATACTGAAAGACAAATATATAACATGATTCATAGAATGCTAATGTATAGTACAATTGCTAAAAATACAGGAAATAGTGATAAACAAGTGGCTAATATGTTAATTGCCGGATTTACTGGCCAATTAAAAGGCTGGTGGGACAATTATGTAGATGAAAAAACCCAACAAGCTATTCTTAATACAATTAAAACAGAAAACGGAATAACCACTCCTAATGTAGTTTATACTCTAACTTGTACCATAATAGAACATTTTACAGGAAGATGGTGAAAATATTCGTACTCTATTAAATGGATTATTTTGTAAGACTCTTACATCTTTTCGATGGTATAAGGATACTTTCTTAAGTAGAGTAATGGAACTTAATGATTGTAATAGTGTTTACTGGAAATCCAAATTCATAGATGGTTTACCAAATCTTTTTGCTGAAAGAGTTAAAAACCAACTAAGAATGGATAATACAATTCCTTATGAAGATTATACGTATGGAAAATTAATAGGAACTTGTATACAGGAAGGTTTAGCCTTATGTAGTGAAATAAAACTAAATCACCAAATTAAAACTCAACATCTTAATGAAAAAAGGCAATTAGGAGAATTTTGTGATCAGTTCGGAATACAAACTAATAACAATAAGAGGAAACAGAAAAAAGAGTTTCAACAAAAATTTTATAAGAAAAGGCATAGTGATCCTAATAAAAAAGATAAACATATTAAAAAAAGGTTTAACAGAAAAGATTATAAAAAAACCCCTACTTGTTTTTCATGCGGAAAAATGGGACATTATGCTAATAAATGCAGGAATAAAAAGATAAAAAAGCAAATTAATAATATGGATATAAGTGAAGATATAAAAATACAATTAATAAATTTGATAGATAATTGAGACGAAGAGGAGTTCTCAGACGAAGATTCTGATATAAACATAATAGATTATGATTCTGATTATTCGTCAAAATCTGAAGAAATTGAATGTAATTGTAATAATTTAGAACAATGTTCATGTAACATAGACCATCAATTATACCTAATACAGTCTCAATTCAAAGAAGAATTAACCATAAATGTAATTAGTAATGACATTGCAAACTTATTAAAAGAAATTAATGATCCAGAAATAAGGCAAAAAATAATAGAAAATCTAAATACTAAGGAACATAGTACACAAGAAGAAGGGATATATTCCATGAAGAACGTTCATGATATGTTAAAAGAAAGAAGAAATAAAAATTCTACTAATACACCTACAGTACAAGATTTACAGGTTGAAATTCAAAACCTAAAACAGGATATATCTAAGATAAAAAATGATCAGCTAATAAGCAATCAACGAATTAACAAATTAGAAAAACTACAAGATAAACAAGACATTGGTACCAGTAATGATACTAATAATAATTTCCTTCAGTCCATGGAATTAGTAATATCTAGAAAATGGCATGTCACAATTAATTTATTTATTACTTATAATTACCAAAGAACTTTTGTTGCCCTAATAGACAGTGGTGCAGATTTAAATTGTATACGAGAAGGTCTGATACCTACTAAATATTTTCAAAAATCAACACATACGTTAAGAGAAGTATCAGGTTCTAAATTGGATATTAGATATAAATTAACAGATGCAAAAATTTGTACAGAAAATGTTTGTATACCTATTAGTTTCACGGTAATTAAAAACATGATTAGTAATACCATGATCTTAGGAAACCCCTTTTTAGAGATGATATTACCACTAACTATTGATAAAGATAAAATCATAGGATCTTATAAGAATCAACCTGTTATATTAAATTTTGTCTCTGACCCTTATTCTATCTGGGTCAATGAGTTGAATCTAAAGAGAAACCAAATAAATTTTCTGAAAGAAGAAATCAGAAATGTTCAAATAGATGAACAACTAGAACAACCTAAGTTACAGGAAAAAATAAAATTTTTAACAAATCAATTCTCCTTGAATATATGTAATGATCATCCTAATGCTTTTTGGGAAAGGAAAAAACATATAGTTATGCTTCCTTATGAGGAAGACTTCAATGAAAAACAAATTCCTACCAAGGCAA
The DNA here is from genome assembly GCF_052849685.1 of Lactuca virosa. Lineage (NCBI taxonomy): Eukaryota > Viridiplantae > Streptophyta > Magnoliopsida > Asterales > Asteraceae > Lactuca > Lactuca virosa. The sequence goes on from NC_136430.1 coordinate 207,745,154, forward strand.
GACCTTGTCAAATGAATTTCGAATACTTGGATATATGTAAAAAGGAAATAACTTCCTTATTAGATAAAAAACTAATACAACCTTCCAAATCTCCATGGTCATGCACTGCCTTTTATGTAAATAAACATTCTGAACAAGAAAGAGGAATACCAAGGCTAGTTATAAACTATAAACCTCTTAATAAAGTCCTAAAATGGATCAGGTATCCTATTCCTAATAAAAAAGATTTATTAGATCGATTACATGATTCTCTAATATTTTCAAAATTCGATTTAAAATCAGGATATTGGCAAATACAGATTGATAAGAAAGACAGATATAAAACTGCCTTCAATGTCCCTTTTGGACAATATGAATGGAATGTTATGCCATTTGGCCTAAAAAATGCCCCTTCAGAATTCCAAAATATAATGAATGAGATATTTAATCCTTATAGCAATTTTATGATTGTATATATAGATGATATCTTAGTCTTTTCGAAAAATATTCAAGAACATTTTGATCATTTGCATACTTTTGAAAAAATAATAATAAACAATGGTTTAGTAATATCACAATCTAAAATGTCCTTATTCCAAACAAAGGTAAGATTTTTAGGACATAATATCGAAAAGGGACAAATTATTCCTATACAAAGAAGTATAGACTTTGCTGCGAAATTTCCAGATGAAATAAAAGATAAAACTCAGCTACAAAGATTCTTAGGTAGCCTAAATTATATATCACCTTTTTATAAGGATTTATCAGTCGATAGTGCAATTTTATACGACAGATTGAAAAAGAATCCTTGTGCTTGGACTAGTGATCATACTCAAGTAGTTAAAAGAATAAAAGATAAAGTTAAAAGTCTACCATGTTTATCTTTAGCTAATCCTAATTGGGAAAAGATAGTAGAGACAGATGCCTCTGAAATAGGGTTTGGAGGAATTTTAAAACAAATTCACCCTAACAGTAAGCAAGAATTCTTAGTCAGATTTCATTCTGGAAAATGGACTCCTAGTCAGAAAAATTATTCTACTACTGCTAAAGAAATTTTGGCACTGGTAAAATGTATTCTCAAATTTCAAGATGATTTATATAATCAACATTTTATTATCAAAACAGATTGTCAGGCAGCTAAATTCATGTTTAATAAAGACTTTAAACATGATGTTTCTAAACAAATGTTTACTAGGAGGCAAGCTACATTCGCATGTTTTGATTTTGAAATTCAATATAAAAAAGGAAGTGATAATAGTCTTCCCGATTTTTTAACTAGAGAATTCCTAAATGAGTTATCACCAGCTAAGACAATTATCACATGATATTACTAATATAAAAAATTTAATTAATGAGGCAAAAGTTGAACTGGCCAACTTAGCCAATGAACCATATTCTAGTAAGACAGGAATTAATTTAAGATTGATATGATTAAGGATCCAACTCAAGAATCTTGAAAACAAACTCATATTACTCTTAAATTAACATTTCCATTTGCAGGATGAATCCCAATCGTGGAAGAGGCCATCCTTCATATAGAGGTGGTTATCATAGAGGTCGAGGAAATCCTACGACTTCAAGCAGTTCTTATAGAACTGGAAATTCATCACAAACAAATGATCAATCTCTTCCAGTTCCTGGAAGCCCATTATATGAGGAGTTTAAAGCATTTTTGGAATCAAAAAGGGAAAATACTCCCACTTTCGCTCAAATGATCACAGATGGTGAAACCATCAACGATAATTTTGAATATAAGGAATCTTCTCATAGAGATAATATTATTATTTTGGAGCTTAAAGATATAATGCTTTATTTTGAGAATAATGACGATCCATGGTTTTTAATGACTAGATACTTGGATACAGCGACATACGCTGGATATTCTTACAAACAAAGATTATATTATGAGAATATTTTGAAAATAACCGGATCAGTTGAATTTTCTCATTTTACATCCGGAGGTAATACCAGTGTTTACAATTTTAGTAAGGCAATTTTAAAAGGATCATATCACCTGAGGAATGGGGTTTAAGTACCCTCAAGGAAAAAGAATTTTTAATCCCTCCTTCAAAAATACCAATGAAATTTACATATTGGGATTATATTGAAAGCTTTCATAAAGCCTTTTTATATGAAAATCCTCAGAGAAAGCATACTTGGTTTTTTAAAGTATGTGAAAAGGTTTATAACCAAAACAGAGATATACCAAATTGATTTACTAATTGGTGGATCTCATACGGCCCGAGTATAGATATCCTCCCTGAGGAACCATTCAGGAAATTATATGGGGAATGGTTACCTGTCTCTCCAAGATACCGAGACCAAGTGATACCCTTGAAATCAGAAGGATTGGAAGCAATATCTTCTATGCATTTTTTCATGGAATTTTCTATTCCTTGGATCTGGAAATGGTCCCCATATGTGGATTATACTCCCTCTAAATTTCCTTCCCTACAAAGGTCATACTTTACCAAATTTTGGCCTAAAATGATTCACAAGAATCCAGAAACAAAAATCCTTAATGATCAGGAAACAATTGATCATATCAATCAACAAATTAAAAAATACCAAGACCAGAAACTTTTTTCGAAAATAGCCTCCTCAACAGAAGTGACCCCCTAAACTCCTCAAAAAGTTAATTTAACTAAAGAGGAAATGATCAAGTCATTCCGATTATATTGTTCTGAATTAAAAGAAAATCTTAAAAGATTTTCAAAACATGATACAGATGAAGGTTCAAATGAAGATATTCAAGATAATATGTTAGTTGATAACCAAAGCCAAGGCCAATCACCATGCTGAGAAGGGGAATCCCAGCCAGATGATGAAGAAGTTCCAGATGGAGAACTCCCAATTGATTGTATAATTGACATGATTGAGGAGTCAATCACGCAAAGAAAGAATTTTTCAAAAAACAAAAAGACGTCACCACAATAGACTAAAGGTGACAGGTGGATGGACCAAAATAAAAGAAAAAGATATTCTTCAAGAATTATTGAAGACAGAGGAAAATACTCGTCAGACATTATTAAAGCCAGAAGAATCAAACAAAAAGTCATTTCTACTTTTCTTAAAGTTGTCTGCCAATGCTAAATGTAATAATTTAGGTTTTGTTTGTTTTTGAGTCCTCCTGATCTATTTAAGGAGCCTCTATCTTATGTTTTAGGCAGGCTGAAAGCCATTTTCCTCTTTCTCTCTTGTAATCCCTCCTCTGTAAAAAACATTTCTGCAATAAAAGTCTGAAATATATTTGGAGTATCAAAGTTTTACGGTACATCAATCTTGGATTCACCTTTCTGGTTAGTTTACTTTCTTAAACTTAATTTTATTTTCAAGCCTAATGCAAGGCTAACTTGTTAATATCACATAGTATTATCATGGAAGCAGTATCATGATCGGCAAATCATAAAAAAAAAAAAGGAGTCTGGAATGGAAAGAGGCAAAGTCGTGTTTTAGCCCGCTTTTGTGGCCACAATGCTTTTATGGGCGTTTTACTCATTGACTCGCCTATCTCACCCAACTCTTTTTTTTTTTCAAAATTTACTTTAAAATTCGTTATTTGCTTAATCTGCTTATGATCCTGCTTTTTGTGGCCACAGTGCTTTTATGGGCGTTTTACTCATTGACTCGCCTATCTCACCCAACTCTTTTTTATTTTTATTTTTCAAAATTAACTTTAAAATTCGTTATTTGCTTAATCTGCTTATGATCCTGCTTGAAAATGGTATCAGAGCCATGGAATACTATGTGATATTACCTCATCTATTCTACTCTTCATGAGTATATTCAGTAGATTCAAAAACAGTAATAAGCAGGTGATTAAAAATCAGTTAATAGAAGAATATGAAGTCCCAAAAAATCTAGACCTTCTTAATAAATGGACTATTCCTAGTATCAACCCTAAATTTATATATGAATTAGGAACTTTTGAAGAATTAGGTTTTATCCAAACTGTTAAAACTACAGAAGAAAATTTAACTATGAATGAAGATGACATGACAGTTCAGTTAATAACTCCACAAGATATTAATAGATATAAACATATTTATAATTACTTGCATATTGGTTTGGTGCAAATTGCTTTTAAACCATTAACATTACAGGGATTACCTGAAAGTTTTTTAGCAGTTCTTAGGGATGCTAGAAATAAAAATTGGAAACAATCTTTAATGGGTATAATAGAATCTAGTTTGTCTCATGGACCGGTATATTTTAATGTCTACCCAAATTTACAGCTTTCTTTATCTGATAAAAATATTTTTCAAGCCTTAACATTAAATGTCAAAACTCATGGTTATAATTACTTACCAGGATCAAAAGTAATATGTATATGTTATCGTATATATTTTAAACCATTAAAAACTATGAATCCTAAATGTAAGATAGTTAATAAACCTATAAATGAAACAATTTTAATAGAAAGTAATTTTGATGTGTCAAAAATTACAACTAGAAAAGCTATAAAATGGGATGAAATAAAATTTCCCCAACACTGGATTTTAGAGAATAATATACCACCTACACCTTTAATAAATAATAATATAGAAAGTATTATACAAACTTCTGATGGCGTTGTTACTATTGAGTTTAACAAAGAAATAGAGTATAACAACGACCTAATAAAACGAACAAGATCTGCAAGATCTTCACATTTATACATATCACCACTAGATTATAACGTAGAAATTCCCTCTACTCGTGCTTCGGTTGATAATAGAAAGATAAACAATTTAAATATACATGATGATATTGTGTATGAAGCGGAGGCATCTACTCCTTCTGAAATGAATTTTACAGTTTAATGGATTTAAAAGAAAAAATAGATTTTAGTCCTGGTTCTCAGGCAAGAAAAATTATCTCAGAAGAATTTTATTCAACTAAATGGACATTTTTTAAAGAATGGTTATTTAAAAATTATTCTAAAGAAGAGTTACAAGAAATACAAAATAAATTTTATGAATATTTATCATCTATAAATCAAATTATACATTTTATTCCTTGGTTTGCTTATACTTTTTTACATAATATTCACAACATAAAAAGAGATTATACTCTATCGGGAGACAAAATAATAACAAGTATATTTCCACCACAAGTCCCTTTTACTATTACAAATAACAATGTTACTATAAAATTTTCGGCTTACCAAAAACTTTTTGAAGAAAAGACTCTTACAATAGATGTTAATCATATTAATAGTATGATTCAACAATTAAATTTCCATAATTTATATTCCATAATATTAGGAGAACAGTTAATTGACTTACATAAAAAATTAGAAAATATAAATCCACCCATTAACAATAAAGATATAATAATACAGAAAAAAGATAAAAAAAAACAACAAATAAATGCTACTATTCAACCCCCACCAAATATTACTGGTTATAAACTTAAAAATTATGATTATATGCTAGATATTCTGCAAGAACAAATGAAAAAATTACAAATTAATACTATAAATAGAGACTCAGATGATGATTCAGATATAGATAATACTCAAATAAACAAAATTAACAATTATTATAGCAAATTTGCTAGAAAACCTGTTCAAAGATTATATTATTATCCAAGACCGAGCTCCCAAGATGTCCTACATGAGGAACAAGAATATGAAATTAATAATAGTTATAGTGGTAAAATGTTTACGAATGGAATTTAGATGGTTATACTGAAAGACAAATATATAACATGATTCATAGAATGCTAATGTATAGTACAATTGCTAAAAATACAGGAAATAGTGATAAACAAGTGGCTAATATGTTAATTGCCAGATTTACTGGCCAATTAAAAGGCTGGTGGGACAATTATGTAGATGAAAAAACCCAACAAGCTATTCTTAATACAGTTAAAACAGAAAACAGAATAACCACTCCTAATGTAGTTTATACTCTAACTTGTACCATAATAGAACATTTTACAGGAAGATGGTCAGATAATTCTGAAAATATTCGTACTCTATTAAATGGATTATTTTGTAAGACTCTTACATCTTTTCGATGGTATAAGGATACTTTCTTAAGTAGAGTAATGAAACTTAATGATTGTAATAGTGTTTACTGGAAATCCAAATTCATAGATGGTTTACCAAATCTTTTTGCTGTAAGAGTTAAAAACCAACTAAGAATAGATAATACAATTCGTTATGAAGATTATACGTATGGAAAATTAATAGGAACTTGTATACAGGAAGGTTTAGCCTTATGTAGTGAAATAAAACTAAATCACCAAATTAAAAAACCTCCTCTGTAAAAAACCTTTCTGCAATAAAAGTCTGAAATATATTTGGAGTATCAAAGTTTTACGGTACATCAATCTTGGATTCACCTTTCTGGTTAGTTTACTTTCTTAAACTTAATTTTATTTTCAAGCCTAATGCAAGGCTAACTTGTTAATATCACATAGTATTATCATGGAAGCAGTATCATGATCGGCAAATCATAAAAAAAAAAAATACCAAGACCAGGAATTAATTTAAGATTGATAGGATTAATCTGCTTATGATCCTGCTTGAAAATGGTATCAGAGCCATGGAATACTATGTGAAATTACCTCATCTATTCTACTCTTCATGAGTATATTCAGTAGATTCAAAAACAGTAATAAGCAGGTGATTAAAAATCAGTTAATAGAAGAATATGAAGTCCCAAAAAATCTAGACCTTCTTAATAAATGGACTATTCCTAGTATCAACCCTAAATTTATATATGAATTAGGAACTTTTGAAGAATTAGGTTTTATCCAAACTGTTAAAACTACAGAAGAAAATTTAACTATGAATGAAGATGACATGACAGTTCAGTTAATAACTCCACAAGATATTAATAGATATAAACATATTTATAATTACTTGCATATTGGTTTGGTGCAAGTTGCTTTTAAACCATTAACATTACAGGGATTACCTGAAAGTTTTTTAGCAGTTCTTAGGGATGCTAGAAATAAAAATTGGAAACAATCTTTAATGGGTATAATAGAATCTAGTTTGTCTCATGGACCGGTATATTTTAATGTCTACCCAAATTTACAGCTTTCTTTATCTGATAAAAATATTTTTCAAGCCTTAACATTAAATGTCAAAACTCATGGTTATAATTACTTACCAGGATCATAAGTAATATGTATATTGTTGAAAATATACGATCTGATTACCACGAATAAAGGCTCGGATACCAGTTACTGGGTGACAGATATATATATTTAAGGAGATAAGATGCGGAAAAAAAATAAGAAGTGCGGAATAAATATAAACTGGAAAGCTATAAATGACTGAAAGCTATAAATGAAATAAATGACAGTATTTAAATGACGTAAAGCTGTAATAAAATTTATAAATATATAAATATATATAAAGTCGGTTCGTCAATAAATTGACTGAACTGGTTTAGAATTGGACTGGATCTTAATAGACTGTGTCTCTATTTGTTCAAAGTTCAATCCGGTAAGTAACAATAAGTTCTTTTTATGTAACAATGAATTGTTTACAAAACGATACAAAATACACGGGTAATGTTTTTTGTATGTGGGTATGGGGTTTTTTAAGGTGATTTGATGAGGTTGAAGTGGGTATTTGGAGGGTGGTAGAAGGTGGAATAAGGTTGTAGTTTTGGTGGTATAAGGTAACAAAGAGGGTGATGTTGAAAGAGCTTTGGGTGGTTATGAATATAGATTTTCGTAGTAAATCTCTCTGGATAGCCAATTCTCTCTCGCGTCTCTCTGGGGTTTGCAATGGTCAAAAAAATCGAGGAAAATTCCTGGATGTAGGTAAGGTCCTGAATAATTTTCGGTGCAAATCTATCCCGTATTATCTTGTTGAGTTGTGCTCGGTGAATTTTTTCTTAACTTGCAAATTCTGATGTCGAAAAACAGCAAGGTGGTGATGGTTGTGGTGATTTGAAATGGTTTTTGGAGGAGATTTAAGGAGGGTATTTGGAGGGTGTTTGGAGAGTATTTTGAGGTTGGCTATGTGTTTATTCTTCTGGAGATGAGAGAGTAATAGGAGATATATTACAAGGAAACACAAAACACACACAAAAATTCATGTAAACATGCATCTATATATATGCAAAGGAATCAAGCAACTCTTGTTTGTTTAAGAAAAAGTAATGAAGTGATTGATTGTAAAGGTTGGAAGCACACATCATGTTTGGTACTTTTGCTTTTGTGAAGATTTCTTTCCAATATATATATATATATATATATATATATATATATATATATATATATATATATATATATATATATATATATGCATGATTCATATATATATATATATATATATATATATATATATATATATATATACAATATACATACATATATATATACAATATAATATATATACATATATATTTATATAATATATATATATATATATATATATATATATATATATATATATATATATATATATATATATATATATATATATATATATATATATATCCAATTGTGAATTGAATTTCCATTTTTGACCCTTGAGGTTTTTAAATTCTTGACAATTTTAGTCTTGATTTGTTTTGTCTTCAAACGACCAAATATTGCGTCTATTTTTCCGTCTTTGCGTATTTCGTCTTTTGCATATTTTTCTATTTCATAATTAAGCACGAATCCACGCAACCTGAAATAACTGATAATATTTGTTAGATAATATAAAACCAATTCGTCTTATTTCAGTGATGATCACATATAAAAACATTTTTCAACAATTTCCCCCTATGTGATCATTGATGAAATAAGGATAGATATAATCACATTAACAGTTTTAATCTTGAAGATTTGGGATAAAAGTTTTGTCAATGAGAAGATATATATAAAACCATTGTAATCGTTTTGAAAGTTTGTGACTTGGTTTAACATATCTTATGTAAAAGATTTTCAGAAATTTGTTTCCGAATCAAAGTCTCGGGTTCGGTTATCAAAGGGTAGTCATATATGTATCTAAAGAAATTTCCTTAGATTTTATAGCATTATTAATGACGACAAGTGGTCTAACAGGTCGATTCAGATGAACGCTCATAGGTATAGCTCACACTTCACTTGGGTGTTTGGTTGTTCTGGCAGCAGAACAAGTTAATGATCACTAAAAATGAGTGATATCTCTCTCTGACGACTCACACTCATATTGGAGGTGTTCAGCTATGCTTTTCCTGTAAAGTTACTTAGTCTCATTATTAGGTAATCAATCACATAAGACTGGTTTCGGCATTACTCAGCGGGTTTCTTCATTCATGCCATTAAAGTTCACTCTCTCTCCGTCGGGAAATACATGTAGAGGGGTTTAGCAATTTTCATAGTGCAGTTTGCAACTAAGATTCTTCAGTGATGAAGGCTACAGTATCCCGGGAAATCCATTGTTGTTGCAGCTTCTTCTTTGATAGTATCCTGTTTGTTGATCAATATCGATTTATTGTAAAAAGATATTTTGTTTTAGCATTGAGAATTTGCTACATTTGAGACCTTTTTAAGAGTATTTGACTTGAGTGATTGAGATATCTTCTTTTGTGAAAAATGGTTAAAACAAATCGCGGGATTTTATGATTTTTGTTTTGAAATAACCATTTGGTTGAAAGTTTGTTTGAAAATACCAAATATAGAATATATTTTTTTTTGTTTTGTTTGGTATATCTTTATTGAATCCATTTGTTTTCTTGTTGATTTGTCTTTGAGGATTGGATGTTGATAGATATTTGTTTTTCCTTTGGTTTTCTTGTAAGGATATGTCGTTGTTTGCTTGATGGATCATGGGATCGCAAGTCTCCATTTTTGGTTGGCTTTTATCTAGGTAGGGATAGGTGGCATAAAAGACAGTTTGTCTAGTATGTAAGAAATGAATGTATCGTCCCTGGTCATTTTGATATCTAAGCAAAAATGAGACCGTGACAAGGTATAATTGGGTATACCTTATAAGCAATAGTGACACACCTAAGCTCACAACAAATGATTTCCACAATGATTTAGATCGACGAGGCACAAATTCTCACATGGGTTTTTGTTTTCATCTGAACCTCCTAACCTTATGTCCCTTGATTGTTTAAAATCGTCAATAATGAAATAAAATCAAAGGAAATAAAGTTATATACATTATGAAAAGTAGGATATTTGAACCTTCACTCCAATTGAGAATCAATATGACTTAAAATCTTCATCGAGCATAAGCATATGAAAATTAAGTCAAGAGAAGATTAATCACAAGGTTCTATAAAAGCTTATTATGGCAAGTCTTTTATTAATTTTTTTTGAAGATTTGTTTTTCTGAATGTTTTTGGAAATATTGGTTATTTGAATGTTTTTGGTATTTTTTTTTTTAAAAGGAAAGCAATTTTCAATTGTTTTTGAATTTTCCTTTTGAATGAAAGTAAACACACTTTTGTACAAACAAAAAGTAAAAGTTTAAGGATAGATGTTATCTGGATTTAACATTCCTAGACGGCCTAGAAAGTATTGAAACTTTGTTTCATCGAGAGCCTTAGTGAAGACATCGGCAATTTGATCTTCGGTGTTGATGAAGTGCAATTCGATATGACCCTTTTGAATGTTGTCTTTGATGAAATGATATCGAATGTCGATGTGCTTTGTCATGGAATGGTGAACGGGATTGTGAGAAATGGCAATTGCACTGGTTGAGTCACAAAATATGGGAATTTGTGAAATTTTGAAGCCATAGTCTCGCAGTTGAGTTTGCATCCATATGACTTGCGAACAATAGCTGGCGGCAGCGACGTATTCAGCTTCTGCTGTTGATGTGGATACACAAGTCTGTTTCTTTGAAGTCCAACTCACTAGTCTACCTCCTAGGAATTGACAGCTACCAGATGTACTCTTTCTATCTAACTTGCATCCTCCATAGTCTGAGTCGGTGAAAGCGTTCAGCTGAAAATCGGATTTAGCTGGATACCAAAGGCCGAGTTTGGGAGTGCCTTTAAGGTATTTGAAGATGCGTTTCACAGCAACTACATGGGATTCCATAGGATTTGCTTGGTATCTGGCACAGACACATGTAGAAAACATGATGTCAGGTCTGCTGGCAGTGAGGTATAAGAGTGATCCGATCATTCCACGATATCTTTTCTGATCAACAGGTTTGCCATTTAAGTCTGCATCGATTTTGTATCCAAAAGCCATTGGGGTTTTTGCGGTATTATTGTCCATTGAAAAGCGAGTGAGTAGGTTTTTGACATAATTCTCTTGGTTGATGAAAATGCCATGAGTTGACTGTTTGATTTGAAGTCCGAGAAAAGTAGTCATCTCCCCAATCATGCTCATTTCAAATTTGCTCTTCATTAGATCTGCAAACTTAATACTCAAAGATTCATCAGTAGAACCGAAAATAATGTCATCAACATATATTTGTACGATTAAAAGATGTTTATTATAGATTTTACGAAAGAGGGTTTGATCGATTGAACCTCTTTTAAAACCTGATTCTTCGAGAAAGGTTGTCAATGTGGCATACCAGGCTCGGGGTGCTTGTTTCAAGCCATAGACAGCTTTCTGCAATTTGAAGCTGTGATCAGGAAATTTGGGATCTTCGAAACCTGGTGGTTGTTGGATGTATCATCGCGATCTAACTCTCCATGTAGGAATGCACATTTAACATCCATTTGGAATACTTTGAAGTTCTTATGTGCAGCATATGCAAGAAAGATGCGAATTGCTTCAATTCTGGCAACTGGAGCATATGTTTCATCGTAGTCGATTCCTTCTTGTTGTGAATATCCTTTGACTACGAGACGTGCCTTGTTTCGACAAACGATTCCTTGATCGTCAGTTTTGTTTCTGAATACCCATCTTGAACCTATAACAGAAACATCGGGTGGGGTAGGGACAAGATTCCATACGTCATTTCTTTCAAATTCTTCTAGCTCTTCTTGCATAGCTTTTACCCAGTCTGGATCTTTGAGAGCAGAATGTATGGTTTTGGGTTCAATCATGGATAAGAAGGCTCCAAATAAACAATCATTAGAAGTTGCGGCTCTAGTTTGGATGCCTGAGTTTGGATCTCCGATGATTTGGTCAGTTGGGTGGTTTCTGGTCCATTTTATTAAGCGATTCTCTTCTGCTATAATAATTGGAATTTCAGTATCCCATTGTTCTTCTCCGGGAGTTTCATCTTGGAATAGGTTTGAAGGTTCCCCCATAAATGATGCATCGGGATTGTTTTGGATATTTGGGGATGGGGTATTTAAAGGAGGATTTGGTGTTTGTTCCAATGAAGAAGTATGTGTAGGTGGTTCCCCCTCGAATTGATCTGCATCATTTCGGTTTGTTTGTGGAGTTCCTTCAGTGGTCGTTCCTGTAGAATCAATAGAAGTAGTTAGAAGTTCAGATTTGTAAGCGGTTTTGGGTTGTTCAAAAAGTAAATCAAGATCGATTTCAATATCTCTGTCAGGAGAAGGTGTTTGTTGAATTGGATTTTGAAAAATATTATCGATCATTTTTGAACCAAAATGTTCACGATCCAATTTCCTGACATAAAATTCATCGAAATGAACATCGGTACTTTCTTCAATTACTCTGGTACGTTTGTTCAGTACTCGATAAGCAGCTGAAGAAAATGAGTAACCAAGGAAAATTCCTTCGTCCGACCTTGATTCAAATTTTGAGAGGTGGTCTTTATTGTTCTTTATGAAGCATCGACAACCAAAAATATGGAAAAATTTGATGTTTGGTTTTCGGTTGTTAATGACTTCATATAGTGTTTTATGAAGATGTTTATGGATTAAGGAACGATTTTGAGTGTAGCAAGCTGTGGCTATTGCTTCTGCCCAGAAGTATTGTGGCAGATCAGCGAAGATAAGCATTGATCTTGCAGCTTCACATAGAGTTATGTTCCTTCTTTCGACAACTCCGTTCTGTTGTGGAGTGTATGGGGCTGAGAAGTTATGTTCAATTCCTTTATCTTTGAGAAATGAATCTAGAGTCTTGTTTTTGAACTCTAAACCATTATCACTTCGGATTCTTCGAACAGGTCGTTTGAGCTTCAGTTCGATTTGTTTTATAAAGTTGATCATCTCTTCAGGTGCTTCTGATTTTAGTCTTAAGAAGAAGACCCAAGTAAAGCGCGAGAAGCCATCAACGACAACAAGAATGTACTTCTTCCCTTGTATGGTTTGGGTTTTGGCAGGGCCACAAAGGTCTATGTGCAGCAATTCTAGTGGTTCGGATACACTAGATTCTGAGATGCTTTTATGAGTGGATTTGGAAAGTTTTCCCTTTTCACATGCAGCACACAGAGTTTCATTATCAAGCTTCAGAAGTGGCAGTCCTCTAACAAGATCATCGCCGATCAGTTTGTTGATGTACCCAAAGTTTAGATGGGAAAGGCGGCGGTGCCATAACCAACTGATATCTGCTGGGGCTTTTGATAGCAGACATATATCGGGTTTACCATAGATAAGATCCATGTCAAGTGGATACATATTTCCGACACGGTAAGAATCAACAATGATTTCTTTGGTTTTGGCGTCCATGATCAAGCTTCTTTGTTTGGTGAATAGGACTTCAAGATTGTTATCACACAGTTGAGAAACACTGATGAGGTTGTGTTTCAGGTCATCGACATAGGCAACTTTCTTTATGGTGAAGTTACCATTTGTTATGTTTCCATAACCCTTGATTTTTGCCGTCATGTTGTTGCCGAAGGTAACGTCTTGATTGGTTTGGGTGGGTTTGAAGTCACGAAGGTAGTTTCGGTTTCCTGTCATATGCTTGAAGCAGCCACTATCAATATACCATGTATCATCCTTGGGTTCTTCAGCATTAGATACCTGCAATTTAGACAGAAGATTTAGGTACCCAAATCTGAATGGGTCCTGGTTTGTTAGTTGTTTTTATTTTGGGTTTTTTGTTTACTGAACTTCTTGTAGCATTTGACTTCATATTGCTATAAGAGTTTGGTTTATAAGGATGGAATGGTTGAGGTTTGATTTTATTTATCAAAAAAAAAGTGATTTGTTTCTGAAAATTCGTTGGTTGATAAAATATGTGATTTGGTGAATGATATCCTAGATGTGAAATTTTTTTTGAAAAGTTCTCTTCATATCTGGGATGTGATTGGCGGTTATGAAAGGCTTTTTGAAGATGATGTTTTGAAACTTTCTGATTTGGTCGTTTTTGAAAGTTCCTTGAATTTTTAAAGGTGATCTCTTGAAAGCGGTTTTCAAAAGGTTTTTGAAACGGTTTTGGTTTTTGTTTGGAAACCTGTTTTTGAGGTATGACGTATGGTTTAACAGGTTTCTTTGGTTTGTTTTCAAAAGCCTTTGGTTTGTTAAGTGGGGTTATGGTTGCTTCATTGGTATGTTTGATTTGGTTTGTTGAAGAACTAGCAGAGTTTGTTTCAGATTTTACAACTCTTTTGATAGACTTTTTGGAAACAGTGAAAGCAGTGTCATCTGGGCTACAGTTGATAACTGTTTCGTCATCTGAATCTTCCTCATTAGCAGATGTGAAAAGATCTGGAAGAGTGGATTCAGAGTTTTCACAAATTGTCATGTTTTCTTGTTTAGCTAGTTCATTTTCAAAGGATTCTCTTCCAATTCCTGGTCTGTAATTCGTATCAATTTTGCCAGTTCCTAAGGTGTTTGCTTTGGTGAAAACATCATCACTTAGTTTTCTAGCAATTTTGATAGAATTCATATTCCATATCAATCTTTTGTTTTCAGATTCAAGAAAATTGGTTTGGTTTAAAGAATCAGTCAGTTTTTCATTTAAAGTTTTGTATTTTTCAGTTGATTCTTGAAAGTTTTGTTTCAACTGAAGGATTTCCTTTTCTAAAACATCTTTTGTTTCAGAGGAAATGACTAACTGATTTTTTTTGTTCCAAATCCTTTTTCTGAATTAGGGTTTGATTTAATTGTTCCAAGACGTGATTATAATCTTCTGATTTTCTTTCAACGTCTCTTTCCAATTTGTTCTTTATCCTTGTTGATTCTCCAAATTTGAGTTGCAAGGTTTGTAACTCAGATTTGCAGATATCGGAATTGATCATTGTGTCATGATATTTTTTGAGATCAGCTTCTAGACTTTTCTCAATCTTGGTTATATGGGACTCAAAAATTGATTTCGAAAGACCAACTTCAGAGATCATAGACCATACCTGTTCTATGACGTTTGGAGCTCTTGAAGGTCTATCAACACCAACTACGAAACAGAAGTTTGATTGTGTTGGTTCATTGTCAGCTTCGTCTTCAGAAGTTGGCCAGTATTCCACGTTTGGTTCATGGATTGCCATCAATGCTCTTTGCTTATCTTGATTTTCCTGTTTCTTTAATTCATCGGCTTTTTGAGCGTAGTATGCTGAGTCTTTGACTTTGGTTTTGTTTTTGGCTCGGCATTCTCTGGCATAGTGATTAGTTCCTTTGCAGTTGTGACAAATGATCACTTCTTCATCACTGTCATCCTTTTGACTTTTAATCGGAAGTCTTTCAGGAGCTTAAGTTTGGATTTGTTGGGAAGATTGGGAAGGGTTCTGTTGGAATCCAAAATTTTGGTTGTTTTGAAAGCCATTGTTTTGATTAATGTAACCTTGATTGTGGAATCCTCTGTTTTGGTTTTGAAAACTGTTGTTTTGGTTATTGTTATGATGACTTGAGTCGGGATTGTTTTGAAATCCCTGGTTTTGAAAACCTTGGTTTGAATTGTTTTGGAAGGAAGGTCTTTGAAAATTTTGTCCAAAATAAGGTCTTGGTTGAAAACCTGAGTTGTTTTGAACAGGTTGAGGTCTTGGTTGAAATCCAGAATTATTTTGTCCAAATGATGGTCGGTTTTGAAAATTTGGTTTAAAATTCGATTGACCGTGATTTGGAATAAATCTCTGGAGGTTTGTGTTTGCTACCAAAGCACACAGTTGTTGGTAGTCTGCTTCATCATTTAAATCAGATTGATCAAAAGAATTGTTCAAAAAGGGTTGGTTTTGAAAAGATGTCTGATTAAAATGATTGAAGTTTTGTTCATTAAAAGGTGTTTGGTTTTGAGAAGATGTGGAAACGATAGCAAGTGGTCCTCCAAAAGCTGTAGTGGTTGGTGGGTCAATCGAGGATTCATACGATTGAAGTTCTCCATACAAATTGTATAAAGTTTCAGTATGAATGGCTGGATTTCCCTGAATGATGAGTTTAACCATCTTCCAGCTTTCGTAAAGATTGTTTAGAAACTTGAGATTTATCTCGTGTTGTGTCTTTTTGATGCCCAAATTGTTCATTTTTGCCATGATAAAATTGAACCTATCATGAGCATCATGGATGGTTTCTGATGAAAGCATCTTGAAATTATCGAATTCATTTAAAACAGATGTTCTTTTGTTTCCAATAATTCTTTGATTTCCACAAAAACGATTTTTTAAATTTTCCCAGATTTGATTTGCAGTCAACAGTATTATGTCATCCAATTGACTTAGAATATTGTGGGGAATTCCAGACACAAGTTCCTTTTTGGCTTGGAGTTGCAGCCTTTTTTCGGTTTCAGCAAGAGTTGCTTGATTTGTAACAAGAGTAGTCATGTCTTCTGGAGTAATATATGTTCCTTCTACACAATTCCAGACATTTTCATTTATGGAGTTGAGATGAAGATTCATACGGCCAACCCATGAATTATACTCTTCGGGAATAAGTATGGGTGCCCGTGAACCAGATCCCAAGCTGTTAGCAATAGAAACAGAGTTCATGTTGGAATAATTAGTAGAAGACATAATAAAATTTTTGTTTTTGAAAGGATTTTGAACAAGTGATATTAAAATGAAATTTTTAAAGAAAAGCTTATGGAAGGTTTATAAACGCTAACCAAAAGTTTTCGACAAAAATTTCAAGGTAAATCACACAAGCTCTGATTTTTTTTTTGTTTAAGATTTTTTTTTTTTTAATTTTTTTTAATTTTTTAATTTTTTAATTTTTTTTAAGGATTTTGAACAAGTGATATTAAAATGAAATTTTTAAAGAAAAGCTTATGGAAGGTTTATAAACGCTAACCAAAAGTTTTCGACAAAAATTTCAAGGTAAATCACACAAGCTCTGATACCAATTGTTGAAAATATACGATCTGATTACCATGAATAAAGGCTCGGATACCAGTTACTGGGTGACAGATATATATATTTAAGGAGATAAGATGCGGAAAAAAAATAAGAAGTGCGGAATAAATATAAACTGGAAAGCTATAAATGACTGAAAGCTATAAATGAAATAAATGACAGTATTTAAATGACGTAAAGCTGTAATAAAATATATAAATATATAAATATATATAAAGTCGGTTCGTCAATAAATTGACTGAACTGGTTTAGAATTGGACTGGATCTTAATAGACTGTGTCTCTATTTGTTCAAAGTTCAATCCGGTAAGTAACAATAAGTTCTTTTTATGTAACAATGAATTGTTTACAAAACGATACAAAATACACGGGTAATGTTTTTTGTATGTGGGTATGAGGTTTTTTAAGGTGATTTGATGAGGTTGAAGTGGGTATTTGGAGGGTGGTAGAAGGTGGAATAAGGTTGTAGTTTTGGTGGTATAAGGTAACAAAGAGGGTGATGTTGAAAGAGCTTTGGGTAGTTATGAATATAGATTTTCGTAGTAAATCTCTCTGGATAGCCAATTCTCTCTCGCGTCTCTCTGGGGTTTGCAGTGGTCAAAAAAATCGAGGAAAATTCCTGGATGTAGGTAAGGTCCTGAATAATTTGCGGTGCAAATCTCTCCCGTATTATCTTGTTGAGTTGTGCTCGGTGAACTTTTTCTTAACTTGCAAATTCTGATGTCGAAAAACAGCAAGGTGGTGATGGTTGTGGTGATTTGAAATGGTTTTTGGAGGAGATTTAAGGAGGGTATTTGGAGGGTGTTTGGAGAGTATTTTGAGGTTGGCTATGTGTTTATTCTTCTGGAGATGAGAGAGTAATAGGAGATATATTACAAGGAAACACAAAACACACACAAAAACTCATGTAAACATGCATCTATATATATATATGCAAAGGAATCAAGCAACTCTTGTTTGTTTAAGAAAAAGTAATGAAGTGATTGATTGTAAAGGTTGGAAGCACACATGATGTTTGGTACTTTTGCTTTTGTGAAGATTTCTTTCCAATATATATATATATATATATATATATATATATATATATATATATATATATATATATATATATATAATATACATACATATATATATATACAATATAATATATATACATATATATTTATATAATATATATATATAATATATATATATATATATATATATATATATATATATATATATATGTATGTATATTATATATATATATATATATATATATATATATATATATATATATATATATATATCCAATTGTGAATTGAATTTCCATTTTTGACCCTTGAGGTTTTTAAACTCTTGACAATTTTAGTCTTGATTTGTTTTGTCTTCAAACGACCAAATATTGCGTCTATTTTTCCGTCTTTGCGTATTTCATCTTTTGCATATTTTTCTATTTCATAATTAAGCACGAATCCACGCAACCTGAAATAACTGATAATATTTGTTAGATAATATAAAACCAATTCGTCTTATTTCAGTGATGATCACATATAACACATTTTTCAACATATATGTTATCGTATATATTTTAAACCATTAAAAACTATGAATCCTAAATGTAAGATAGTTAATAAACCTATAAATGAAACAATTTTAATAGAAAGTAATTTTGATGTGTCAAAAATTATAACTAGAAAAGCTATAAAATGGGATGAAATAAAATTTCCCCAACACTGGATTTTAGAGAATAATATACCACCTACACCTTTAATAAATAATAATATAGAAAGTATTATACAAACTTCTGATGGTGTTGTTACTATTGAGTTTAACAAAGAAATAGAGTATAATAACGACCTAATAAAACGAACAAGATCTGCAAGATCTTCACATTTATACATATCACCACTAGATTATAACGTAGAAATTCCCTCTACTCGTGCTTCGGTTGATAATAGAAAGATAAACAATTTAAATATACATGATGATATTGTGTATGAAGCGGAGGCATCTACTCCTTCTGAAATGAATTTTACAGTTTAATGGATTTAAAAGAAAAAATAGATTTTAGTCCTGGTTCTCAGGCAAGAAAAAAGAATTTTATTCAACTAAATGGACATTTTTTAAAGAATGGTTATTTAAAAATTATTCTAAAGAAGAGTTACAAGAAATACAAAATAAATTTTATGAATATTTATCCTCTATAAATCAAATTATACATTTTATTCCTTGGTTTGCTTATACTTTTTTACATAATATTCACAACATAGAAAGAGATTATACTCTATCGGGAGACAAAATAATAACAAGTATATTTCCACCCCAAGTCCCTTTTACTATTACAAATAACAATGTTACTATAAAATTTTCGGCTTACCAAAAACTTTTTGAAGAAAAGACTCTTACAATAGATGTTAATCATATTAATAGTATGATTCAACAATTAAATTTCCATAATTTATATTCCATAATATTAGGAGAACAGTTAATGGACTTACATAAAAAATTAGAAAATATAAATTCACCCATTAACAATAAAGATATAATAATACAGAAAAAAGATAAAAAAACAACAAATAAATGCTACTATTCAACCCCCACCAAATATTACTGGTTATAAACTTAAAAATTATGATTATATGCTAGATATTCTGCAAGAACAAATGAAAAAATTACAAATTAATACTATAAATAGAGACTCAGATGATGATTCAGATATAGATAATACTCAAATAAACAAAATTAACAATTATGATAGCAAATTTGCTAGAAAACCTGTTCAAAGATTATATTATTATCCAAAACCGAGCCCCCAAGATGTCCTACATGAGGAACAAGAATATGAAATTAATAATAGTTATAGTGGTAAAAATGTTTACGAATGGAATTTAGATGGTTATACTGAAAGACAAATATATAACATGATTCATAGAATGCTAATGTATAGTACAATTGCTAAAAATACAGGAAATAGTGATAAACAAGTGGCTAATATGTTAATTGTCGGATTTACTGGCCAATTAAAAGGCTGGTGGGACAATTATGTAGATGAAAAAACCCAACAAGCTATTCTTAATACAGTTAAAACAGAAAACGGAATAACCACTCCTAATGTAGTTTATACTCTAACTTGTACCATAATAGAACATTTTACAGGAAGATGGTCAGATAATTCTGAATATATTCGTACTCTATTAAATGGATTATTTTGTAAGACTCTTACATCTTTTCGATGGTATAAGGATACTTTCTTAAGTAGAGTAATGGAACTTAATTATTGTAATAGTGTTTACTGGAAATCCAAATTAATAGATGGTTTACCAAATCTTTTTGCTGAAAGAGTTAAAAACCAACTAAGAATAGATAATACAATTCCTTATGAAGATTATACGTATGGAAAATTAATAGGAACTTGTATACAGGACGGTTTAGCCTTATGTAGTGAAATAAAACTAAATCACCAAATTAAAACTCAACATCTTAATGAAAAAAGGCAATTAGGAGAATTTTGTGATCAGTTCGGAATACAAACTAATAACAATAAGAGGAAACAGAAAAAAGAGTTTCAACAAAAATTTTATAAGAAAAGGCATAGTGATCCTAATAAAAAAGATAAACATATTAAAAAAAGGTTTAACAGAAAAGATTATAAAAAAACCCCTACTTGTTTTTCATGCGGAAAAATGGGACATTATGCTAATAAATGCAGGAATAAAAAGATAAAAAAGCAAATTAATAATATGGATATAAGTGAAGATATAAAAATACAATTAATAAATTTGATAGATAATTCAGACGAAGAGGAGTTCTCAGACGAAGATTCTGATATAAACATAATAGATTATGATTCTGATTATTCGTCAAAATCTGAAGAAATTGAATGTAATTGTAATAATTTAGAACAATGTTCATGTAACATAAACCATCAATTATACCTAATACAGTCTCAATTCAAAGAAGAATTAACCATAAATGTAATTAGTAATGACATTGCAAACTTATTAAAAGAAATTAATGATCCAGAAATAAGGCAAAAAATAATAGAAAATCTAAATACTAAGGAACATAGTACACAAGAAGAATGGATATATTCCATGAAGAATGTTCATGATATGTTAAAAGAAAGAAGAAATAAAAATTCTACTAATACACCTACAGTACAAGATTTACAGGTTGAAATTCAAAACCTAAAACAGGATATATCTAAGATAAAAAATGATCAGCTAATAAGCAATCAACGAATTAACAAATTAGAAAAACTACAAGATAAACAAGACATTGGTACCAGTAATGATACTAATAATAATTTCCTTCAGTCCATGGAATTAGTAATATCTAGAAAATGGCATGTCACAATTAATTTATTTATTACTTATAATTACCAAAGAAGTTTTGTTGCCCTAATAGACAGTGGTGCAGATTTAAATTGTATACGAGAAGGTCTGATACCTACTAAATATTTTCAAAAATCAACACATACATTAAGAATTAAGTTTAAAGTTCAAATTTGGACAATGTAATTTACAAAATTAAAGAACATGAATTTTTAACTTTATTTTTTTTTATATACTTTATTTATTTCGGTTATATATATATATATATATATATATATATATATATATATATATATATATATATATATATATATATATATATATATAATTTTCATTTTTTACATACTTTATTTCTTTTGGTTTATTAAATTTATTTTCTTTCTCTCTCTCTATATATGTACTTTATTTATTTCTTTTTTATTTACTCTAATATATTAATACTATTTAAACTTTTTGTAATTATTTAGTTTTTTTCATATTTCTTTTTGTAATGTATTTAATTTTTTCGTCTTTTTTTTCGTATTATTTATTTTAATTTTTTTGTATTTTTAACTTCTTCTTGACCTTTTTCAAAAAATATATAATGTATTAATCTATTAGAGTATATTACATTTTTGGTAATTTATAGTTTTTGTAATTTTTTTATTTTTATTCAAGTAATAAAATAGTTATATTTATATTTGTAATTTCGGTTCAACTTATTTTCTTTTTATTTTTTTGTTCTTTAATGCTATTATATTTATGTTACGAAAAAATGAAAATTAAAAAAGAATAGCTTGTTTATTGAGAATTAATGTTTCAATGTGTGATATAACTTGCAAATTGAATCATATTTTTTATATGTGATATCAATAGTTTAAATTCAAGACAATATTTTTCAATTAGATAATAGACTAAAAGAAAGAACAAAATAAATAATAATAGTCGGTCTCTATAAAAAAAAACTTGTTATAGTACTTTATATTGAATATAAGTTCATTTACTTAAATCAAAATAAATAAAAATATTAGAAAAATCAAAACTAACTAAAAAAATAGAAAACAAAAGGTAAAAAAAAAATCAAATTGTTGAAAAATAAAGTTAAAAAATGAAAATAAATAAAATATATATAAAAATGAAAATAAAAAATGTATATATAGAAAAAAAAACAAAAATAAATAAAGTGTACAAAAAACGATAAATAAAATTAAAAAACCATGTGATATAATTTTTTGCAAACTACACAGACCAAATTTGAACTTTAAACTCAATTTTAAGACTGATTTTGCAAAAAAGTTAACAAAGTTAAACATGAAACTCGTTAAGTGGACTAGAATGATAATTCTGCGAAAAAGTTATGGTCATAACAGTAATAGTAAAAATGTTAAGACTTTTTTCAATTACACGTTAAAAACTTAGGACTTTTATTTGATCCGGATTCTATATGGATATAGATCCAGTAAAAAGGAAATTTTTGGTAGGAAGTAAGAATTTTTTTTCTACATATTTTTTGTTGAACCGTAAAAATGAATCATTACATTAATAAAAATTAACACGATTCACAAAAAATATCTCGAAAAAAAATCTAGATGATTGATTTTTTAGATAATTTTGTTATCATTCACTACCATAGTTATAAAAATGACATTTTGCTTGATTTAATGAAAAATGAATTTGCAAAGTGATTTTTTGGAAGTTTTTTCTTATGTATCAACTTACTTTTAATTCATCCAATGATTCATTTTGTTGTTTTGCTAAAAAAAATATGTATATACAAAATTTCTTACCTTCCTACCAAAAAAATTATTTCTTATTAGATCTGGATTGTATATACACTTACACATTACTTAGTGATTTACATTTGATTCTCTCTCTCTCTCTATGTGTGTGTGTGTGTGTGTATATATATATATATATATATATATATATATATATATATATATATATATATGGTTCGGTTATTGTTTTCATAGAAAATACAAACCAATTAAAACCGAACCGAACCAATAATATTAATAAATATTTTTAATTTTGATGTAATATAATATTAAATATGTGGATTGTAATTATATTTTGAACTAGAAATTTAAAAGGTAATTATTTGGAATTAAATGGGATACCTAATCTTCTATCATAATACGGCTGGGGCCAGACCCTGGTCTTGCATACAATTTCCAAGAGTCACCACCTGGTCTTTCATACATATATCAGGAGCCACCACCTGGTCTTCCATGCAAGTATCATTAAGACAACTAGCATTCTACCTAATATAGTGATAAGACTCACCTGAATTTGAAATTTAGCTAAACCACATCTCAATGCCACAACACTCCTATCAAAACATACAAGGTTCAACCTTAGTCTACACTATAAATCCAGCAATCTTGACCAACAGTCAACCCAGGTCAATTGTAACATCCTGTTTCGGATCATCTGCGATTTAGGGTTCGTGGGCTGCAACCTGGGCATGAGAAAGTCTTGAGGATGCGACAAGTTATTAGAAGTGTAGGGCTTTTCTCCATTTTCCCATGGATGTGGGGATTTATAGGAAACATATTTATAACGAAGAAGTTATGATAGTTTGGAGCTTGGCAAGTTTGGTCCCTTATTTGAGGAAAGGTGACAGCTGAGTACGCGGGGCATACACGTTTACGCTCAGCATACTCATGTGCGTGATTTGGACGCGGAGCCACCTAGTACACTGGACGTACTAGGCTCAGGGTGAAAACCCTAAATGAGGGGTGTGTCCCTATTTAAGGAACATGATGGCCCCATTTCTGGCCACCATTCCCAAATCTGAACCCTCTCAAAACCCTAATTTCCATCCCTTGAGCTTGAGTATCCCTTTGTGAGCTTCTAAGTGTTCTTGTGGTATCCTTAGAGTGAAGAAGGAGCATTGAAGAGAATGGAGTTGGAGTCCAGGCTTTGGATCTAAGCTTTTCTGTGGTGGGAGCATCATTTAAAGGTATAAATCTCAGAGCTTTCTCATCCGTTTTGATTTGTGCATATTATGGTCCATTTTAGGGTTTTTGGTCTGAAATCTTGAAGCTTTATGGGTTGTTGAACTCCAAAGCCTAATATCCGTCTATTTAAGTGTTTATAGTGGAGAGGATTCATAAAAATGAGGTCTTGGACGTTAAAACCACCCCATGCATGATATATGAACATTTTGAGGAGTAAAGAGTGAGTGTATTTGGGTTTGGGACTCTATCAACCATGCAAAGGCATAAAGTCATGAACTTTATGGAGGATGAGCCTTTAGGGAGTCCAGATCTGAGAGTATAGCTATGGTCTTAATGGGTTAAGATCAATAGAGTGGGGAAAACAAGACTGGACGTACGCCCCGCATACTGATCAAGTGTCCCCGATCAGGATTCTTGTGTATGTTGGGCGCACCAAGAGAGGTACGCCCCGCGTAATCTAGTTGTGGGCTATTTGGGTTGAATCTGATATTGCGCCTGGATTTTGGGCTTGTGGTGCTGGAGATTTTGATCAGAGAAATATATGTATACGTCTTTGGTCTTGGTGTTGGGCTTGCCATTTGGACTTAAGTTTAAGAGTTGGCCCTTGGGAGAGCCCATTTAGAATTGGGCCTTTGGTGGGCCCAATGGGCTTGGGTTATTTATGGGCCTAGGAGTGGACTATCTTTAGACCTAATGAGTGAAGGTTTGGTCTTAGATCTTAATTGGGTTAATTGTGGGTTTTGGGTCAGTGTTAGAGGCCGGTGTGCAGCAGCAGCATTTATAGGAGTTGTTCATCATCCGAGGTGAGTCTTCTCACTATACTTACCTTGAGTGGTAACTTGTGTGACTGGAGGGTCTTGTATGTTTATATTCAATATTGTGATATCCTGCATTATGTCTTTGTGATTTATGATGTGTATTATTCTGATTTTTACTAAGTTAGGACCGGAGGGTCCACCCGAGTTGTGGGACCGGAGGGTTCCGCTGAGACACATTAACCGGAGGGTCTTATTCGAGATATAGCCATGAAAGGCTAATGAGGTATGTGTGGTATTTTGGGAAACTCACTAACCTTTGTGCTTACCGTGTTATGAGATATGTGTTTTAGGTACTTTTCAGGATCACGGGAAGGCGCCGACTTGATTGTACACACGAGATGGAGCTTATGTGTTTGAGGATCCTGGATTTTATCAAACAAATTATGAATTTTTGTTTTTAACAATTTGACAAATTGTGGTTTTTGGAATGTGAAATTGAGAATTATGTGGTTTGAAAATGTTTTTTTTGTAATTTACGGTGTTACAAGTTGGTATCGGAGCCTTGGTTTGAGGGATTTGGATGTACCTTCGGGTGTGTCTGGACTCAAACTGAGGATTTGAGAAAAAAATTCCAAAAGAAATGATTTTTCAAAATGAGAAAGAGTTTTAAGAGAAAAACGAGTTGGAGCAGTGTGTACAATCAGCCAGAGCCCGAACGGTGATTTCCCAAAATACCCTTACTTATTTGTGTTAGGAGATATTCATGAGATATTAGGGATGCATGCTAGAGGATATGCTAGGTATTTCATATCTTAGGGCTAGAAATGCCTGTTTTATGATACCTTAGCCTAGGGAATGCTATTGATTGATATTATCTGCTATTTGCTCTGTGTATGTGCTGAGTAAGAGTACCTAGCAAGAATCTTTTAGAGAGGACTTTGAGTAGAGGAGTAATCTAGTAGGGATACCTAGACGTGCATGTGAGGAATCTACTGAGAGAGTAGTGAGATACCCACGAGAGGTAGGGTTGCCTGAGTTCGGTAACGCCTTTCAGAGTTGCAGATAGAGCGAATGGAGTTGTATGCTAGAGTGGTTTTATGTGTTGGTGGAGGAGATTCGATGCCTGAATGCTGCTTGATTTGTGCTTTGTGGAACTCTTGATGATGGGAGACAGCTACTAAGTGAATATGACGATATTCAGGAGGTAGATGGGTGGCATCATGAGGAGTTTTTCAATAGCTGATGGCAAAGAAGTGTGAGAACCTAGGAAGAGCCTAAGGAGTGACTTTAGTCAGATGAGCACGCTGATAGAGGAGAGTATTCGTTGGAGAGCGAACATGAGTAACGGGATTGGTGATCGAGAAGGTTGAGCAGCTACTTAGGAAATCTAGGACGATCCGTGTCGAAAGTATGGGTAGATGTGGCAGGTAGTATGGGCCCGTACTACTGAAAGCAGAGGACCCATACTCGAAACAGGGAGAATTCCAGAGGTTCTAAATAGTAGGTTGAGGGGAGAATCGGGTACCATGATTTGTAGCAGAGTGTGATTCCATCTTACCAGTTTTCTGACGATGGGTGTTCAGACTGAGAATTGATATGGTAAACTGTGGGGCCCGAGGGCCATGTCGGTTAAGCTTCGACAAAGTGTACCTTGCGAGGAATATTGAGTTTAGATCCCAAGGAGTTTGACTGGTGAGCTGCTAGTTGGAGTCCCGGGACTTGAGGAAAAGTGGAGATGATACATTGTAGAGGATTACAGTCTGGATTGAGTGATTGGCCGATGATTGAAATGTCACTTTTTGTGATGAGAATTTCACTAGTTCCGCTTCTCGTGTGGAGCGAAAGAGATAACGAGCTTCCGATTCCAGAGTTTAGAGGTAACCCCGAGGGTAGCACATATTTGTGATATTTTTACTTGAATATATTGCTGCGAGGTATTTCTTATACCGTGAGAGAGTCATCAGTGGGGACTGAGATGGATGAGGACAATGATATGCCTTACTTGAGTAAGGCATACTTTTAGCAGCAGTTCTAGGTGATCAAGGGGAGTATACCGGGGCGGCGACCCTCGTTGCCTACGTTGTGTATCGACTTTGAGAGTGAGGTCTCTTGCTCCTACAATAAATTCAACGATATAATGTTGGTTGAGGAATCAGAGACGAAGTGTGTGATAGTGCATTATTTCCAGATTGCGAGTCGTGACTAATTCGGGACAGTTGGGATATCCGGGCGTGTGTCGGTATGGGATTTCGGGATGACTAGAGGCAGTCACGTTGAGAGGATTCTGATCTTTTCATCTGAGATACGGGATACTTAGAGTTATGTGGTCACTATCTGGAAGATCATCGAGTGCTGCATAGTACATTTCATGAGTCGGAAATGGTACATCTGGGGAGCCAGTCTGTAGTGTGGTCTGTTTAGCATGTCAATGGACGATGGTTCGAACCCTAAGTGGGGGAGAACTGGGTATTCTATAGAGGAGGGTCCCTACCCTTATGTGGAACAGAAGTTCGGGTTATAAGGATCTGTGGTGCGAGTATATGAGATGGGAGTCATGTGGCAGTCGAGACATTGTACAACGCGAGATGATGCATGTCGCATATTCCCAGGAGAAAATGAGTGATTTCACGGCAGGTGGCCGGTAGTCAGGAATTTGATTATGGTTTGTATTTCTTCGGGTGTACCAATGTATGAGTTTCGAGATGGTTGGATTGCCAAGGTCAAGATTCGATTTCGGAGAAACTAATAGTTTAACGTATGAATTGTTATTTGTGCTCCGGGAGGGGAAGCAGTTAATTTGTCAATCAACTACAGGGTCGATATGAGTAGTTCGCATCGGCTGCAGATGGGGTTTGGGATTGTTGTCAATGTGTTCTCAGTTGTGAC
The DNA here is from genome assembly GCF_052849685.1 of Lactuca virosa. Taxonomy (NCBI): domain Eukaryota; kingdom Viridiplantae; phylum Streptophyta; class Magnoliopsida; order Asterales; family Asteraceae; genus Lactuca; species Lactuca virosa. The sequence continues at coordinate 207,773,063 of NC_136430.1, forward strand.
GATTCCTCCGTGCTCCCAATTATGAGTTGGAATACTTCAAGGCTTCGAGTTGTGTGAGTGTAAGACCAGTGGTCGTGGCAAGACATTGTGAGATTCTGTAATGGTGTATCGAGGTATCCGAGTATGATGCCCTAGATTGTTAGATTATTATGAGACTTGGGTGTGCCCGACGGCGGGTGGACCATCAAGCGACTGTATTTCCACATGTGAGATCATCAGCTAATGGTCTCCAGACGGGAATTGTTCAAGAGTGTGGGTGTACTGAAGGAAGTGCCCTGTCTACGAGAACTTAAGTCAAGAGTAGTGATTCATAATCTGGGTAGGTGTGAGTACATAACTATGTTGTACCGTGGAGTATTCGATAGTGAATTTAGTGTGGTGACTACTTCAGGACGAGATTATGGGGTGATAAGAGAGTGAACGGATCCGGGTGGGAGTAATCACTTAGGACTGTCATGGGAGACCGTGAAGAGAGCCCATGGAGAGTAAGAGAGAGTATCGTAATACTTCAGGGAGTCGTAGCATTCATGAGTCCGTACGAGAAAGAGTATCGTATGACCACTGAGAGCCGTAGCATACATGAGTCAGAGAGAGAGTATCGAGTGACTGCGGAGAGTCGTAGTGTACGTGTGTCCGAGAGAAAGTATCATTTGACTACGGGGAGCCGTAGCATTCGTGATTCAGCGAGAGAGAGAAAGAGTATCGTAAGACTATGGGGAGCCGTAGCACTTGTTAGTCAGTGAGAGAGTGTTGTATAACTGCATGGAGTCGCAGCCTTACTAGTCAGGGTGTAACGCAGAGGGGCTATTAGGCCTGGGTAGCCTTGCCAAATGAGTCTGTGGGAACCTGGTGGCCGACCAGGTGCGAGACTGGGGTCTCATCAATGGTCGGAAACCGTTGGGTTTTGAGTTAGAGAGGGGTTGTCGCAATTCGGAAGGATCGAGGTATAATGCATGCGTATATTCGTGGAACATGGGTCATGAGTTGAGTACTAGGTTGGGACGAGTGGTTCCAATTCTGTGTCGAACCAGACTCTGGTGGGTGAGTTTGGCTCTATCTATGTGGAGGACGAGCAGGTTGGGATTTAGGATGGATTTCATTCTGAGAGGGATGTGTTTCCCATTTGATGTTTTAGGCTTGGGTGACCTTGTTCACTGGATTGAGGAGGACCACGACGCGCGTGGCGTAACAAGTGGTAGACGACCGAGATCGTGTGTGGGGTGCGATTTCAAATCGGTTGTAGTAATCGCTTGGGGTAAAGCGAACTTTGTGATTATGGAGTTCAGTGTGATTGGATGAGTCAGATCGATTGGATAAGACTTCTGTGAAGTCGTATTGCCGAATGGGCTAGAGTAGCCTTGGAGATTCAAATGTTTGGTCGGGAGTCGATCTTGTAATCGGATTTGGTGTCAAGTATTGAGAGGCAGATGGAGTTATGTTCCGGTTATCAGTGGATAGTTCGGTCAGGCATGGACATTGATTTTGGGACCGGAGCTGAATCATCCTGGGGTCGGCATTGAAATGTTTCTGTCTGACGGGAGGTCGGACCTAATGTAGAGTTTTGGTTCCCATGTGGATTGGCAGGTATTCATTTAGTGTTGAGGACAGAGTATTAAGGTTTACTCTTCAGATGGGTTCTGATAGCAGTATCGGAGGTTGGTCATTGGTGCGAGATGACCCCTGTTTCTTTGGGTTTCGGTCGGAGTCGACTGGTGTGTCGGGCATAAGTGTTCAGCAGCTAATTATGGTCAGCGACTTGTTCCATTGGTCACGATGAAGTAATTAGAGTTGGAGATGTTTTATCGAGTCTGTTATTCGATGAGTAAATGACATGGCGATATTTCTCATGGGCGGTCCACGGGGAGACATACCACTACATATTCCAAGTTTTGGAGAGGCAGAGTTGGTACTGCAACGACGAAGGGTTCATTCTTCTTTGTGGTGGAGGGTTCTGATTGGTTTCGGTTGCGCTTATCGGGCTAGTTGATTGGATCTGAGTAATGGTAAAGAGCGATTTCGAGGGCGAAATCAAATTTAAGTGGGGGAGAATTGTAACAACATGTTTCGGACCGTCTGTGATTTAGGGTTCGTGTGCTGCAACCCGGGCATGAGAAAGTATTGAGGCTGCGACGAGTTACTAGAAGTATAGGGCTTCTCGCCATTTTCCCGTGGATGTGGGGATTCGTAGGAAACATGTTTATAACGAAGAAGCTATGACATTTTGGAGCTTGGCAAGTTAGGTCCCTTATTTGAGGAAAAGTGGCGGCTGAGTACGTGGGGCGTACGCATGTACGCTCAGCGTACTCAAGTGCATGATTTGGACGCGAAGCCACCTAGTACGCTGGGCGTACTAGGCTCAGGGTGAAAACCCTAAATGAGGGGTGTGTCCCTATTTAAGGAACATGATGGCCCCATTTCTGGCCACCATTCCCAAATCTGAACCCTCTCAAAACCCTAATTTCCATTCCTTGAGCTTGAGTTTCCATTTGTGAGCTTCTAAGTGTTATTGTGGTATCCTTGGAGTGAAGAAGGAGCATTGAAGAGAATGGAGTTGGAGTCCAGGCTTTGGATCTATGCTTTATTGTGGTGGGAGCATCATTTAAAGGTATAAAGCTCAGAGCTTTCTCATCCTTTTTGATTTGTGCATATTATGATCCATTTTAGGGTTTTTGGTCCCAAAGCTTGAAGCTTTATGAGTTGTTGAACTCCAGAGCCTAATATCTGTCCATTTAAGTGTTTCTAGTGGAGAGGATTCGTAAAAATGAGGTCTTGGACGTTAAAAACACCCCACGCATGAGATATGAGCATTTTTGGGAGTAAAGAGTGAGTGTATTTGGGTTTGGGACTTTATCTGTCACACCCCCAAACCAGAACGGCGGAAACGTTCGGGGGCGGAGGACGTCATGTACAGTATCACAACAATGCATAATAGTAAACAAGCAACAACATCATCCATTGCATTAATAATATAATTTTTAATACAATTGTGTTCTGTAGTTTATAAGACACAAAAAAAATGAATAATCAAAATAAAGACGAGTCTTGAAAGCTCCGTCTTCTCAAAACCTGGTCATCCGTACCTGTCTACTGGTGACCTGAGAATACAAGTTATTTTGAAAGCGTAGATCAGCATTAAAGCTGGTGAGTTCATAAGTATTTTAGTGTCATTGTTTGTATAAGTTTGAAGAATGTGCTTGTAAATGTTTGATGTAAAAGTTTGTAAGTATGTGATGTAAATGTTGTAAACTTCCTAGAAAATCCTATATTTTCTACTAAAGCAGTCTTCTACCAAGACCCAACTGTTCTTTATGTTTGTTCTTTTGTAAAAGTGAGTATTTTCCCAAAGTATGACTATCATTATCAAAATATAGTTTTCATTACCGTTAATGTGAGAAGATCACAATGTGAATGACATGGGAAAATAAAGATGTACTGTAGTTTTATCTAAGTAACTACCAATGTACTAACTACCTTAAACTTGTTAGTTTAATTAAGGTAAAATGTGATATGATTGTAACCATACTTGATCCACTAGTATAACACGACGTTCAAGACGTCAAAATGATATGACATTCGTCACCCTTAGACCTGCAGGTCCCACTGTAGCTAGCAGCAAGGTGTAGGAGGGTCAGTCCCGTATAGATCTATACACAAATTCACGCTCTCCATCCAGGAGACTCTCGGTACAAAACGTGACGCAGCAGTATATTTCCGAACCATGAAGTAGTATCTCACATTATTGTTATAGTATTCTTGTATTTGTATAGTATGTTCTAGTGTAGTGTATGTTCTCTCTGTCTAGTATGTAGTATGTTCTCTAGTGTATAGTGTGCAATATGTGTTGTTTCTCGTTATAGTATGTACTGTTTCTCTTTATAGTGAGTATCTCGTTATAGTATGCTCTATCTGTTTCTCTTTATAGTATGTTTGAACCGACGCTTGTATGAACTGACTCTTGTATGTTTCATTGTTCTAGAAATATTATTAGTGACTTCCTAAACTATACCTATTATAGTTTACTAGCAATGTTGTTTGTATGAATGAACATGTTTGTATACCTTTGTTACCCAAAGGTATTGAACTAATAGAATAACTTTTATATCTATATACATACACATAATATATAACTAAGGTTCAAACGACCTTCGGACAAATAACCGATACCCTAAGTCCACAACCACACAAGGAACAGGAAATAAGGCGAGTTATTAGTCCTAAGTCCTTTCAATCCTACTTATATAACTATATCTATATAGACATGATTTTGAAAAAGAATAAGTTTAAAAGAGTTTAATAGAAAGAATTTAACATGTAAAAGAGTTTATAAAACGATTTGAAGCAGTTTGTTTGATAACACAGTTTGAAATGTAATAAAATTCATTTGTTTGATAGTTATTGATCACATGTGATTGATATAATAACTATAATAGTTCAACTTGTATTCCTCCCCATAAAAGCATTTAAAATCATTTAAAAGATAAGTTAAGGGGTATGAACTCACCTGTAGTGAGTGATACGAATGAAAGATCGGTTTGTAGGATGCTAAGTGTCAAGTGAAGACTCGAGCACAACGGATCCTAATAAGCACATAATGACACATATATGTATATAATTAGTGTTTATACAACTAAACATGTAAGGAAAACACCCTAGGACTTAGGAAACACTTAAATTGAAGTGTTAGAAGTACAAAGGGTTGCGTCTAAGGGGTGTATGGCCACACAATGGTGTTTATGGCCAGGGTGTTTACGACCCTTGAGTTTACGGCCATAGGGTTTACGACCCTATGAGTTTACGACCGTAAACTCATGAAGTTTTGTGCCAAAGAGTAATTTAAAGTCCTTTTCAAGCATCAAGGAAGTGTTCTATGTTCAATGCTTAGCTTAAGGGAGTTCATGGCCAACAAATGCACCTTTAACAAGGGTTTACGGCCAAGGGAGATGCTCCTGGCCGTAAACTCCTATTGTTTATGGGATTTGGATGTTGTCAAGGTGCTAATCAAGGGTCTATACTAGATAAAAAGTATAAGAGAAAGATACTTACAATATGGAAGCAAAAAGAGTTGATTTCGGCCCAAAACACTAGTGTGTGTTCTTGGTGTTCTTGGTGATCTTGAAGATCAAACCCAAAACATGAAGTTAATGGATGAAATCAAAGGATGATACCAGATAATGAGTTGTATCAACTAATCAAAGGATGAAACACTTACATTTTTGAAGAATAAAATGAAGATCCTTATGATACTTGAGAGAGAAATCGAGTTCTTGAGGCTGAAATGGTGAATAATGAGGAAGAAAGGGTGGAATATCATGTTTAAGGCCCGATTTTACGGCCACCTTGAGTTTACGGCCGTAAACTCATGTGGTGTGGTCGTAAACTCCACATGATGAAGTTTATGGCTTGCTTGGTGCACAATGGACTCAAGCAGATAATTCCTAACATTCATTTCTTGGATGTACTAGGCTTAAAACACTCTAAATGACTCTAAATGACTCTAAATGACTCTAAATAATGCTAGAAGATAGCAAAACGAGTCCAACCTTGACTGATTTGAATAATTACTCAAGAAAGAAATTTCGGGTTGTCACATCATCCCCCCGTTAGAGAGAATTTTGTCCCAAAATTAGAGTTCAACAAATAATCTATTACAAATAACTAAATGAAAAGATGAGGATATTTCAGTTTCATTTGATCCTCGCGCTCCCAAGTGAATTCAGGTCCTCGCTTGGCATTCCAACGAACCTTCACTATCGGGATACAACTTTGCTTCATTTGCTTGACCTCTCGGTCCATGATCTCTACAAGTTCTTCCACGAACTTGAGGCTCTCGTTGATCTCGATCTCGTCGAGTGGGATTACAGGAGTCTCATCGGACAGACACTTTTTCAAGTTCGAGACGTGGAAAGTAGAATGTATGTTACTGAGTTCGCGAGGTAGTTTGAGTTTGTAAGCTACAGGGCCGATTCTAGCGATAACCTCGAAAGGCCCTACGTATCTTGGATTTAGCTTTCCACACTTTCCGAAGCGTATCAAGCCCTTCCAGGGTGAGACTTTCAATAGAACACGGTCGCCCACCTGGAATTCCAACGGTTTCCTTCGCTTGTCTGCGTAGCTTTGTGTCAGTCTCTAGAGGCTTTCAATCGTTCACGAATCTGAACGATCTTCTCTGTAATTTCCGGACCTGTGAGAGTGCTGTCAGGAACTCGTCCTTTAGCTAACTGAGTGTCGCCCACCTCAGCCCAACACAAAGGGGATCTGCACTTACGGACATAGAGGGCTTCAAATGGAGCAGCCTTTATACTCGTGTGATAACTATTGTTGTAGGAGAACTCGACAAGGGGTAAATGAGTATCCCATGCCTTCCCAAAGTCTATCACGCAGGCTCGCAACATATCTTTCAAAGTTTGAATAGTCCTCTCACTTTGTCCGTCGGTTTGTGGATGGTAGGTTGTACTCATGTCCAGCCTAGTTCCTAGGGAACTTTGTAGTGACTGCCAGAACTTCGAAGTGAATCTACTATCTCTATCAGAGATAATGGATATGGGAACACCATGCAGTCGTACGATCTCCCTAATGTATGTTCTAGTTAGTTTCTCCATCTTGTCAGTTTCTTTGATAGGCAGGAAGTGTGCGGACTTTGTTAGGCTGTCTACGATCACCCAAATGGTATCGAGACCACCAGTTGTCTTGGGCAACTTGGTTATGAAGTCCATCGTGATCCGCTCCCACTTCCATTCAGGTATCTCCGGTTGCTGAAGTAAACCTGATGGTTTCTGGTATTCGACCTTAACCTTGGCGCAAGTAAGGCATTTACTCACGAAGGTAGCAATCTCTGCGTTCATGTTAGGCCACCAGTATAACTTTTTAAGATCCAGATACATCTTATCTGAACCTGGGTGGACGGAATATCGAGTGTTGTGTGCTTCTGTCATGACCAAGTTTCTGAAACCACCGTGTTTCGGTGTCCAGATCCGATCCATGAGATATAAGGCTCCACCACCATTGACCATTAAGTTCTTATCCATCCCTCTCAGGGATTCACCCGTCACATTTTCAGGTTTCAAAGCTTTGAGTTGAGCCTCCTTAATTTGTGTGGACAAGTGTGAATGGATAGTCATAGTCAATGATTTGACTCTACGACCAGAGTATTCTTTCCGACTCAGGGTGTCAGCTACTACGTTGGCCTTGCCAGGATGATAACGAATTTCGCATTCGTAATCACTGAGTAGCTCGACCCACCGTCGTTGTCTCATGTTGAGCTCTTTCTGGTCGAATATGTGTTGTAGGCTTTTGTGGTCTGTAAAGATAGTGCATTTCGTACCATACAGGTAGTGTCTCCAGATCTTCAGAGCAAACACTACTGCTCCTAACTCAAGATCATGTGTGGTGTAGTTGACCTCGTGTGTCTTCAGCTGTCTTGAGGCATAGGCGATGACCTTACCTCGTTGCATCAAAACACAGCCGAGCCCTTGATTGGATGCATCGCAATAGACTACGAAGTCTTCTATCCCTTCGGGGAGGGACAGTATCGGTGCGGTGCATAAGGCTCGCTTTAGCATTTGGAATGCTTTCTCTTGCTTCTCTTCCCAGTCAAAGGCCACGCCCTTCTGGGTCAATGTTGTCAGAGGTTTCGCAATCCGCAAGAAGTTCTGAATGAACCTGCGATAATAGCCAGCGAGGCCTATAAATTGATGAATTTCTGTAGGTGTCTTTGGTGCTGACCAGTTCTCAATGGCTTTGATTTTGGAAGGGTCCACGTGTATTCCTTCTTCGCTAACCACGTGCCCCAAAAATTCGACTCTTCGGAACCAAAATTCGCATTTTGAGAACTTCGCATATAGCTTCTCCGATCGCAGCGTTTCTAAGACCTGTCGCAGATGTTGACTATGCTCCTCCTTACTGCGAGAGTAGATAAGTATGTGATCGATGAATACAATGACGAACTGATCCAAGTAAGGACGACACACCCTATTCATTAAGTCCATGAATACTGCGGGCGCATTGATCAATCCGAACGTCATCACTACAAACTCATAGTGTCCATAACGAGTTCGGAAGGCTGTCTTCGGAACATCCTCCCCAAGCACTCGTAACTGGTGATACCCGGATCTCAGATCTATCTTTGAAAAGAAGTTCGCCCCTTGAAGTTGGTCAAACAAATCGTCAATGCGAGGCAGAGGGTAACGATTTTTGACGGTCAGTTTGTTCAATTCTCTATAGTCGATGCACATACGGAACGATCCGTCTTTCTTCTTAACGAATAAGACCGGTGCTCCCCAGGGTGAGAAGCTTGTTCTGATGAATCCCTTGCTGAGAAATTCGTTAAGTTGACTGGATAGTTCCTGCATCTCAGCTGGTGCTAGACGATAGGGCGATTTGGCTACTAGGGTAGCCCTTGGAACTAAGTCGATTCTGAACTCGACTTGACGTTGCGCAGGTAATCCTGGGAGTTCTTCTGGAAAGATGTCGGGAAAGTCGCGTACTACTAGAATGTTCTTTATATCTTTCGTCTCTTGGCTCACATCGACAACATAAGCAAGGAATGCATGACATTCCTTTCGCAAGAATTTTTAGGCTTGAATGCTCGAGATGATACGATGGTTCGTGTCGGGTTTGTCGCCGTAGATAATTAGGGTTTCGCTAGATGGCAGATTAAGGCGAACAGCCTTTTCGTAACACATAATGTCGGCACGATGAGAACTCAACCAATCCATGCCGATGATGACGTCGAACCTTTTAATTGAGACCGGCATGAGGTCGATTGGAAATGAATGGCTATCTAATGTTAGTGTACATCCTACTTATATGCAGCTAGTACTCTCTGTCTTCCTATTAGCCATTTCTACAGTGAACGGTTCTTTAAGTGCATGAGACTTATGTTTAAGCAAGTGAGCAAATTTATGGTTCACGAAACTCCTCTCCGCTCCACTATCAAACAGAATGCATGCATAAGAGTTATCAAGGAGAAACGTACCAGTGACCACTGTAGGGTCGGCAACCGCTTCCTCGTGGCCTATATCCAAAACCCTTTCCACTCCATCGGTATTCCCTACCTTCGGGCAGTTCCTTTTGTAGTGGCCCACCTCGCCACAACCGTAGCAAGTCTGGCCCACACCAGCGCTGGGGACCTGGGTGATTGGCCTTGCCGGAGCCTTGCAAAAACGGGCAGTGTGCCCCTTCCTGTTGCAGTTAGAGCACTGCATTTTCTGGCAGGGTCCATTGTGGTGGAAGTTGCATTTGTTGCACTTCGGCAAGTTTCCAGCGTACTGCTTTACGGGAGCAGCAGCGGCAGGTGCTATCGCAGCATGAATCACTACGACTTGCTGCTTTTTGGCAGCTTTCTTCTTCTTATCATCCCAGAACTTCCGCTTCTTATCAGCGGCTTTGGAGGGTTCTGAGATGGCTAGGGTTGTCGTTGTTGACGGGGTACGGACCCCATGGTCAATGAGCCTTTGTGCCAATCGCTTGGCACTATCGAAGGTAGTGGGGTTTGAAGCTAGGACATTCCCCTGAAATGGAGGCACCAGCCCCCAAATATACCTTTCCACCTTCTTTGCTTCAGAAGGGACTATGCCCGGACATAGCGCTACCAGGTTGTTGAATCTGGCAGTGTAGGAGACTATGTCGGAGCCCCTCATGGTTAGGCTCCAGAGCTCTTGCTCTAACTTCTGAACTTCGCCCCTCGGGCAGTATTCCTCGATCATGAACTCCTTAAGAGCTTCCCAGCCGATAGCATTTGCCACTATTAGAGATAGTGACTTGACATGGCTATTCCACCATGTCAGTGCTCAGTCCGCGAAGGTGCAAGCGGCAAATTTTACCTTGCTCCCCTCCGGACAGGAGCAGATCTCAAAGATCGACTCCGTCTTCTCGAACCATTGCGAGAGGGCAATGATTCCACCAGTTCCATTGAAGGCCCTGGGTTTGCAGCTGGTGAAGTCCTTGTATGAGCACTCCCTAGAGCGCACTGAAGCTTCGACAACGGTGGGAGTCACATTAGTCCCACTCCCGCTAGTACCAGTCGAGGTGAATTGTGCTAGAGCTGCAGTAACAGCCGCATTCACAGCAGCTTGGATAGCTGCTGGGTTGATTGAGGAGGAGGAGGTGGAGTTTGATTCCGAGCAGTGTGCCTCGTTACTCGGCGTGGAGGCATCTTGTAGCTATAAGATCACAGAGATGAAGATATTGGTAAGAATTCAATAGTGAGTATGATGAGAGTGACTCATGGACTAACTCTCCATAGCCCAACAACACAAATGAAAGTATGATTGGATAGAAATCTAGTACTAGAAAGATGAAAGCATTTGGATATTAATTTCCGTGAGATTAGATATCTGCCAATAATATTGGTATTACAGATGTAATAAGTTCGGGAAAAATGACCTAAAAGTAGGTCTTACATCAAACCAAGATGAGAAAAAACTTGACAGAATAAAGACCTATCGACCGAAAGTTCAAGGCCTTAAAATAAACAGGAAATTACAGGGAAGAAGTACTAATTAGAGCATAGATAAGAAGGTTAATCCCTAGGCAAAAGGAAATTTGAGCAGAGCATTCCATACTGGCGACGGGAACCCCTTGGGCGAACCCTTAAGTCAGCCAGCTGACGCTCCAAGTCAAGAAGGCGTCGCTCGTACACTCGCTGGCGTACGCGATGCTCTATGACTTCAGCCCTAGTCTCAGCTAGTGCTTGAAGTAGAGACTCATTGTCTCTTACCGTTCTCTCGCTAGCATCTTCCAGATGACGAATGCATACAGTTTTGACTCCTGAATTGGCGTCAACTTCTACAATTCGGTTGAGGGCTGTCCTACCCTGAATCTCGTTACGAGCAACCCTGCGGACCAGAATAGGCAGGACTCTGTCCGCTGAGCCTCCTTCTTTCACGTTATAGAAGCTTCGGTCTCCATTGAATGAGATTGGTTGACCCTGTTCTTGGCTCCATGTCTCTAAACTTTCCACCCACAGAGGCGTCGGGCCTTGAAAAGCCGGACGAGGGTTCGGATTTAGGTTTTGAGCCATCAGGGGTTGATCGCTGACTTCGGGCTCAGAGTCAGAATCCTCCGGGAAATTCTCAGCAAAGTCATCGTCCAATGGAATTGCAGGTTCTTCTTCTGGCTCAACATCGAGCCATCCTCCGTTGCCTTGGTTAGGAAAGTATGGGTCTCCGGGGATATGGAATCCAGCCATGTTATCTACGCGAGAATAGGGGTAAAAGAAATAATTAATAGACGTACTAATTAAGATAATTATAAGATGATCCTTACCAGTTACTCCAACATTTGCGTAGTGTATACCAGTCATATGTAACCAAAACAGGATAGACCTTCGAATAAGTGGCCCTAACTCTAAGCCCACAACCAAACAAGGAACAGAGAGTAAAGCAAAGATCACAAATTGTAAGTCTATAACACCCTAGTCACATATAACCTTAGCGTATCCACTCAGCAAGTATTGACATACTAATAAAGACCTTTTTAGGTTGCACATAAGTAATTATAGTAACACAAAATACTCCTATAGTATTTTAAGTTTATGTTCTGTTCTAATGTTTTCATTGTAGTAGTTTTGGTAAGTTTTTAGACTTGCTGCAACATCACAATCATTCCTAGGCACATGCAATCACTTCTCGGAAAGATATAGTTGATCGGACTATATCACTCCCAGACTTGATTATATGTCCCCAAGCCTACTTGTGCTTTCCAACAATCGTAATACTTTTGTTATGTCCTAGTGACACTGATTTTAGTATGAATGCAGGTATGTATACTTTGGTTAAATATTTTATTATTTAAAAGTATAAACTCTTGGTCAGAGTATTTTAATCCCGTTGTGTTTATAGTTGTATATCTTTTATGGGTTGATATACTCAATTCACTATAAACAATGCTCTGATACCAATCTGTCACACCCCCAAACCAGAACGGTGGAAACGTTCGGGGGCGGAGGACGTCGTGTACAGTATCACAACAATGCATAATAGCAAACAAGCAACAACATCATCCATTGCATTAATAATATAATTTTTAATACAAGTGTGTTCTGTAGTTTATAAGACACCAAAAAAATGAATAATCAAAATAAAGACGAGTTGGCCCTTGGGAGAGCCCATTTAGAATTGGGCCTTGGTGAGCCTAATAGGCTTGGGTTATTTAGGGGTCGGGGAGTAGACTATATTTAGACCTAATGATTGAAGGTTTGTTCTTAGATCTTAATTGGGTTAATTGTGGGTTTTGTCTCAGTGTTAGAGGTCGGTGTGCAGCAGCAGCATTTATAGGAGCTGTTCATCATCCGAGGTTAGTCTTCTCACTATACTTACCATGAGTGGTAACTTATGTGACCGGAGGGTCTTGTATGTTTATATTCAGTATTGTGATATCCTGCATTATGTCTTTGTGATTTATGATGTGTATTATTTTGAGTTTTACTAAGTTAGGACCGGAGGGTCCACCTGAGTTGTGGGACCATAGGGTTCCACTGAGACACATTGACCGGAGGGTCTTATTCGAGATATAGCCATGAGAGGCTAATGAGGTATGTGTGGTATTTTGGGGAACTCACTAAGCTTTGTGCTTACCGTGTTATATGATATGTGTTTCAGGTACTTTTCAAGATCGCGGGAAGGCGCCAGCTTGATTATACACACACGAGATGGAGCTTATGTGTTTGAGGATCCTGGATTTTATCAAACAAGTTATGAATTTTTGTTTTTAACAATTTGACAAATTGTGGTTTTTGGAATGTGAAATTGAGAATTATGTGGTTTGAAAATGAAATTTTTTTTTTGAAATTTTACGGTGTTACATCAGCAGTCAAGGTCAAAATCAATGATCAACAATATTAATACATGACCCACATGACCCTCACGTCGTGACTAGTGCATGGTCACGCTGTAAAAATGCAACCAAATCGATTCCAACCCGACCATGCCCCAACTGAACCAACTCAGATACAAACAACTCACTCGACAGTCATCACGACGTGAACCCTCCTTGGTCACGTCATGAACACAACGGACAAGATAATCATGGAATCATCCATCGTCACGTCGTGACCTTCTCCATGTCACGAAGTGACCACTATTTGAGGCAAAATCTTAATGTTTTGAGTACTTAATCTATTAAGTCTTCAACTTTAATTTTCCAGAAAGTTGTAAGGGACTCCAGATGTTCATATAAATGACAACTTTACGGACATGCATGCTCCCTGCATGTCCTCCACAACCAATCCTAAGATCCATAAGATAATATGCTCTAGGGACTCTGGAGGACCATAAAGTTGCCAAAATTACTCCATCCATTCACTCAAATCAAAACCAAGAACCAAAAGCGACTAAAACAACTTAGATCTAAAAGAATAAATCATAAAGGTAGAAGCTTGAATCCTTACAAATAGTCTAGAAGGTGATATCAAAGATGAGAAGTTTTTGCTTGCTTGATCTTTGCACCAAATATCCTTTTGCTTCCTTCAAAGAGTATCAAAACCACCCAAATGAGACAAGAACCACAAGAGGGATTAGGGTTAGGCTTTATGAGGTTTGAGGGGATGGAGGCTTAGAAATGAACCCTAAATCCAAGTTTAGGGTGCTTAAATACGATTGAAAACCTAAAAGATCATGGGTTTAGGATGTAGGGCTTGTCACGTCGTGATCACATATGTGTCACGTCGTAACCAACCTCCAGATGTGTGATCTTCACCCTGGCTTGGCACGTTGTAACCACCGTATGGTCACGTCGTGACACTCGATTTTTCCTAAAAAACTAAATTTTTTACTCCTTAATGCCCTAAATTGATCCAATCCGGAAAACGGGTGTTACAAATACCCAACAGCTACCAAAATACATTAACCACTTATAACGGTTAGTGTTCGATTTTAGCTAAAAACCGAACCAAACCACCCCTATACACACCTCTATTTTACACAAATTTCTTGAAACTTATGTTGACGACATGTCGTCGGTATAGCTTACGAAAACATAATGTCTATTTATTTATAAATCATATTCCAGAAAAAGAAAACGATGTCGTTCGTGGAAAGTTATCCTGATGACATGTCGTTGGTATCGAGGGTTAGCGATCTGTGGGAACTCTATCCCAACGAAATATCGTCTGCACAGATGTTTTTTTATCAACTATGAATTATGAAACGACATCGTTTATTTTAACCCTATACCAAAGAAATGTTGTCCGTGTAGAGTTTAATCTCACGGGTCAGTCGATCCTCATTTATCACCCCCAATATTTCTCTCGATCTCTCCAACGATGATTCTCCACCGACGACACCTTCAGCCACTCCCCTTCACCGCCGACCTTAGGTATCTTCTAGGTCACTCATTCTTTTCCGTTTTCACTCTTTATTCGGTTGGATTTTGAGATTTGTGTGTGTGTGTGTGTTTTTCTGTTTTTTGCTTTGTTTCTCAGGAATGTAGTCAATAGAGGACCAGTGGTAATGACACCGAGTTCTGGCACTTACTTTTGGCCACCATAGTAGGAGTTTTAGGTAAGGGTTTTTTATTTATCAATTTTTTTCTATTTTGGGGGGTTTTTTTCTGGTGATCACCAGCCACCACTGAAGGACCACCATCTATAGTCGTCTACCAGAATGCGAGCACCACAACAAGAAGAACATGTAAGGTTTCTAGCTTATCTTTTAGTTTTGTATTTTGATTAGTGATGTTTTTATATATTTAGAATCATTGATTAGGTAATTGTAGATGTTGAGTGGTTGTTTTGGATGTATAAAATGTATAATATGTATGATTGTGCTACTTGCTTAGGCTTACTAGTTTGAATACATAGAAGATGAAGTGATAAAATGTTTAATTGATAAGTGCTTAATGTTTTTTTATTTAATTTCATCATAAGTGCTCATTGATTAATTGATAAATTGCTTAATGTGTTTCTATTTTCATGATAAGTGCTTAATTTGTTTGGTAAGTGAATGTTTAATGAATAGTTGTTATCGATTTGTATTGTAAAATGTTTAATCGTAGTCATTATGACTTTAGCTTAATTACGTAATATGGTTGCTAAAAATACAATGTTATAATTGAAAAAAAACAAAAGTACATTGTTATAATAGAAAATATCAAAAAATATATATATATTTAAAGTACAATGTTATAATAGAAAAAAAAACAAAAATAAGATACTATAAATAATATAAATATGAAAAAAGTACAATTCTATAACTGAAAAAAAAACAACATAATATTTAAAGTAGATTATTACAATATATTAGGAAAACAATAAAAATGATAAATATAATACATTAAATATAAAATTATTTATTTAAAGTATAATGTTATTATGTATAATTTAATAACTTGATTTTTTTAAGTACAATGTTATTATAAAAAACCAATAACAAAAAAAATGAAAATAGAATGCTTTAGGAAACAAACTAATAAAAATACATTGCTATTAAGGAAAAATAAACTACAAATGTATGGCTATAATTAACAAAAAGGTAAAATTAATATGAAAATCAAATTAAACGGTACGTTATTTAAACTATAATATTATGTAATATAATATTAAAAGGATGATGCAATGATAGAAAAAAAACAAAAATATGATGTTATAATTAACAGAACTATGAAAACACGTTGAATTGCTAATTTTTAGTTTAAGTCTCTTCTTTATAATCATCAAGAGCCTATAAATACCCGTACGGAATTGATTTAGAAATAAATTTCGGGTTGTCCTTGTTGTGAGACTGATTTTTAAATACTTTATTTCATTTAAGATGTGAATGTGTATGGCATGATTGTTTGTTTTAAGAAAAAATTGGTTATCATTTTCTCTTTCTCCTCAGGTATATATTTTTGTATATACTTGGGAGCTAAAGGAAAATGTTGTCGGATATTTTTTAAACAAACAATCATGCAATACACATTCAAACATGAGATAAGGTTTTCAAAAAGTGGGTTTAGAAGCCTACCCTTGGGTATACTCTATCCAATATGTTCGATTTTTACTTCTCGGGTATATATTTCTTTATATACTTATGAATACTCTATGTTGCCCACCCGGGAAATAACCTTGAAAGGACCAATATATTTGAGGCCTAGCTTGCCCGGTTCCTGAACCAAATGACATCTTTCCAAGGTGACAACTTCAGGAGTATCATGTCTCCGACCTGAAACTCTAAATTCGATCGGTGCCTATCATCATAAATATTATGTTGGCTCTGCATGGTCAACAACCTCCCATGAACATGTTGGATCAACTCGGTTGTCTGGAGCACCACCTCCATGCTACCTATGACTTGCTGACAACCCTTGCCCCAACAAATCGGGGTCTGACGTTTCCTCCCACATATCATCTCAAAAAGAGATTGATCAATACTGGCATGGTAGCTATTATTGTAAGTAAATTCAACCAATGGGAGATACGTATCCCAGCTACAACCATAATCCAGTACATATGCCCTTAGCATATCCTCCAAGGTCTGGATAGTCTGCTCACTGTGACCACCGGTCTGCGGACGAAAAGTCATGTTAAAGTGTAGTCGCAAACTGAACTCCTCATGAAACCTCTTCCAGTATACGGAAGTAAACTGAACATCCAGAATGGAAAACCACTGAGACTAGGACCCCATCTCGTGCCACCACCTCATGAATGTAAACATTTGCTAATTTCTCTGTAGAGACGCTCTCTTAAATAGTAATGAAATGTGCACTCTTGGTCAATCGATCCATGATGACCCAAATCGAATCTACCCCTTGCACGGTCTGTGGTAGCTTTGTATTAAAATCCATCGTAATCTCTTCTCATTTCCAAACGGGAACACCCAACAATTCCATCTTGTCGCGAAGTCGTTGATGCTCAATCTTGACTTCTCGGCAAGTCGAGCACCTCTCCACATACCATGCACACTTGGCATCCATTTGATAGACATCAAAATCCTTGTATGCTACATAGGCTAAAAATATTCGAACAACCTCGATTCTTGCGACAGGGGCGAAGGTTTCCTCATAGTCTATACCCTCTTGTTGCGAATATCCTTTAATAACTAGCCTAGCTTTATTTCGAACAACATTTCCATCTTTATCAGTTTTATTTTTGAAAATCCATTTTAAACCCACAATTGAAACATTATCTGATTTAGGAATAAGTCTCCAGAATTTATTTCTTTCAAATTCAGCAAGTTTGGATTTCATAGAAACAATCCAATCAGGATGTTCCATAGCAACCTTTACTGATTTAGGTTCGATTTTGGAAATGAAAACATTGAACATGCAAAATTCTTGATGAACATTAAGTACCTAATTCTTTGAGCGAAGTTGAGCTCTTGTCAACACTCCATCATGAGGATCACCAAGAACTTGTTCTCTTGGATGATTTCTAGTCCACATATCCATCAGAGGAAATGCAGGATCAAAGTCCAATGGTGCATCTTCGAACATTTCTTCAGTTTCTGACCCTTCGCCTACATTCGACATATTATCACATACGTCATGAAAAATATCAGTATGAATATTTTAAGGAGTTGGTAACACTTCAATTTGCTCCCCCTCAACAAGTGGATCAGTACCAATTTATTAAAATTCTTGAAATTTAGGTGAGAAAGTCTTCGATGACATAACAATCTTATGTCAGATGAAGCTTTTGAAAGGAGACACACCGAGGGAACACCAACAATGGGTTTGATGTCAAGAGTAAACATATCGCCTTTTCTTTTGGATTTCAGCAATACTTCTTTTGTGTCGAGATTCGAAATCACAATTCCTTCGTCATTGAAAACAACTTGATGGCCAGTCCCCATAACTAGTTGCGAAACACTTATCAAGTTGTGTTGAAGACCTTCGACATATGCTACCCTGTTCACAGTGAACTTTCCATTCGTAACTTTACCATAACATTTGGCATAACATTTGTGATTATTTCCAAATTTCACCACTCCAGCATTTTCTAAACTTTGATAGTCACGCAAGTTTTCCTTCCTTACAGTCATGTGACGAGAGCAACCACTATCAATGTACCATTTGTCATCATATTGCTTGTCACACAAAACCTGCAATCGGTGAAAGAATTTTGGTCCCCAAGGTTGTTTGGGTCCTTGTTTATTAGAACAAAATGCATGATGAAATGAAGATCCTAAAACCCAATTTCGAACTTTTGATTTCAAACTGTCAATTAAGTCAACTTCATTAGTCAAAGGTATTGAAATTAAATCATTCGAAGGTTTAGAATCAACACTGACGTTCCCTTGAACCTTCGCAGTTTGTGACAAATCATCTTTCTCCTTTGGAACAACTTTCCACTTTCGAATTATTGGATTTGACTCTTTGGATGACGAACTTCCACTTGATGAGTCATTTAGGTAGCTTTCATAAGCATACTTGATCTCTTCTTGAGAAAATTTCCCACTTTGATACTATTTGCCTTTTCCTTCTAACCGATGATTGAGATTTTAAACATCCGTTTTTCCTTTTGAAAATGATGTGTTATGTGGTTTCTTTGAAGGATGATTAGGAAAATGACGTTGAGTTGGTTTGAAAGTCTCACTTCTTTTCACATTTAACCTTTCAAAATGTGGTTTTGAAGAATCAGATTTCCCATGTGATTGAAATCGATTTTGATAACCAACATTTGATCTTTGTTAAACTTGTGAACCATTCAAAAATCGCTTTTGAATTGAAATTTGAGAAAATTTCTTTTGTCCACTCGTTTGATAACCGTTCCTTTGAAAATTATTTTGTGAGAATCTTTTGTTTTGATAATTATGAACAAAATTCTTTGTTTATTGATTTTTCACAAAATTCTCTTTGTTTTGATTTTGAGAATTTGATTTATCTTTGAATGACGAAGCTTGTTGTGGACTTTTTACAACATCTTTTTGTGATGAACTTTTTGACAAATCTTTTTGTGATTGAGCGGGTGTTTTCTTTATAAAATACTTGTTTTGATGGTTTGTCTGAATTGTTGTGGACTTAATTGATTTAGACGATTTATTTTTAAAAACATTTTGTTTCTTTCGAGACTCAATATTTTGCTAATAAACCTTCTTCCTCGCTTTAGTCATTGAAATCCCAAGTTCTTTTGAAATCTTTTTAATTAGTTCTTTGAAATTTTGAACCTCTTGATTTGACTTTTGAGAAATTGTTTCTTTTGTTTGATTTTCATCTTTTGGTTTGTTAGTTTCAACAACCCATTTTCTTTGTGGTTTTTGTGTTTGAAAAGATAATGAATTATTGTTGAGATTATTTTTTACAGTACTCTGGTTTGAGTAAAATCCTTCTCTCGAAGCTTGCTTGTTATCATCTTCAACAATTTTGTTGATTTCAGGTTTGACCTTTTCACCATTCCCTGATGTAACAAACACCTGATTTGGAAAGATAACTTCATCGGTGAAGACGAAATTTGGATATAAAACTGAGTTTGTTTCAAGATAATGAGAACCTTTTTCCTTCATTATTGTTTCGAACTTCTCAGATTCCTCATAAACCTGATCAACTACTACCCTTGGTATAGTTGTGTCTTTCGAAGTATCATCATTATCATCATCACTGTCTGTTTGACTATCTTCGACAGTCACATGGTCAGGATCATGAACTATTGAAGTCGAAGGTTGGTCAGTGTTAATTTTAACCGAAGAATCATAACAAATTTCTTTCCCCTTAGCCATTGAAGTGACATTAATGACAGGTCACTGAGAACAGTCAACAACTTCCTCCTAAATTTCACTAATATCATCAGAATCATCTTCGACATCAACAAAATTGTTTTGAGAGTCAGATGTCGAATTCTCAGTTCTTTTCAAAATTTTGATTTCTTCGTCTTTGGTCAAGGTCTTATTAACAATATCAACAATATCATTTGCATCTAAACATTCGTCAATTTTCACAATTCCATATGCATATATATTATCAGGAACCTTATCAAACTCAGAAATAGTCATCTCACAGTCATAAGAAGTTGAGTCTATTTTCTCCATTTCGAAAGCTAAGAAAGGTAAAAGCTTCCTATGTTGTTCTTTGCTAATTTCAGATGAATAATGCAAAGCAGTCAATTTTTCATATAATCGTTTAGCTGAGTTACAGTAAATATTTCTTTGTTTCAAAAAGATCTTATTATCAGCACTCAAGCTATCCCTATCACACATAATGTTTGTAATTTGTAAGTCTAAATGATCTATCTTTTCTTTCTTCGACTCCACAATCCTTTGTGTTTCTAGCAATTGAGTACTAGAATTTTTAGCATCATTAATAGCAGAGATAAGCAAATCATTAACATAAGTAATTGCATCATCAAACCCAGATAAAACCGAATTGTATGCATTAGAAGGATTGATAAAGGATTGTAAAAGAGAACGTACCTTTGAAGTCATTGGTGATTTATGAGTAGATGTCGAAACAAAACACTTCCCAATCATTTTCTCTTCCTCCTTTTCCTCATACTCAGTGAACATAGCCCCATGTGTAGGGTTTCACATTTCTTTGTCATCAGAACCCGAGGACCAGATTTGGTAGGTTCCTTCTTTGTCATCCATACCCCTGGCTACAAGTGACATTCCCTTTGTCTTAGCTCTGACTTCCTCAAGCCTTTCCACATAATAGGCTCCATCCTTAACCTTGTTCTTCTTCTCATCTTTCTTCCTTAGCATACAATCACTTGACATATGATTCACTCCATTGCTGTAATGGCAGTCGAATCCAGAGTCTCCCTTAAGCTTTTTCTCCACCTTCGCATCTTCAACTTTAATTTCCTTCTTTTCCACTTTCTTCTCATCATTCACTGACTTCCCAGAAAATCTTCCTTTCACTTCACTTGTTCGAGCCTTTGCATTGAATGGATTTTTGAAAAACTTCTTTACTCGATTGTTTGAGAAAAAAGCCACAACTTCGTCATTTGAGTTAACGATTAGACCTTCATCTCCCGAATTCTCCTTCTCATCAACTTCTTTCTCAATCTCTCTTCCAGCAACCTTCAACACAAGATCAAGAGGACCACCTATATTGATCTTTGATTCTTCAGCAATCTCGTTTACTTCAGATTCATGAGCTTTCAGCAAATTGTAGAGATCACTCAATGAGAGGTAGTCGAAACTTTGCGGTATCTTTATCATGAGACTAACATTTCGCCATTCTTTTCGAAGTCCCATGATAGAAGTGAGATTGAACTCCATTGTTGATCTTATCACACCATATAAGTTACACTTGAATATGAGCTCATTCAAACGATCATAATAAGACTCAATTGTTTCTTCTTCCTTCTGCTTAAACTCTCCCATTTCCAATAGACACAGTTTGATTGAACTGATTTTTGTCTTCTCACTTCCTTGATACTTCTCCTTCAGTGTATCCCAAATTTCCTTTGAAGTTTTACAGCTACGCACATAATTGTACACAATTGGTAGAAGAGCACCACAAAGTTCTCTCATACATTTCTTTTCATTCTTCAGCAATTTCTCAGCCTGTTCTGTAACATTTTGATTATTGGAAGAAGTTCCAACACTTTGAACAGCAGGAGGAGGACGAACATCACTTGTGATGTATTTCCAGAGTTCCTCATCTATTCCATTCAAATATTCCTCCATACGATCATCCCATTGATCGTAGAACTCTGGAATTAACATTGGAATTTTGGTTGAAGAACCAAGAAGATGCGAGTATGAAGCCATGGTGTTCATGTTGAAGTTCGCCATTGATGTACGGATGAAAATTAGGAAAAGCTTCAATTAACGACAATTGATTGACAAAAACTTCCAGAAAACAGACACCGAATACTCGATTAGACAACCTTAACAAAGAATCAAATCAAATCTGAAGATCTATTAAGATTTTCATAATCAAAACAGCGGAAACTTTTGTATCCAGAATTAGACTCAAAATACTTTTGAAACTTGAGAAAATCAGATCGCCATAGAATGATTCTTGCTATGATACCAAATGTAGTTGTGATGTAATCAAGTATGAATAACGAGATCAGAATCAAGTATGAATTAAGAATATGAGATCTAAATAGAATTTGTTTGGCTCATTTATGCTTTCTGAAATACAGAGAATGTTTTAGACAATACAATGTGAAATGCGAAGTTACCCTCTAAGGTGCTATTTGTTTTTTTTAAAACCCTCTTCAAACCACTTATTGATGTGTCGCGCAGCACACGCGCAACACTTGTCCCTTCGCAACTGTTTGTTTTTCAGAAGACTTCTGACTTAAAAACTGTTGCGCGTACGCTTCATGGCGCAACACCTGACCTTCTGCTTCAAACCTCTTCACACCTTACTTTAACTTATTGCAGCAGTCTGCAGAGGTTAAAAAACAAACAAACTTTTTATTACATGTTGCAGCCGTTTGGTCCCCCTCTTCTGCTATAGAGGGTTGCAGAGGTGGTCCACAGACTTCAGACATTTTCACTTCTTAAAAACAAACGGCACCTAACTCTAGTACTCATCCCATATTTATAGGGATCAAGAAAGCATACATAAAATATAAGGGACTGAAACACTAAAACCTTCGATACAATATGACCTTATAATAAACTTACATACAAAACATTCGACACTATAAAAGACATAGATGACCTTCGACACCTCACAATAACATTCGACCTCAACACGGTCCACATCCTGCTTCATGCAGGGCCACCAATAATCAAGCCGGAGGTCTCTATACATCTTTTTCGCACCCGGATGAATAGAAAACTTTGACTTATGCACCTCCTCCATCAAAATTTTCCGTATACCCCAGAAATGTGGAACCCAAACTCTCCAATGAAGGGTCAATAATCCTCAACTATCATAATCAAAATAGGACACATTGCTCACTATACGCTCACTCTTTTGGTGTTCCGCTCTCATAGCCTCAACCTGAGCCTCATGAATCTACTCCAATAGTGGGTAATCACCATCATTCTCAAAAAGAAATACTTGATTGGAGTACTAGTCGCCTTGCGGCTAAGAGCATCGGCCACCACGTTGGCCTTTCCAGGGTGATAAAAGATCTCACAATCATAATCCTTCACCACATCAAGCCACCTGCACTGCCTCTTGTTCAGATTTGGCTGATCCATCAAATACCTCAAACTCTTGTGGTCCGTGTAGATAATACAACAAAACCCATACAACTAATGATGCCAAATCTTGAGGGCAAAAACCACCGCCCTAGATCCAAATCATGAGTGGGATAGTTCACCTCATGAGGCTTCAGCTACCTCGAAGCATAAGCGATTACATGACCCTACTACATCAATACCGCACCCAGAGCTGTAATCGACGCATCACAGTATACCACAAAATCATCCACACCCTCCGGTATGGTAAAAATCGGATCCTCACATAACTTCTGTCTCAAAGTTTCAAACGGTGCCTGCTGCTTAGGCCCCCAATGGAAATTAACCTGATTTCTTCGTCAACCTGGTCAATAGAATTGTGATCCTGGAGAAATTATCGATAACCATCCGATAATACCTGGCTAAACCATGGAAACTCCGAATATCGGAAGGAGACTTCGGAACCTCCCACTGCATCACAGCCTCGATCTTGGCCCAATCAACCATTATACCCTTCTTATTGACAAGGTGCCCGAAAAACTACACCTCGTGCAACCATAACTCGTACTTGGAGAGTTTGATATAAAGCCTCTCCCTTGTCAAAGTTTGCAGAACCTCTCGCAGATGATTCTCATTCTGCTACCTGGTCTTAGAATAGACCAAGATATCATCAATAAACACAATGAATGAACGATCCAGCATCGACCTGTAAACCCGGTTCATGAGATCCATGAACGCTGCAGGTGCATTAGTGAGCCCACAAGGCATCACCACGAACTCGTAATGACCATAACGAGTCCTGAAAGCCGTCTTCTAAACATCCTCATCCCTAACCCTCAGCTGATGATAGCCTGAACGCAGACCAATCTTGGAGAACCAAGATGCACCCTGTAACTGGTCGAACAAATATCCAAAATTTCCGGAAGCAGATAATGGTTCTTATTTGTTAACTTGTTCAGCTCCCGATAATCGATGCACATCATGTGGGAGCCATCTTTCTTCTCCGCGAACAGAATCGACGCTCCCCAGGGTGAACTAGTCGGTCTGATAAACCCCTTGTCTAATATCTCATGCAGCTGTGTAGACAACTATTGCATCTCCGGCGGTACTAACCGATAAGGTGCCTTGGCTATCTGAGCCGCACCTGGAACCAAATCATTACGAAACTCCACATGTCTCTCCATTGCTACTCCACATAAATCCTCTGGGAACATATATGAATACTCTTGAACGATCAGCACCTCATTAATCGTATTCTTTTTCTCATATCTGGTATCTAATATATAAGCCACAAAACCAGAACAACCCTGCTGAAGATAATCTCCTAGCTCTCACAGCTGAACAGAGAGTTGGTCCACGCTGAGCACCCTCACCATAAATAACTATTTCTCCCCCACTTGGGGTTCGAACCCAAACAAATTGGTGCCCTCTATCAATCATCTCCTAATTACAGCTCAACCAATCCATCCCCACGATCACATTGCTCTCGTGCAAAGGAATAGTAACCAAATCAACAGGATACCGGTCACTAAATAACTCTAGAATACAACCCCAATAAACCCTCGATACTCGTATTGGACGATCGTTCGTGATCTCTACCTCTCGTGGATAATCAAGCTCCCCTGGAGCATCACCGATCCTCTTGCTGAGTGCAAGAGATACAAATGATCGGGTGGCGCCCAAATCAAACAGAACTAAAGTTGGAACTCCATTCATTAGGAACGTCCCAAAATAAAATAAAAAATATAATAAGCCTAAACATCAAATCAATAAATGAAATAGGGAGAAAATACATATCCGCAACCACATCTGGCGCAGCACGCGCCTCCTCGGCTGGCAGATGGAAAGCTCGACTCCTCACAACTGGCATATCCGCCTTGCTCTGGCGGTCGTCGGTGATCCTCAATATAGCTGGATCAGGTGCTACCACCGCTTCCCCAGCCAAACTTGGATAATGGGCCTTCTTGTGGCCCCTCTGATTGCAATGGAAGCAAAGCATATCAGACGCCTGGGTGGTGGGGCTATCCCTGTTAAAGTAACCAATCTTGCCATACTTGTAGCAGTCGGACCTACCCATCCTACAAACTTCATCGTGCGCCTTGCCACACATGCCACAGTGGTCCCGGCCATGTTGTCCTCTTGAACGCGAATCAACCACCTTGGGCTTCTTAACTGAGCCCTCTGATACCTGCGCTTGAACCGACTTCCTATTCCTCACTGTATCCAGATCAATCTCCCGCTCGTGAGCCTGAGCTATCATGTCCTCCAATGTCTTGCAGCTAGACATGCTCACAAATTTCTGAATCTCATCCTTCAACATATCATGGTACGTGGCCTTCTTCATCTCTTCATCCACCACATACTATGGAACCAGCAAATCCCTCTCTAGGAACATGGAGGCAATCTCCGCCACTAACTCATTAGCCTAGCAAAGGTCCTGGAACTCCCTCACCAGCTGCTAAACCTCGATCACCGGCGCGAACTCAGCCATGAATTTCCTAACAAAATCATCCCAAGTCATCGCCTCAACAACGTCACCTCCCAAGGCATGACATACCTCCTCCCACCAGTCATGGGCTCTGTCTTTTACAAGACAGGATGCAAGTTTGACCTTTGCTTCCTCAGGACTGAGGCTAGACCGGAAGGCGTTCCCGACGTACGCCAACCACCGCCGGCTAACAATGCGGTCCTTCTTCCCGAAGAACTCAGGAGCCCCACATGCACGAAACTCTCGAAAATTCAAAGAGCGTTTACCCACGATAGCCACCATCTTAGTACATAATGTTCCCAGACGCTCATCCATCAACTCCATAATGCCCTCCTTAATTGAACCAAAGATCACAAGAGTCTGCTCCAAAATGCTACGAGTAATCTCACATGAAATGAACTCTCGTATCTAATCATCCATGCGTCCGCCTCAAGAGCCCAAACCCGATCCCTCACCGGGAGCTGAACCACCTCGAGTGACCATCATAGTGAAAATAAACAATACAATCATCAGAAAACACTCAAAGAAATTCCACACTTGGTGAGATCCTTACTATCCTCATGACTTCCCTTTCCTCAAGTGTAGATCTAATGCTTTCATTAGTACGGGCCCAATACTACCTTCCACATCTATATGTACTTTCCTCAGTAGTCGTCCTGATTCCCTAAGTGACTCCCTTGCTACCAAACACTTGCCTTTCCTGTTATAACATATCTGGCAAACTAGCATACTTCCTAGACTCTCCTAGGATTCCTTTCACGCCACTCTCTGCCATCAACTGCAGAAGAAACCCCCACTAACACTGGCTAACTATCTTACGAATATAATTACATGTAATAGACACTAGATAATTATTTGACTGTAAGGTCTCACACTACAACGGCTGTACTCAAAAAAGAGTTTCACAATAGATTTAAATCAAACCTTCTAAAATTACCTAATTTATATAACATGTAACCTAGCATATTCGCTTGATAGTTAACTGGTATTAATAGTGGTTCCTAAAAGCACAAAGCAAGAAAATTTTGAGCATTAAGTTCTAACCAACACACTGCCTAATAGGCTATCCTAACATATCATCTATAATCTATACTAGCATGCAATTCTAGAGGCTCATATAGTAAGCATACAAAGGCATCTCTCCTAAGATATAATTATGAGTAGATTCTTAGCCATAATCTAGCATGTTATTCACATATTCATATACTGAATCAAATAAACATGTATGGGTATTTTGGGAATACTTACTTGAGCTCGGCCGACTGAATGCATCTCACCCCATTTATAAAAATCCTTTAAAAAAATCTTTTTTTCGCTAATTCCTCAGTTTGAGTTCAGACACACCAGACAGTGTGCCTGAATCCCTCAAACCAAGGCTCTGATACCAACTTGTAACATCCCAAAAATACTAAGTAAAATTTTTTGTTTTTAAGTCAACCAAAACCATCATTCATTCATTTCAAACCATCAAAAGCATAACAATGTGGAAAGTAATTATCAAAGTACAATCCCCAAATCATAAATGCTAAATATTGGTGGATGTGATGCAATCATGTCAGGTCCTTCCCTTTTGACCAAAAGTACCTGAAAAATATTAAAACATAAGCCGTAAGCACAAAGCTTATTAAGTTCCCCAAAATATCACATACCATACATACACATCACACATAGATATCATACATACATATCAATCTAAAGCTATAACGAGTCTATTTCACCCATGAGTCCCTTCCAACTCACTAAGTCCTTTTCGACACCATGAGTCCCTTCCAACTCTTTAAGTCCCTTCCGACTCCCTCGGTATCTTTCAACCTGTATGGGTCTATTTCACCCCTACAGCTAAGCATACAATCATACTAGCAAGAGTCACGAAGACAACAAGCACATACAAGCATATCAGTAAGTATCACAAAAAGAACTACTATCCTAAAACATAATCCAGTGGGTCAGCATTGGTGCCTTCGACCCACAAGTACAGTAAGGAGACTCACCTCAATCTGATGATAAACAAATCACACACTCTAGCTACTGATACCGCAGCTCCTCACAATAAACCTACCCAAAATTAATCCTAATTAATAATCAGGTTAATGACCCAAAATAAATAGTCCAAATCATATTCTATCTTACTAAGGGTAAAAGACCATTTTACCCTTCCCAATCTTGACCCAACTATTCATGGCCCAAACCCAATATGACCCAAGGCCCAAAAGGATTTATGGGAGTACACCATGTGTACCTCCCTACTATGCCCTGCATAATGGGCTTCAATAGAAGGAGAACTCGGGCTGAACCCGTTACGTCATACGTACCAAGAGGGTACGCCCGACGTACTTCCCTGTGCCAAAAACTCATCATTAAGCTCTTAATGCTTACAAACCAAACGTCCAGTTCATAGATCTTACTCCTGGGAATGTCTTAACTGATAAAGTTGGCAACTTTAAGATTTTGCATGGCTTAATAGGTCCCAAAACCAAGCCCTAGGTTCATAACATTACTAAGCGACCAATAATTCATGCATGGTTGGACTATAACCCTTAAGATCCGATTTTTATGAGTTAATAATCTTAGAAATGGATAGAAGTGATGCTCAAAGGTTCTGTAGTAGCTCATACTCACAAGATCCAATCGAATAGGAAGTATCCCCACTTCTTGTCTCGATTATTCATGCCTACTCCTTTACCTAAATTCTAATTTCGGGACGAAATTCCTTCTAACGGGGGGATGATGTGACAACCCAAAATTTCTATTCTATACAACCATTCACTTCAATAGAAGTCAGAACAGTTTCTGCAAACTTTCAAGCTTTTTGGAATAAGTTTGAGTGTTTTTAAGTTAGTACTTCAGGAGATACCAGGAGAGAGGATGCCCTAGGGTTTATTATGCAACAATAATATTCCAAAACTCCAAGAGTTTGGAGTTTACGGCCTAAACAAAGGTGTTTACGACCGTAAACCCTAAAAGGGGGTATAAATATGACACTTAGTCATATTTTACCATTTTTCAAAAATTCAAGATCCAAATCTCAATTCTCTCTCAAGTATCATCCAACATTTCTTCAAGATCTTCAACATGTAAGTGTTTCTTACCCTAAAAAGTTGATATCTAGCTTAATCTAGTGATCTTACACACTTCCATCCGTGAAATCATTCCAAAATGTGTAGATCTTCAAGTTTCACCAAGAACACCAAGAACACACACTAGTGTTCTTGGACTTTTAGCACCTTTTCAAGTTTCTATCTAGTAAGTACTTCTATCCTAGAGTATCATAAGGCTTATTACACTTCTAAACATCAAGAAAACACCCAAGAAAGTCAAGATCAAAGGTGTTTACGGTCCAAGATGTTCTTGGACCGTAAACCCTAAAAAGGGTGCCAAAGTGTGCCCTAGTCCCTTCTAAGCCTTGGAAACTAACCTAGATCCCTTCCTTGATGAGCTTAGCACTTGAAAACATCAAAAGACCATAAACCATTTGGGTTTACTGCCGTAAACCCAAAGGCAAATGGTCCAAGCACCATAAACTCCATTTAGGAGTGAAATGGTGCCCTAATCACTTCCATAGACTTATACGTCAAGTAGAAATGCTTCTAAGGACTTGTAGAGCTTCAAAACAACACATGGTCAAAGAATCATGAGTTTAAAGCCGTAAACTCATGGGTTTACGACCGTAAACTCAATGAGTTATGGTCTTAAAACCGTAAACTCAAATAAGGGGTTCCCTTGAACCCTAAACTCAATAGCAATGTCCTACAACACTTAGATGCAATCCTTAGGACTTATAGCACTTATATAAGGTGTTTTACATGTCCTAGGATGTCTTAACTTTGTTAATTAGTTGTTTAAAGACTAATTGGATGCATATATGTGATATTATATGTTAACTAGGATCATTGAGTGTGTACAAGTCTTCACTTGACACTTAGCATCCTATACAGTCCGTTCATCCAAACCACTCACTACAGGTGAGTTCATACCCCCTTAATTAACCTTTTAAATGTTTTTAAATGCTTTTATGGGGGGAATACAAGTTGAACTATTATAGTTATTATATCAATCACATGTGATTAATAACTACCAAACAAGTGGATTTCTTACTTTTCAAACTGTGTTATCAAACTGTTTTACTTCAAACTGTTTTACAAACTCTTTTACTTATCAAATACTTTTATTAAACTCTTTTAAACTTATATTCTGTTATACTGACAAATGCATACCTATATATGTATAGTTATATAAGTAATGTTTAAAGTACTTAGGAAGGCTAGCTCACCTTATTCCTTTTTCCTCGTTTGGATGTGGCCTTAGGGTATCGGTTATTCGTCCGAATGTCGTCTAAATATTAGTTATATATCATGTATACATATATAGATATAAAATGTTACTTCTTTCATTCATTTCAATGCCTTTGGGTAGCAAAGGTATACAAACATGTTCATATACACAAACAACATTACTAGTAAACTATAATAGGTATAGTTTAGGAAGATACTATTACTAGAACAATGAAACATACAATGAGTCAGTTCATTCATGATTAATACATAGTGATGAGAAACAAACATAATACATAGTGATGAGAAACAAACATAATTAATAGTGATGAGAAACAAACATAATACATAGTGATGAGAAACAAACATAATATACAGAGTGATGAGAAACAAACATAATACAGAGTGATAAGAAACAAACATAATACATAGTGATGAGAAACAAACATAATACACAGTGATGAGAAACAAAACATACAAGCTAGACAGAGAAAGAACACACAATACAACTAGCACATACATATACATATACATATACATTACTTACAGTTATGTGAGCCATTTAACGGGAGCATGGCACTACCTGTCATGACCCGTTTTGTATCCAGAATCTCCTTAAATGGGGAGTGTATGAGTTTGTGTATAGATCTATACTGGATTGACTAGCCTACACATTGTTGCTCGCTACAGTGGGACTTGCAAGTCTACGGGTGCCAAACGTCATTTCTTACGACGTCTTACATCGTCGTTTTACTATAGAGTTGGTAGCAGGATACAGGCCGATCACATGTTACTTTAAATAACAAATAGTTTAAAGTAATTAGTACAGCAGTAGTTACTTAATACAACACTACAGTACTATATCATTTTTCCCTTTACATTTACTTTGTGATATTCACACAATAAACAATAATGTAAGAACTATATTTTTGATTAATGATAGTCAGATTTGGGAAAATACACACTCTTACAAGAGACACACACACAGATACTAGAGGCCTTGGTAGAAGGCTACTTTTAGTAGGAAACATAGGGTTTTCTAGGGGAGTTCAAACAATTACAAACTTATACAATTACAGACTTACAAACACTTTCATACAAACTCAGACATTAATATACTTATAATCTTACCAGCTTTAAAGCTGATAAACTCTTTCAAAATAACTTGTATTCTCAGGTCACCAGTAGACAGGTACCGGTGCTAGGTTTTGAGAAGATGGAGCTCGTTCAAGACTCATCTTTTATTTTGATGTATATTTTTGGTGTCTATAAAACTTGACAGAACACACTTGTATGAAATTATATTATTAATGCAATGGATGATGTTGTTGCTTGTTTACTACTTTGCATTGTTGTGATACTGTACATGACGTCCTCCACCCCCGAACGTTTCCGCCGTTCCTGGTTTTGGGGTGTGACAGATTGGTATCAGAGCATTGTTTATAGTGAATCGAGTGTATCAACCCATAAAAGATATACGAACTATAAACACAGCGGGATTAAAATACTCTGATAAAGAGTTTATACTTTTAAATAATAAAATATTTAACCAAGTATACATACCTGCATTCATACTAAAATTAGTGTCACTAGGACAGAACAAAAGTATTACGATTGTTGGACAGCACAAGTAGACTTAGAGACATATGGTCAACCCTGGGAAGATGTAGCCTGATCAACTACATTATCCGAGGAGTGATTAGCATGTGCCTAAGTGTAGTTGTGAGGTTGCAACAAGTCTAAAAACTTACCAACACTACTACAATGAGAACAGTAGAACAGAACATAAACTTAAAATACTATAGGAGTATTTTGTGTTACTATAATTACTTATCTGAGAACTAAAGGTCTTCATTATTATGTCGATGATTGTTTAGTGGATACACTAAGGTTATAGGTACCTAGGACGTCATAGACTTAGAATCTGTGAATCTTTGCTTTACTTCCTGTCCTTGTTTGGTTGTGGGCTTAGAGTTAGGGTCACTTATTCGAAGGTCTATCCTGTCCTGAATACATATAATTGGTATGCACTAAACAAGTACTGAAGTAACTAATAAAGATCATCTTATAATTATCTAATTAGTACGTCTATTTAGTTATTTCTTATATCCCTTTTCTCGCGTAGACATCATGGCTGGATTCCATCCCCACGACGACCCGTACTACCCTAACCACGGCAATGCTGGATGGCTTGGAGAGGAGCCAGAGAATGATCACCCAATCCCTATGGATGGTCACCAAGCTGAAGGATTTGCTGATGATTCTAACTCCGAACCTGAAGTGGAGAACCTACCCCCGATGGCTCTTGTTCCAAATCCCAACCCTCGTCCGGCTTTTCAAGGCCCGACGCCTCCGTGGGTGGAAAGCTTGGAAACATGGAGCCAAGGGCAGGATCAGCCCATGCCATTTAATGGAGACTGAAGCTTTTATGACCTAAGCGAGGGGGGCTCAGCAGACAGAGTCTTGCCAATCCTGGTCCGCAGAGTGGCCCGAAATGAGATTCAAGGCAGGACAGCCCTCCATCAAATCACGGAAGTTGTCACCAATGCAAGAATGCATACGATCCGCACCATTCGCCTGGAAGATGCTCGTGAGAGATCAGAGAGAGACCATGAAACCCTGCTGCAAGCAGTGGCTGAATCACGAGCCGAAGTCATAGAACTCCGAGTACGCCAGAGGGTGTACGAAAGACACCTGCTTGATATGGAACGTCAACTGGCTGAACTAAGGGTTCACCAGAGGGATGACTGTCACCAATAGTAGATGCCTTACTTTCTTTCCCTGTTAAAAGGAATCGTTTTTCCTGTCTATGTCCTATGTGGCATTTTTCTATGAAACTATCTTGTACTGTAGGTACTTTTAGTTAGGCCTTTATGCGGCCAAAACCTTTCTACTCCGGATATGATGTAAGACCTTCTACAAGGTCAATTTTCCCGAACATATTACATCATAAATATCAATGGTATTGACAGTCGGCTAATTTCTGTGCCACCCTTTGTCCAAATACTTTCATCATACTACCGTTGGATTCTATCTGAAACCCCATCTAGTCAAGTTATTGAACTAGGGTAATTTAGCTCAGGTATCATTCCCAATTCTCTTTCAAAGGTTGGATCATGCTATTCACCAACCAATGGTACCCCCGGTTTGAACGACAAACGTCATGAGACCATTCTATGAACTTACTTCTACTCTGTACTAGGACTGCATCATAGGGATGTAGGTCAAACCTTCGATAACATACTTCTACTCCTTACATGAACGATCGAAATACATCTAGGGTCAACCATAATCACTCACGAACTCCTTATCTTTCGTGTTACAGAATCATGTCGTCATCCGGGAATAGTCAGCCGAACAACGAAACCCCTATCTTTCCTATCGACGCCGCTACTTTCCAAGCCGCAGTATCAGCTGCCGTGGCAGCTGCCCTTGCAAACCTCAACGCTAACCGCACGAGCAAGGTTGGCGAGGGAGTTGATAATTCCGACCGTTGCATCGATTCGGGAAGCCAGCAAATGATAACAGTCGAAGACTTGCAAAGTCATAAAACCGAGAAGAAGAAACGAAATCGCCAAGCCCGAAGGGAGCGCAAGCGATCCCAAAGACTTGCCATGCAAAAGCAACAAGTGGAAACTCCTGCCATTTCAGCACCGGCACGACCCATTTCTCAAGTCCCTGGCATCGAGACCAGCCCTGCACACGAAAGTGGTGGTAAAACTGGACCCTATAAAAGGAAAGTTTCAAAGTGGATGAACAAGGAAAACACCCGTGTCCACATAACTCTGACTCGACACCTAACTTCCACCACCAATGCTAGTACAAGCCAGATATGTCGCCAATGTGGCGAGATAGCACACCTCAAAAAGGATTGCCCAATAACAAAGAACTCTGACGCAGACAGGAAGATGCTAAGGATCACTGCCGCAGGAGAAACTACTCCGGACCCACGTTAAAGTATCTAAGGCGTTCGTTGTAACAGACTCATAAACTGTTTAAAACTAGTGCAACTCGAGTCTTATCTTTTGCGAGATCCCGTCAGTTAAGGGACCCTCGTGCTGCGTATACTTGTCTTTTGTAGTAAACCTAGTTCGCAGCAATAGTCTTGTAGTAAATCTATAGTACTGTAACTCTGTTAAAAGTTGCACTGTTGGGTTTTGTCTGTAACGCCTTTATGATAAAGTCTAATGTCTTTATTTCCAAGTGTTCCCGATATTATCATACAACTTGAGTCAATTCGATCCTCACAATACCAACTCGTACGTACACCTCTTTCTCCGTAAACGTCTTTCTAGCGAAGCCGTCATTTCAAAACTCTGAAGTACTCATGCGTAGAGTACCTCATGTTTCTTATCCTTTCCAAAGAAACCTCAACAAACCTCCCCGAGGTACCACTCGTGCAGTACGTCAAGTTCAATACAAGGACTCTTACGGTTAATCTATCGATGAAGAATGTATACACAAAGGTGGTATATAATCAAGGTTCTACAGGTTTAGAATTGATGATTCCCCTTTAACTTCTTTTCCTCGTTGGGATGTGAGCTTAAAGAAGAATCATTTATTCGACTACCTTTTCAATCTTAATTATATACGACTCATATACATGAGACTGTGATTGATAAACCATGTATGAATTCTAATATGAACTTCAGGACGGAGACTGCCCAGGACTACGAGTAATCGCATCGTCATGCGAACAAACTTAGAACCCAATACTACCCCTGTAACCAGATCGCCCTACAGTCTAACACCTACGGAGATGCAAGAACCATCCGGATAACTTAACGACTACTCAACAATGGAATTCAAAGACCAAGCTCCTCACCCTGGAGAACTCCAGTCTTATTCTTCAGGAAGATAGACGGATTGTTTCGTAGGAGCATCGACTATCGGAGACCTCGACAAGATTTCCATTAGAAATCATTACCTCTGCCTCGCATAGATGAGTTGGTTAACCAACCGCAAGGAATGATGTACCTTTCAGAAATGGACCTGAGGTCCGAATATCACCAGTTGTGAGTATTAGAGAAGGATGTCCCGAGGACAATCTTCCAAACTCGATGCGGACGCTACGAGTCCGTAGTGATACCCCTCGGATAGGACCGATGCGCCGTAGTATTCATGAACTTAATGAATAGGGTACGCCATTCTTACTTGGATCAGTTCGTCATTGTCTTTGTAAATGACTTACTTATCTACTCTCGTAGTAAGAAAGAAATCATAAAGAGCATCTACAACAAACCATAGAAACAATACGATCAGAGAAGCTTTATACAAAGTTCTCTAAATACGAGTTTTGGAATTGAAGAGTCAAATTCCTAAGACACACTATTAGTAATGTGGGAATTCTAGAGGACCCTTTCAATTAATCAAAACCGTTGAGAATTTGTCAGCACCGAAGACGCCGACGGAAATTCGCCAAATTCTAGGCCTCGCAAATTACGGAACCTCTTACGACTTTGACCTAGAAGGGAGCGAACCTTGACTGGGAAGAGAAACAAGAAGAAGAAACCTTTGGAATTCCAAGTGAGAGACCAAATTCTTTTGGAAGTCTCACTCTGGGAAGGCTTGATACGCTTCGGAAAGCGTGGAAAGCTAAAATCCAAGATAGTTAGGACCTCCGAGATTCTTTCCAGAATCGGCCATGTAACTCACAAATTCAACCTACTCGTGAACTCAGTAACATACATTTTACCCTCCACGTCTCGAACTTGAAAAAGTGTCTGTCCGACGAGACTCTTGCAATCCCACTCGATGAGATCGAGATCAACGAGAGCCTCAACTTCGTGGAAGAACCAGTAGAGATCATGGACCGGGAGGTCAAGCAAATGATTCAGAGCCGCTTCCCATTAGTGAAGGTTCGCTGGAATGCCAACCGAGGACCTGAATTCACTTGGGAACGCGAGAATCAATCGAATAGGAAGTATCCCCACTTCTTGTCTCGATTATTCATGCCTACTCCTTTACCTAAATTCTAATTTCAGGACGAAATTCCTTCTAACGGGGGGATGATGTGACAACCCGAAATTTCTATTCTGTACAACCATTCACTTCAATAGAAGTCAGAACATTTTCTGCAAACTTTCAAGCTTTTTGGAATAAGTTTGAGTGTTTTTAAGTTAGTACTTCAGGAGATACCAGGAGAGAGGATGCCCTAGGGTTTATTGTGCAACAATAATACTCCATAACTCCAAGAGTTTGGAGTTTACGGCCTAAACAAAGGTGTTTACGGCCGTAAACCCTAAAAGGGGGTATAAATATGACACTTAGTCATATTTTACCATTGTTCACAAATTCAAGATCCAAATCTCAATTCTCTCTCAAGTATCATCCAACATTTCTTCAAGATCTTCAACATGTAAGTGTTTCTTACCCTAAAAAGTTGATATCTAGCTTAATCTAGTGATCTTACACACTTCCATCCGTGAAATCATTCCAAAATGTGTAGATCTTCAAGTTTCACCAAGAACACCAAGAACACACACTAGTGTTCTTGGACTTTTAGCACCTTTTCAAGTTTCTATCTAGTAAGTACTTCTATCCTAGAGTATCATAAGGCTTATTACACTTCTAAACATCAAGAAAACACCCAAGAAAGTCAAGATCAAAGGTGTTTACGGTCCAAGATGTTCTTGGACCGTAAACCCTAAAAAGGGTGCCAAAGTGTGCCCTAGTCCCTTCTAAGCCTTGGAAACTAACCTAGATCCCTTCCTTGATGAGCTTAGCACTTGAAAACATCAAAAGACCATAAACCATTTGGGTTTACTGCCGTAAACCCAAAGGCAAATGGTCCAAGCACCATAAACTCCATTTAGGAGTGAAATGGTGCCCTAATCACTTCCATAGACTTATACGTCAAGTAGAAATGCTTCTAAGGACTTGTAGAGCTTCAAAACAACACATGGTCAAAGAATCATGAGTTTAAAGCCGTAAACTCATGGGTTTACGACCGTAAACTCAATGAGTTATGGTCTTAAAACCGTAAACTCAAATAAGGGGTTCCCTTGAACCCTAAACTCAATAGCAATGTCCTACAACACTTAGATGCAATCCTTAGGGCTTATAGCACTTATATAAGGTGTTTTACATGTCCTAGGATGTCTTAACTTTGTTAATTAGTTGTTTAAAGACTAATTGGATGCATATATGTGATATTATATGTTAACTAGGATCATTGAGTGTGTACAAGTCTTCACTTGACACTTAGCATCCTATACAGTCCGTTCATCCAAACCACTCACTACAGGTGAGTTCATACCCCCTTAATTAACCTTTTAAATGTTTTTAAATGCTTTTATGGGGGGGAATACAAGTTGAACTATTATAGTTATTATATCAATCACATGTGATTAATAACTACCAAACAAGTGGATTTCTTACTTTTCAAACTGTGTTATCAAACTGTTTTACTTCAAACTGTTTTACAAACTCTTTTACTCATCAAATACTTTTATTAAACTCTTTTAAACTTATATTCTGTTATACTGACAAATGCATACCTATATATGTATAGTTATATAAGTAATGTTTAAAGGACTTAGGAAGGCTAGCTCACCTTATTCCCTTTTCCTCGTTTGGATGAGGCCTTAGGGTATCGGTTATTCGTCTGAATGTCGTCTAAATATTAGTTATATATCATGTATACATATATAGATATAAAAGGTTACTTCTTTCATTCAGTTCAATGCCTTTGGGTAGCAAAGGTATACAAACATGTTCATATACACAAACAACATTACTAGTCAACTATAATAGGTATAGTTTAGGAAGATACTATTACTAGAACAATGAAACATACAATGAGTCAGTTCATTCATGATTAATACATAGTGATGAGAAACAAACATAATACATAGTGATGAGAAACAAACATAATACATGGTGATGAGAAACAAACATAATACATAGTGATGAGAAATAAACATAATACATAGTGATGAGAAACAAACATAATACAGAGTGATGAGAAACAAACATAATACAGAGTGATGAGAAACAAACATAATACATAGTGATGAGAAACAAACATAATACACAGTGATGAGAAACAAAACATACAAGCTAGGCAGAGAAAGAACACACAATACAGCTAGCACATACATATACATATACATATACATTACTTACAGTTATGTGAGCCATTTAACGGGAGCATGGCACTACCTGTCATGACCCGTTTTGTATCCAGAATCTCCTTAAATGGGGAGAGTATGAGTTTGTGTATAGATCTATACTGGATTGACTAGCCTACACATTGCTGCTCGCTACAGTGGGACTTGCAAGTCTACGGGTGCCAAACGTCATTTCTTACGACGTCTTACATCGTCGTTTTACTATAGAGTCGGTAGCAAGATACAGGTCGATCACATGTTACTTTAAATAACAAATAGTTTAAAGTAATTAGTACAGCAGTAGTTACTTAATACAACACTACAGTACTATATCATTTTTCCCTTTACATTTACTTTGTGATATTCACACAATAAACAATAATGTAAGAACTATATTTTTGATTAATGATAGTCAGATTTGGGAAAATACACACTCTTACAAGAGACACACACATAGATACTAGAGGCCTTGGTAGAAGGCTACTTTTAGTAGGAAACATAGGGTTTTCTAGGGGAGTTCAAACAATTACAAACTTATACAATTACAGACTTACAAACACTTTCATACAAACTCAGACATTAATATACTTATGATCTCACCAGCTTTAAAGCTGATAAACTCTTTCAAAATAACTTGTATTCTCAGGTCACCAGTAGACAGGTACCGGTGCCAGGTTTTGAGAAGATGGAGCTCGTTCAAGACTCATCTTTTATTTTGATGTATATTTTTGGTGTCTATAAAACTTGACAGAACACACTTGTGTGAAATTATATTATTAATGCAATGGATGATGTTGTTGCTTGTTTACTACTTTGCATTGTTGTGATACTGTACATGACGTCCTCCACCCCCGAACGTTTCCGCCGTTCCTGGTTTTGGGGTGTGACATTATAGTTATGGGCTTAGACACCTAATGCAACAGTCTCCCACTTGGATAAGTCTAATAACTATAGTTGCAAGTATAATTACCAAATTGAGTAGCAAATTGTAGCTACCAAAAGCCGATGTCGAACTCTGACCCAGTGAGTGACATGTCCTTAGATAAGGGATCAAATATTCCTCCATTCTACAAGATATCGTATGGACACGAGACATGGATTATAATCAATCTTTGTCCAATAGTTGTTTCCCGATTTCCGATTTATGACGACTGACTAATTGAACAAATCAAATCAGTCCAGGCTTGGCCAAGCCCTTAGGGTGTCATCATTAAATCATTGAGGGGCCCATAGATATCCCTTTTATCCCCTTAGGGTAAAGGAACGGATAAACTTTGACTCATATGTTTGTACTATTTACTCATCAAATCACACACAACAATATGTTTTATAACATCAAGTTACCAATGCGTTTATGTTTTATCAATGCGCAGCCGACTTGTAAACAACAAATCATATGTCTCCATTTCAAGAATATAAGATATTATCCTCTCACAATCACTCGTGATAAAATCCATGAAGTGATTCAAATGAGTGTGGGTTTAATCCAATACTCAAATCGTATTTCAAGAGTACTCATGAACACTGCACCAAACTTGTGCTATGTCTAAGCACTTAGACAATCTACAGACGGATTCATGACAATCTTAATTCAATGCTTACTTCCAAAGTATGATTGACTGTGGATGTTTGAATAACCTAGTTATTCGGGAAGTAAAAACATGCGAAGTGAAACACAAAAATAACCTAATCCAATGTGGTCTCAATCTTTTGAATATAAATAAAACACTTATTATTTAATCACCATATTAATTAGACCTTACTCATTGTATAATGTTTCGATCAATCAACTAAATACTTGAATTAAAACAATAGTCATCCCATGCTCCAAGCATGCACACTATGTTTATCCATGGCCCTTCCTTTGTGAAATAGATCAATTGAACACATTTCCAATGATGCTCATTACACAATTCCCTAATCCTTATTATAAGTGTAAGAATACAAAATTCTTGCCACTACTAGAATCTGTTAGAGTCTAAACTTACATGCAATATTCCCTTTTGTAATGTCAAGGTACCAAAGTCACAGAGACTTTGCGGATGATATTACAAAACATTCCACTGGAGATTTATTACAGAACAATTCCACAGAGATGAAGTCTCACAATCAAGGTACATTCCTTGAACATCCTTCTTGCATAAAAGTTTCTAACTTACACATAGATTCTTAATATCCAACTCCCATTATGGAAATATTTCCATAATTGCCATATGACTATCCATTCTAAATAGAATCCTATCTATTCAGAATTATATCAATACGGTCCATTCATTAATATACTTCCAACTGTCCCAAGCAACCAATCTTTGGTAAACCTCAGATTGTCCTTGACAGTTGTTTAATAATTTTTTAGTCATATCCTGTTCTGGTCCTTTTTCTTTCTTAATGTCATAGGCATTTGGAAAATCGGAGCGAGTGAATATTATAACATATGTGCTCAATCCTATATCTGAAGCATATGGGATTCGATACATAATGTCTTACATAAATACATGATACTTGATCAGTCTTTTGCTATAATATTTCCATATATAGAATTTCCTATGTTGAAGCATTTCAACATGACATTCATATACGTTCATAACTAAGTTCTATTAAAATTTCAATCTAAACTCTTAGATTCAAAATGAAGTATTGATGCCCTCTCCCTTAAGTCTTACTATAGCGAAACAATTTCCAAATTCTGCGACTTTGCAAATTTAGAACTTTGT
Source organism: Lactuca virosa (assembly GCF_052849685.1). Classification (NCBI taxonomy): domain Eukaryota; kingdom Viridiplantae; phylum Streptophyta; class Magnoliopsida; order Asterales; family Asteraceae; genus Lactuca; species Lactuca virosa. The sequence goes on from NC_136430.1 coordinate 207,813,647, forward strand.
TTCCTATAAATAGCATTGCTAACTTGCAACACTTAACATAATAATCACGCTCCCACCAGCATAACAATTATGTTCCTACCAGCATAACGATTATGCTCCCACTAGCTTTGACATGTACTCAGAAATCTACTAGACTTATAGAAATCAATACCTATTGACTTTCTTACCAAAGTTCAGATTTCTGATATGTGGTGCTTTGATAAGTCTTTTCCTAGACTTCTCAAGCTCATACACCCTTCAATAGATAGCTTATGTGTGTGTTTAAATTTTTTCAGAACTTATAGCGATAAGTCCTAAATGTTCAAACTATTTGCCATTTCTCATAATTCGAACTATGAAAAGGGATGTTGTAATCATAATCGAATTTGAGAACACAATTACCACAGCTGCTTACTCCAATACTTTAAAATCTACTTGTGAAAGTGTTTCCTCACAATCATTTTCATGAAGTATATAGAGACCTCTTACCTATTAGATTTTATGGTGTATGTGTTCCTATCCATGTGAATTCGTCACTTCCAACCACTATCATAAAGACAAGGTTTATGACAAATTCAAAATTTTATGGACTGAACTCGCTTAATCTCAATTTCTTGCCATCCGGTAGCACAAGGGCATACCATTTCTTCCAAGTTATTAAGCAGCTCACCCACACTGATCAATGTACTTTCATTGATCAAGGTGATTTGTCTTATGCAATCAAATGAGAACTCATAGAACTCACATGCATAGTCAACTTAAATGGAATGACATAAAAACAAGAATATGTCAACACGATAGGTTACAAACCTCAAGTTGTGTGCTAGTGATAAACAATAGGTTTATTCTTGATTAGTTCTTGAAACTATTCAAGATCATTAAGACTCCCACTGACCTCTTGACATATAAGATTCTCTGTCAAGGAACATTTCTCGACAAACAAACATTGAAGAGTTAGTGCGGATTCTTATCAAGAAAAACACTTCATACAATTGGTCTTAGTTGGTCTTTGTTTTATCCAAAAAATCACAACTTACCAATTTCAAATGTGCAAGAGTAAGGAACATTTCTACTCCACATTTCATGAGGTGTTATAAACCTACTTAGAATATGTTACTCAAGGTACAACTTGGAGTAACTAGAGTATAACTCTAAAACTCGATTTTGGAACGAAGTATGACTCATCCTTTTGATTTAACCATTTCAACAATTCCCCATACCTCTTCTTAGTCATGTGAATGTACTAAGATGTCCTTAGAGGACCAATTGTGATATGGTTCCCTAATCATTAGGATGATCATAAAACACGATACTAAAGTACTTCTCCTTTCCTTTCAGTATGGAGAAACTTTTATCTTTCTGCCTAATTGATTCTTCTTATTCCTTCTGCTATACATTGAAACTTTTCCAAAGTGTCAGAATTATACTTAATCATATAAGCATAATCATATTTACTAAACTTTTAGTAAATTATGATGAATAGTCTTATTGTTCTTTGTGGTGGACCTGACCATTGCACATCAATGTGTACTAGATCCTTCAGTCATTCACTTAACTCACATCTACATGTGAACAATGAATTTGTCTTAATTTCCCAAAGATGAAGGTTCTCATTCATCACACAATACAAGTCGCATGATTCCAAGTTTATGTCCAATTGAAACTTGGGTGATGAAAATCTTTCCTTATTTGGTAAATTTTTTAACACTACCACAAATGATATAACTAAGAATCAAATCCATTTATAACATTTCTAACAATATATAAACACCAATTTTCACAAATGCCATTGCAAGGAAACATAAAATAAGACAAAATCAATTTTTTTTCTTTATTTATAAAATGTGGAAAACTTGTGCTTACAATGCAAATTCATATGAAAACTATGTTTCTAAATATTCCTAAGCAATCTATCATAACTCCTAAGCATCAGCTCAAAATTCTGATCATCGAACCATGCGATCGAAATCCATCTCTTCGCGATCAGACTCAACTTACTCTTTCTTTAAGCTTCCTTTCTTTTCTTCGATCCTAAAAAACATCAAAATGCAATCTTATCACATCATGTATTAAGAATCTATAAATAGGAACTTAATAGAGTTAGATAGTGGACTGACCAGAAGTAGAGTCATTCATTTTGACTTTACCATCCTTGCGATCCTTCAGGTAGATACGGCAGCTTCGCATACAATGCCCTTTCTCATGGCAATAGAAACAAACAGACTCTTTCGGAATGGTGCATGGGACTATCTTAGACTCAGCCTTTCTCTTTACCATTTGGTCAAACGGTTTGACCTTGGCTGATCCCTTTCCATTGGGAAGAGAAAACTTTTCTGGACTTCTAATGTCGCCATTGTCAATGTCCATGGAAGTTTGGGAGGTAGATCTTCCATTCAAATTTGCTTTACAAGTGCGCCAAATCATTGTTGATTCAATTGCAATTAGCAAATATGGCAGATCAATAAGGGTCACGTCGTGGTCTGTCATATAATAGTCTTTTATGAACTCGCTATATTACTTAGGAAGTGATTGAAGAACAAAGTCAACAGCCAGCTTCCTCGAGAAAACGACACCCAACATTCCCAGTCTGTCAACGTGCGACTTCATCTCTAAGACGTGAGCACATACAGACTTTATATCTTGGTGTTTGCTTGCCAATAGGGCTTGAGTGACCTTGAACTTTTCAAGTCACCGAACACGTGGGTCAGGGAGAATTATTGGAGGAGGTGGAGGAAGAGAAGTTTCACCAAAGCACAAAGAAAGGATTGATCTTTCACCTCAATCATCATATGGAATATCATCTTCATGAGGAAAGCTTTTTCCAAAAGGATAAGAAAGACCATAGTTGTCAGAACTAGACATCTACAATGGAGAAATTCAAGTTAGTTGATTTAATCCTTAATATACCACCCAAATGAAATATTAAGGCTAGGACCCAACACAATAATTCACAATTCGAAAGAGGGATGTTGTAATCCAATTGTAAATTATTTGTCGGTAGGTAAATAACGATTTACCAATTCCACCATGAAAACGAAATTTTAAACGAATTAGGTTTTTAAATGAGACTCCTAGATCTTTTGAGATTCGTTGAACTTTTCAATAACATGTTTAGTCTCGATTATGCCCTTCAATTTTGTGACTGGAATACCGAGGATCACAAACAAGGTATGAATAACCATGCAAATTAGCTTGGTACTCTCAATGTCATTTATCACCTAATCAATGTGCCAGTTAACCACACACGCTCCATTGATCAACGATAATTTATGAGAAACCCATTGCCATCCTTCATTAGTCCCATATTAGTGTGCCGGTTAACCACACACGCTCCACTAATGACCAATAAGGTGCAATGTGCAATTTCATGGGTTAGCATCAAATTTACATTTTCCTAAAGTAACTAAGATTGGAAATTATAAAATGTTTAGTTACTTTATAATTCATTATACTTTTAATGAGGATTTAGTGTCCTATCCTACCCATTCGGCTAACAACCCTCCACTAGTCAAGAGTGCGTTGGGTAAGAGTGGATACCCAATGGCGGTCATTTTACAAGTCGCTTCCTTAAACACCCCTTATAAATCAACTTCGTGAATGAGGCCTACGAATGGTAAGACTGACCTTTTCTTATTCATATATATATATATATATATATATATATATATATATATATATATATATATATAACTTTTAATCTTATATAGTATAGGGTGTATTTTAAACTTTTAAAATACTAAGGTTTTATCCTTTAATAAATTAAGCTTTTAATTTAATTAGATTTAAACCTGTCTATGAATTTATCAATTTTCTTTTAATTAAACACTTAATTAATTTTCATAAAATCCACGAGGGTGTGTTTTCAAACTATTCAAAAATACTAGGGTTTTAATTTTAATTTCAAAATTTGAAATTAAACTATTTAATTTAAATTTAAAAATTAAAATAAAATAATTGATTTAATAATTATCTATTTATTAAATCAATTGAGGATTATCCATTAAATTAATCAAGATAATTTAACCTAATCCCAATCCCGTAATTTTCGAAAATGGGAATGATAAAAATTATCTTAGTTAAACAATTAACAAGATAATTCCTAAAAATATGAACCCTATCCTTATCCCCAAATATTCGAAAATCACTAGACTTGGGGAGGAAGGCAAGGGTTTCATCCCTTTCCTTATTTTCGAAATTTCTAAGGGTTGGGAAACCCTTAATTTTCAAAATTTAAGGCCAAAGGAAAGGGTTAAAACCCTAACCATAAAATCGAAAGGGTTATAAAACCCTAATTTGCGAAAATTGCAAGGCCAAGGGTTTAGTTGCCATAAACCCTAATTTTGTCATGTTCAACCAATTGTATCAAATACAATAGAAAACAATTCCTAGGCTCTGATACCACTGATGGGTTTTGAGCATAACATACAATCATATGTGTGCATGCAACCCTAATTGAATTAGATCTAGGTTTTCTCTAATTGAACATGCAACTTTAACACAAAAGAAGAAACCCTAGGTTCTATGTATTATAATCAAATTCACACAATAGGGATTAAAATACATACCTTGATTGTTATATTGTAGTAACAATCTAAAAACCTTGCTTGAAAGACCTTTGGTAGCAAGCGCCACAAGTGTCGTGCCTCTAATGGCTCACAAACAAACCTAGCAACCAAGGATTACTATGAAGGAGAGAGAGAGAGAGAGAGAGAGAGAGAGAGAGAGAGAGAGAGAGAGAAGGATTCAACTAAGAACATATTTACAAAGGATTCAACACTTATTTACGAATAATATATTATCAAATAATCTTATTTGATTATTAACGTTACATTCGAATTTCAACGCAAATATACTTTCAAGTGTTTTATTTAAATAATAAGACTATATTACATTATTTGTAAGTACTAAATTTCTAGAATTACACATGAGTTACACGAAAAACAAAACATTATATTGTTACTAATATGGTACAAACAGAAGTTCAGAAAACATATATCGAGTATTCTTTGTATTAAAGTCTATGATTACTTAATGTATACGTTAGGATTCTATATAATGAAAATCCGATAAGCATTGGAATATGTGATTTACGTCTTTCTTCCTGTTCCTTGTTTGGTTGTGGGCTTAGGGCAGATTCACCCAATCGACTGTACGTTCGATTTTTGTTATATGTAATTTACATACACTAAGTAATCATATGAGGTAACAGGACGGGTCATACTAAGTACATGAATTAGAATCTCGAATCATAGGTTATAAACAAAATAAATTTATACTTTTTAGTCTTAACGTACTAAGATTACGATTTGTTTACTAAGAAAATATTGGATTTTCTGGAAGAACACAGTAACGTTTTTAATAACAAAGAACATATCTTTTCCACCAAAATACTTATGAACTCACCAACTTAAATGTTGACACTTTTTTTAAACCACTTGTATTCTCAGGAAAGTTAGTAGATAGGTACCCTCTCAGGCGTTACGAAGTCGGAGCATAGTAGCATTACGCCTTATCTTTTGCAATAGTTTTAATGTTATACAAGTAATGTTTTGAACGCAATGTAAATACTATGTTATTAGTACAATGGTTGTTGTTGCTTTGATTACTATTATTCAATTGTTGTGATATTGTACATGACGTCCTCCGCCCCTGAACGTTTCCGCCGTTCCGGTTTGGGGGTGTGACAGGTTGGTATCAGAGCATTGTTTATAGTGAACTAAGTATATCAACGTATAAAAGATATACAACTATAAATACAATGGGATAAAAACACTTTGACTAAGATGTAGGGTTTCAAAGTACTCCATGGATGATGGCAATGGGCATCCTTGATGAAGTGTAGGTTAAAAGCCCAAGACTTGTCTTTTCCCTATAAATAGTCATGTATTATTCATAATTAGGGTTAAGAGTGAGGAAAAATGTAGCCGCCACGTTGTGAGGTTTCTTGTAGAGTTAGATTCTTATTCTTAAAGTGTAATCTGTTCCTCATAATTCAATAAATCGAGTGATCATTCGACATAATCTTCATATTTGTGTTTGTTCTTATTTTACGCATCTTGTTCATCAAATCTCAATTAGGGTTTTATTCCTAACAAGTGGTATCAGAGCGGGTCTTTGAAGATGTATTGATTTTTGAAGTATCGGTTCTTGATTTGATGATTTTCTACACAAGTTATTGAAGATTATTGGTGTTTTGGCGTTTTGGAATCAAAATTATGTTCAAGCTACTGTTCATGAAGATTTATGGTGTATTCTACTGTTCATCGTGGTATTTTTCTCTTCTTTGGATCTGATTTGTTTTGAGATCAAAATCTTTTGATTCAGTTATTTTTCTATAAATCCACGCTTCAGTCCAAATCACGAGTTCCACTGTTATTCTTTTTTTTGGATCTGATTATTATTCATTCAACCGATCCAATACCATTTATTTGTACTTGAGCCCATTATTGCCAATTACTATTCATTGGTTCAGCCGTATCTTATTCTTTGAAATCTTATAATCTGGGTTACACAAGTCAATTCATCTCTAATCTGAAATCGTTGTATCTTAAAATCTTTTGTTCTTTGGTTCTTAAATCGTAATTTATGATCGATTCTATTATCAAAATCAATTTTAATTTTATTATTTTGTGTTTGAACAAAGTCAATATGTTCATTCATGTTCAAATATCGAATACCGATTTTGATTATATCGTTTTGTGAAGTTAAGCATGAACATAGTTGAATTTCGATTTGGATGGTCAAACCAGATACATCACTATTCTTGGGTTTTGGTTTCCGATGAAGGTTTTATGCTGAATCTGTGAAGTATTAATCCACGAAATCGATTATTTTGGGTTTTTGTGTGTATCAGCATATGTTAGAAGTCAAGAACAGATGACGATTGTGATGAATTTAATTAGAAGAGTCATTTGATCTTGAAATCGATGTGCGGAAGTGGGATCTGGTTTTTGTGATGTACTGGGTTCGGCTGGTTAATTTAACTCACAGGTTGCTTTGTTAAACATTTGTGAAACGGGTCTTTCAATCGGTGCTTAGAACAATCGGAATTGAGGGGATATGAAGTTAATTTCGGAACTATTTCTCACGAGAATGGACATTTTCGGAATTGAAGTGCAGGTCTTGGAATCATAACTCACATCAACGATCGGAATCGAGCATGTGTTTGCATGGGGCTTGACCATTTGCGAATGAAATCGGGACTAAATTGAAAGAACACCGGTCAAACAAAAAGTCAAAATTTGACTGTGATTCGCATCAGGATCATGAACGACTTATTTCGAACGAACATCATACCTGCAAACGTTCGGATGTGGAATTGTTTTCTGGGTTCACACTAACATTCGTTGACATGGATTCACCTTGGGCTGTATTCAACCGAATCGGAAGCGAACCTATGATTGGGTTCATTTGTTAGCCTTGGAACGAAAGAGGGGAAAGCGAACCTGTGATTCGGTTTGGCTAAGGTTTCGCGTTTGTTCACATCGTGATGCTCGGAACGAACATGGTTTCGTTTTTGTATCAATGATATTAGAACGAACTTGGATTCGATTGCTTGTGCTTGAAACGAAAGTGCACTGAAGTGGTGGTATTCAGAGTTATTGTCGGGCTCGTACATCAGGGGTATATGGGGAAGCTGACATAAACTTACATTTTTGGTCCCTATATCTTTAGCATCTTGGCAATTTCGGATCATTTTTGGAACTTGTTTCAAATCAAAGAGAAAATGATGCAGAGTTACCATTCCAGCCCCTGTTTTTCAGCAAATGACAGTTTCTGCCCAATATTCAGAAAAGTTTGCAAATTTGAGGGCCGGTGAACAGTTTTGGATTTTTTTATCACACATATTTTTTCGTGAACAGAAAAATAAAGATTCCATCATGTCTTGGCGGTTCAGAAAGTCGTTTTTTGTGATAACGACAAACTTTCACGACTCTTTCGGATTTTATACTTCATTGTGTATATCATTTTGTCGTGGGGGAGCATAGTAATTTTTTATCCGTTCAAGATCATTCTCATGACCATTTGAAGGCTTTATAATCACGTTTTTGATTTAAATAGGGGGAGAATTTGGTATGGTCATTCGAAATTGGATTTGTGACTTTTTAAATTTGAAGATTTTTGATAAAGCTTGTGGTAGAATTATGAAGTTAGCTTTTACAGTAGCAGTTCTTCATCGAGGTCTTCTAAAGCTTTTGCAGAGAAGTATCCTTTACAGTAGCAGTTCTTCATCGAGCTCTTCTAAGGACTTATTATATCTCTGACTTCTAGTATTTTCTCGATCAAGTGGCGTTACGAATCTTAAATTTTGGGTTGTTACATGATAATTTTTGGTGGCTTATATCATTAGCTTATTTGAAGATCATTGTGACTTGGAGGGGGAGCTCTTCAAAGACGAGAAGTGATTCAGTTTCTTTGTTCTGAAATGGGTTTTTATGGCGGGTTTGGCTTTATTGAAGATCTTTGGGATTACATTTGAAAATGAAGTTTAAAGACATTACTTCAGTGTTTGGTTTATATATCCTAGAGCCCGTTTTTGAAGACTATTGAAGAATCAAGATTCGTGGATTGCTTCAAATATTCCTCGTTGCAAGATCATTTCTTATTTGCGAGATGTTTGTTTTGGAAGTTAAAGCATTGTCATCCATTCCATACTTTGAGGGGGAGATTGTAGGGTTTCAAAGTACTCCATGGATGATGGCAATGGGCCCCCTTGATGAAGTGTAGGTTAAAAGCCCAAGACTTGTCTTTTCCCTATAAATAGTCATGTATTATTCATAATTAGGGTTAAGAGTGAGGCAAAATGTAGCCGCCACGTTGTGAGGTTTCTTGTAGAGTTAGATTCTTATTCTTAAAGTGTAATCTGTTCCTCATAATTCAATAAATCGAGTGATCATTCGACATAATCTTCATATTTGTGTTTGTTCTTATTTTCCGCATCTTGTTCATCAAATCTCATTTAGGGTTTTATTCCTAACATAAGAATTTTACTTTTAAAATATATTAATATTTTTATGAAAGTATACATACATGCATATATATACTAGAACAAGTATCACAAGAAGAACAAAACAAAAGTAATTAGATGTTGAACACTACAGCCAAACCTAGACAGTTATGTAATCATATCTGGGATAAATATAGCGCGATCAACTATATTTATTTCAGATACGACCAACATGTGTTTGGGAGTGATAGTGGTGTGGCAACAAGTCTAAAACTTTCCAACTCTATATACAAAGGAATACTAGAACCAAACATAAAGTTTAAAATACTATAGGAGTATTTTATAATACTATACAATAACAACAAGTCTAAGAACTTATCAACTTCGTATACCAAGAAGCTCTAGAGTCAAACATAATAGGAGTATTTTAGGTATTGTAGCTAACTTATGTGAAAACTAAAAGACCCTTACTGGTAGGTCTATAATTACTGAGTGTATACGTTAAGATTATATATAATTGAGATGTTATAGACTTAGAATTTGTGATTTTCACTCTACTTCCTGTTCCTTGTTTAGTTCCGGTTTTAGAGTAGGATCACTTATTCGAAGGTCTATTTGATCTTGGTTATATATAATCTGTTCACACTACGTGGTTATAAAAAGACCCGGTAAGGATCATTCTCATAAAAATTAATTTTTAATAAAAATGTTTTATTAATCTCGTAGATTTTTTAGACACTCCTATTCTCGCACGAACAACATAGGTAGATGTAACCACTCTATTACAATAGCCATCAGAGGAGTTAAGGAAGAACCAAAAGAGGGTTAATGAGGAGAATTCTGAGAAAAGACCGAACGAAGTGAAAAGCACTAGAGAGATCATTAACGAACCTTACCATATCAGGAGAAAACCAGAAAGCACTCTATACGGCACACCAGTAATTTATAATATGATATAACTTAGTGAGTTAGTGATTACACTACTCACACTACGTGTTAGTTTTATTACTCCTTTTGTCACAACAAATACTAGTACATCAAGTCATAGAATTTTGTATAAGGGCGATAACTTTTAAAAATTCATAAGTTTATTATATATAGACTTCTATTATCAATTGTTTACAAAACTCTATAAAAGTCAGAACATAATACGCACAGAACCAAGATAACATAGTTCAATCGACATACGAGTTATAGCTAATACTAAAGACTTACTACCGTTTCATTCTTTTAAACCTTATTGTAGAAAGATGCCTTCCCATAGACTTATCAGGTGCGATCATACAAGCACTAATGCACCGGATCCCATCAGAACTCCGCAATTAAGTGTGCTTAGACGAGAGTAATACCAGGATGGGTGAACTTAACCTTTGTACAATATCTAATTCTACTCACTACCATGAATACATCATAGGGATGTAGGTCGAAACATTGAGAATCACACAAAAAACCCGAAAAATTTATATGTATATATAAATAAGTAAAATACAACTAGCAACGACCATAATTACTTACGAACTCGTTTCACATCATGCAACAGAATCATGTCTTCACATGGAAATAACGTCCAACCGGTGAAACCCCAATTCTGCAGATAGACTCTGCTACCTTTCAAGCTGCAGTCACAGCTGCCGTGACAGCCGACGTGGCACATCTCAATGATAACAACACAAACAAAAATGGAAACAGTGTAGAGAATTCAAACCGTAGTAACAACCAAGTAAACCAACGAGTGTCTACCTACAAGGACACCTTAAACCCCAAACCTAAGAGCATGAAATGAAGGTTTGGGAATGAGAAAGGGGGCAGTTCAACTCAAGGGCCTACCAAAAGACAACCAGTTGTGGCAGTTCATACCCCCACTGACTTTACTACCTCAACACTGACAACACCCGATTATGGAAACCTCCCACAATGCAACAAGTGCTACTACCATCATTATGAAGTTTTCTGAGTGCTGCATTGTAGCAAATGCAACAATAAGGGGCACACCGCCCACTTTTGTAGGACTTCAGCCCAACACATCACCTCAACTACCGATGCCGGTACAAGTCAAGTATGCCATGCATGTGGTGAAATAGGACATTTCAAGAGAGATTGTCCAACAGAGAGGAATAACGGAGGATCAGGAAGAGTTTAACAAACAGGACAAAAAGGAGCAACGAGGAAGCTATTGGGAATTTTGGTATGTTTTCCAAATAACAAAAATTAAGCATCAAATTTTCACAAAAGTATTTGACAATTAAAATTCAAAATCATAAATTGCCTTCTCATTCTAATAAAACACATCATTCATATAAAAACTAAGGATCCTTACAGGTGAGCTATGATGTCTTAGTGTAACATTAGAGTCATATAAAGTTAAGGTTCTGCAGGCTTAGAGTGAGTGATTCCGCCTCATTTCCTATTTCTTGTTTGATTGTGGATTTAGGGAAGAGTTACTCAGTCGAATGTCTTCTCAATCTTAACGGTATACGATTTGTTTACACTAAGCGATTTTAGAGGGACTTTGTAGGGATCATATTACGATATTTCATCATTTAGTTACCATGCCTTCCTAGCTTACTCCGTAGACAAGAAACTTAAAGTAAAACACACCGAAGATGTCCGGAAGTCCGTAATCTTCACAAAGTATCCTCAGAAGACCTCCCAGGAATACCACTCGTACAGCAAGTCAAGTTCGAGAATAGAGACTAAGGACCCATGTGGTTAATCAATCACTACTAAGGGTATACATGAGGGTGGTATATAATTAAGATTCTATGGATTTAGGATGTGTGATTCCGCCCTACTTCCTGATCCTTATCTGGTTGTGGACTTGGGGCAGAGCCACACATCCGAACGTCTTTTCAATCTTAATTATATATGACTTGTATACACGAGGTGATGGTGGATGAACAAGTATGAGTCCTACCATGAAGTTCAGAGCAAAGCTGCCCAAGACTATGAATGAGTATGCTATTATTCAAGTAAACGTAGACAAGTAAACCAAACCCACACTTTCTCCCATCTTAAGTACAGTTTACCATCCCAACACAGAGAGTCAGATTAAACAAAACAAGGCCACATACTAATAATAAAGGTCCATTCGAACGCTAAGCAAGAACTAGAATTCACTAGGGAACAGAAAAGACTAATAAAACAAAAGTACCCGTATCTTTTCCTAGTTCAATGAATAACCACACTAGAACGAATTTCGGGACGAAATTCCCTCTAACGGGGGGATAATGTGACAACCCGTTATTTTCAAATCTATAAAAGTCAATAAAAGTCAAACATGTCAAATAAAAGTCAAATTTATTTATTTGCTAAGTTATTAAAGTTTAATTAATGATTTTGATATGAATAAACCTTTATTAAAAAGTGTTGCAAAGATTAAAGGCAAAAAGCCCAAAATCCGAGAAATCTCGCATGGGAACCTCCCCACCGAAAACCCTCGGACTAGCCTCTTGCCTCGCACTGAGAACCATTTTCGGCCAAGAACCTTCGGACCGGAAATTAGTCTTTGGCCGCAAACGTCATAACCGCCTTCTGACTGCAAACACCTCTCGGATCGTAAACCTTCCTCGGTGGGTTTCCCTTCTCGGCCGAAATCCAACTTCTCGGGTAGTGTTCCCGGCCGAAAATCTCTTTGTATATATATATATATATATATATATATATATATATATATATATATATATATATATATGTTTGTCCGAAAACAACAATCATTTCCCTTCTTTTTGGCCGAAAAACTTCCTATTTTCTCTCAACTATCATCGAGTTCATCATCTTTTTCCTTCAATTATCATCCGAAGCTCTTGAAGATCTTGCCGAAATCTTTATATATTCTTAAAGATTTGCGTGAATCACCCTACCATCTTCAAATCCTCAACCGAAAACACTCAAAACTCACCAAGAACACCTACAAACTATTCTAAGGCTTATTGTAAGTTTTCTTACAATAATTGAGTGTTGTTTAACACTTTAACTTAGTATTTAAATTATTCTTATTTTATTTAAATACGATATCTTGTGTAAAAATTATTAGGATACGGCTATAATCACGTATTCTATCCCGAGGATTATTCGCAACCAATTTGTATCTAAGCAAGAACACGCACACAAGGTGAGTTCATACCCCTACATTTTCACGATTTTTAATTGTTTTAAGGGGGAAATACAAGTAAAACACAAGCAATCTTGTGTTTAAAAACATAAATTGTTTATTATAGTTTCTTACCGTTAACACGCATTTGAATATGAAACTACTAAATACGCTAACAACATTACTACTAAATATCTTAAGTCTCAACGGTTTTTACATCAAAAGATCAAATGAACTATCTTACAAACTTATAAACTATAACAGGAATAGTTTATGGAACTAACAGACTATGTTTACTAAGTTCAGGTTAACACATAAACAAAAAGGTTTTCTACTTTATTACTAATAAATTCGTTGAAGCTATTTGTGAGACGCCTTCACATACTTATCTAAGTACCAACAAAGTCCTGACTTATAACCAGAGTCTCTTGTAGGGAGAGCGTGAATTTGTGTATAGATCTATACGGGACTGACAATCCCGCACCTAAACTATTAGCTACAGTTAGGCCGACAGGCCTGGGGTGACAAATGACATAACGATTCCGACGCCTGAAGAACGTCGTTTCAAGCCAACATGGGTTATCAGTATGGTTATAGGAACTCACATGGAGAAAACAACGACTCATTTACGTAGTAATATACTTTTATTTAAACAGTTAAAAGGGGTATTTACATTGCACCTAACTTACAGAGCAAACATATTTTCAGCTAGTTTTTCTATAAATAAAACTAGGTATCATCAAACTAAGTATGGCTTTTATACTTGTACCTTCGGTCTTGGAACGTTTCAGACTACAACTCGATTTTATTAAGGAAAATATAGGATTTTCCAGGATTAATATCATTATTTTACAAGTGAATAGTTTACAGTTCGACTTTCTTGTTTGATTATTAACCTTACAGTAGAGCGGATACAACTAAGAACATATTTACAAAGGATTCAACACTTATTTACAAATAATATATTATCAAATAATCTTGTTTGATTATTAACCTTACATTCGGATTTCAAGGCAAAATATACTTTCAAGGGTTTTATTTAAATAATAAAACTATATTACATTATTTGTAAGTACTAAATTTCTAGATTTACACATGAGTTACACGAAAAACAAAACAATATATTGTTACTAATATGGTACAAACAGAAGTTCAGAAAACATATATCGAGTATTCTTTGTATTAAAGTCTATGATTACTTAATGTATACGTTAGGAGTCTATATAATGAAAATACGATAAGCAGTGGAATGTGTGATTTCCGCCTTTCTTGTTCCTTGTTTGGTTGTGGGCTTAGGGCAGATTCACCCAATCGACTGTCCGTTCGATTTTTATTATATATAATTTGCATACACTAAGTAATCATAGGAGGTAACAGGACGGGTCATACTAAGCACATGAATCAGAATCTCGAATCATAGGTTATAAACATAAGAAATTTTTACTTTTTAGTCTTAAAGTACTAAGATTACGATTTGTTTACTAAGAAAATATTGGATTTTCTGGAAGAACACATTAACGTTTTTAATAACAAAAAACATATCTTTTCCACCAAAATACTTATGAACTCACCAACTTAAATGTTGACATTTTTTTTAAACCACTTGTACTCAAGAAAGTTAGTAGACAGGTACCCTCTCAAGCGTTACGAAGTTGGAGCATAATAGCATTACGCCTTATCTTTTGCAATAGTTGTAATGTTATACAAGTAATGTTTTGAACACAATGTAAATACTTTGTTATTAATACAATGGTTTGTGTTTCTTTGATTACTATTATTCAATTTTTATGATACTGTACATGACGTCCTCCGCCCCCGAACGTTTCCGCCGTTCCGGTTTGGGGGTGTGACAAAAATAAATACATAAATAAGAAATTTAATTAAAAACTAAATTAAAAAGGGCACAATAGCCTTTTGATTAAGACAGGGACCGAACGCACATCAAAAATTGTCACAACTAGCAATGTACGGTTGAGATTGTGATTCACGTACAAAACAATTTCCTCTATGTAACCTTGCAACATCAAATTAGTGAAATTCAAACTACAATGTTATTTGAATACATATGAGCGTACATTGAGAATCAAGTTGAAATGGCCTCTTGCAAGCCCAAAAACTAGATCCAATAGCTAAACCCAATCAATTTTGGGCCTTGGCCCAACAATTCTTGGCCCAAACACCCTAGGCCGAAAACCCTTTTCTTTGGGCCTTATTGGACCGAAAACCCTTTTATTGGGCTAAATCAAGCCTAAAAGCCCATACACACATCAAAACCGCAAATCCTTTATGGAGTTAGGGTGTTTTCGGCCACCCTAAAACCGAAAACCCCCCTTGGGTGGCCACTATGGCCGAAAACCCTATAGGTATCGGTTGGAAGTAGACAAAAAAAAATACCAAAAAGGTAGTGACAACTCATTATTATCCCACAAACCTCAAGGTAATTAACCACCATGTCTCCATGCTCATGTACTATTAACCTTCATGTATATAAGCTAAGAAGTCATCCAATTCCCCCCCCCCCCCCGTTTAAGGGAGAGATCGTCCTATCCCACACCCACACACACACAAAAATCATTTGCAACCCATTCTACTCTCCAAACTCTCTCTTTTTTCTCTCAAATTTTCATGAACCACCTTCAAGAGAAGTTACATCTTCAAGTGGTCCTAATAAATCTTGGTAAGTTTCTTCTAAAAATCAAGTGAATTTATACACCAAAAGGTTAAGATCATCACACTTACACACCATTTTCATGTGTAGCTTCTTAGAACATCACCCATTTTCGAGAATCTCTCCAAGCTCAAGGCTAGGCTCAACATTTCTTCTTTCTTCTTCTTCCTACAACTCACAAAAAATACCAACCCCCATGTTTCATGTTTTTCGGGGGGGGGGGGGGGGGAGGGGGAGGGGGAATACAAGTCAAGTTTCGTTTACCCTTTGGATATTTACATGTACCAACTTGGTTATGTAATGATTCATGCATTTGATGTCGAAAACCTTATGCTTTCACACATAAAAATCGTGTTTTATGAACTTGTTACAAGTTAAACTGTTTTTTTCCATTGGACAAATCCATGCAATATGGACATATGTTGAACATGGAACATATACTTGCATAAAAAGATTTATATCTTTTGTTAACTATGTAAAATTGACGACATATATGTTTGTTACCTTCGTTACATAAAAATCGTGACTTATTGGAGTCAAACCAAAATAAAATATTTTGTGTACAAAACTTTCAAATCGGAAAAAGGTGTTAAATAAACCACAAAGCTTATATTTTACTAAAAATGATTTTTATTAGTAAAATAGTCGTAAACTTGTCTTCACAAATTTTGGATGGTTAAAAATCCAAAAAATTATCATTACATTTACTACTAGTCGTGTTTGTCATATACTATTTATACGAAAATGCTTTTTATAAAAAAAAAAGTCCACAAAATAGAAAATTACAAACAAACTTATGACAAAACAGTTCGCGTGTCATAAACTGCATGTCGTAAACAACACACTATTGTAACCTGTAAAATGCGTGTCATAAAATTCCTTTCACGAATTTACACAAGTGATGTTATTTCATTATACAAAAAAAGGGAGTCAAAGTTCACGTAAATCCGTTAAGGCTCTAGTGAGACACCATCTTCACCGTACTTACCTAGAGTACATTTTAAGTCATGCATTATAATCAGAGTCTCCTGGAGGGAGAGCGAGATAGCTATGTATAGATCTATACGGGATTGACAATCCCATAACTGAGTTGTTCGCTACAGCTAGACGGGCTAGTCTAGGGTGACAAATATCTTACCAATTCTGACGCCTGAAGAACGTCGTACAGGCATAACAGTCACATTAGCATGGTTATAATAGCTCACTTAGGGATTAACAATACTATCTTGGTACGTGAAGCTTACACTTCATCGGTTTTATAAATTACAAAACTACATACTACTTTTCAATATACTAATTCGGTCTTAGGATTTAAGACTAAGACTTTTTATACATCAGAAAAATATGGGATTTTCTGGGAAATTATACTTACATGATACACAGTACATGCATGCATACATTTTTAGTCTTTAGTACAAGGCATTCAGTCATTTTTTTATAGAAAATATCGAATTTTCTGGAAATATACAATACTTTTCAAACAAAGCAGATACAAACCATTTTCATACAAAAATGCTTATGAACACACCAACTTTATAGTTAACGTTTTTCAAAATGACTTGTATTCTCAGGTAACCAGTAATCATGTACATAAGTCATCGGGAACTGGATTTTTGTTGCATTCTGGATTTGTTACTTTTCAGTTAATGATGTGTAAACTTTGAACGAATACACTTTCTAACAATGTAAGATTGTATCTCTTAATGTATGTTGTGTGGGTTGCTATGTCCATTTATATTCAATTGTTATGATACTATACAATGACGTCATCCGCCCCCGGACGTTTCCTCCGTCCTGGTTCGGGGGTGTGACATATTGGTATCAGAGCATTGTTTATAGTGAACTAGTATATCTAACCATACAAGATATACAACTATAAATACAATGGGACTAAAAACACTCTGACTAAAAGGGTATACTTTCAAGATATAAATAGTTTATAAAAAGTATACATACATATGTGCATAATAAGGATAGTGCCATAACAAAGAGACCCATAAAAAAAATTTAGAGGAGTTGGACATCGCGACCAAACTTAGACAGTTATGTAATCATATTTAGGGTAAATATAGCCTGATCAACTATATTTATTCGAGATATGACCAACATGTGTTTAAGAGTGGGCTGGGTGGAAAACAAATCTAAAACTTACCAACTTTAAAACCATAAGGGTCTAACAAACAAAACTAAAAGAAACAAAATACTATAGGGGTATTTTGACATGCTATTTATTTCTCGTACTTATATATTCTCGTGCAGACGCCATGGCAAACTTTCACCACCCAGGAGATCCTCTCCCCCCCCCCTAACCAGGGGAACGGGGGATGGATAGAGGAGGATCCGGAAGAGGTCATGGAGGAGTTTGAGGAAGAGGAGAAGGATGAGGAGGCCGACGAGGAGGGGGAGGAAGATGATGATTCGGACTCAGAGTCCGAAGTCATCGACCCTCCCTACATAGCCAGGGCACCAGCGCACCGATGGGGCTACAATGGCCCTACGCCCCCTGGGCATATGATCTGGAGAGATGGAGTCGGCACCAGGGGCAGCGTCCACCTTTCGGGATGGAACGAGGGTTCTAGGATCTTCGCCATGGAGGACCCGCCGACCGGGCCCTTCCTGTTTTGATCCGACGGATCTCAGATATTGGTGATCAGGCACAGACGACGGCGAACCGAGTCGGAGAGATGAGAGCTGATGTGGAGCTCACGGCAGCACGCACTCAGGACCTCGAGAGGGACTTCTACCCCATGGACCGACTTTTTGAGGACCTTACTACCGCGCGAGCGGAAGTAAGGGAATACTAGGAGAGGTATGTTGCCCTTGAGGAGAGGGTCTGGGTAGCCAAGCGCCGACTAGCCGAGCTGCAGGGTACCTCTACTTCATCCCAGACACCGCAAGGGACTACTCAACGTGAGTAAGATCTATCCTACTCACCAGCTATGATAAACTAGATGATTGGGTATACGTTAGTGATACCCCTTTTCCTTATTTTGTATGTAGGACCAACCCTACGTCTAAGTGATTACACTATTCGGAGGGTCGTTATGTTGTCGGAATGTTATCTTGATGTATTTTAGACCTTATAAAGGTCAATTTTCCAAAAGTTATGTACCATTACTTTATCATTATTGAAATAAACATGTGTTATATTTATGGATGTTGTTATCTGCTATTTCTTATCTATTCATTTTATTTGGTAAAACCAAATTTCAATTGTATGTACAAGATAACGTTCGATAATCACTATGCCTGACATATTTAAAAGCGATATTTCATTACAATAGCATTCGCATCATAACCCTTATCAAAAACTTATTCCACTTGTGGCAGTAGAGTGCCGCCCCGAAGATATGTCCATCGCAAGAACAACGAGACAGCCCCACCACCGCCGCCGCCTCCACCACAAATGGATTTGGCCGCGTTCCAGGCAGCGGTTTCAGCTGCAGTCACTACAGCACTGGCACATATCAACAACAATGGTGCAAATGGAGGCGGGAGTGGGAATGCAACAGGCAGCTCTAACCACATGGCTAATCAAGGGCCTCAACGAGTATGCTCATATAAAGACTTCACAAACGAGAAGCCAAGGCTATTTAACGGAAGCGGGGGTGTCATAGCCCTATCTCGATGGTTCGAGAAGACGGAATCAGTCTTCGAGATTTGCGGATGTCCGGAAGAAAGCAAAGTAAAATTTACAACCTGTACTTTTGCGGATAGAGCCCTTTCGTGGTTGAATGGCCACATCAAGCCTCTAACCCTCCCTGTGGTGAACTCGATGGCTTGGGAGGACCTCAAGACCATGATGCTTGAAGAGTATTTTCCTACAGGGGAGGTACAGAAACTTGAGCAAGAATTGTGGAATCTCACTGTAAAGGACTCCGACATTGAAGCTAACATTTCAAGGTTCAGCGATCTGGCACTCTTATGTCAAGGAATGATCACCTCTAAAAGTAAGAAGGTCAAACGTTTCATTTGGGAGCTAACTCCCCCGATTCAAGGGAATGTGATTGCTACAAACCCAACAACGTTTGACAGCGCCAAGCGCCTCGCGCAAAAGTTATATGACCATGGGTCACAAAAGAGCACGATGACTTCCGTCACTGAATCAAAGAAAGGTAATGATAACAAGAAAAATTCGGGAAACAAGAGGAAAGGTCAAAAAATTTAGGAATCCTCCAAAAAGCAACAAATAGTGGCGGTTCACGCTGCTACTACTTCTGCCACATCAGCTCCCACAAAGCAATATGCCGGTAATCTGCCAAACTGCGACAAATGCCCCTTCCACCAACCCGGAGCCTACAGGAAGATGCAATGCACAACCTGCAACAAGAAAGGGCACACTACCCGATACTGAAAGTCACCGGCATAACTGAACAACCAACCTAACAACGTTGGGGCAAGTCAAGCGTCTTAGGGGTGCGGAGAGACTGGCTACTTCAAAAGAAACTGTCCCAAGGCCAACAATCAGACTGCAGGGGGAACAAGCAAAGTCCTAGTGATAGGACATGAGGAGGCTGTAAAGGATCTGCAGTAGTCACCGGTACATTCCTCCTCAACAACATCTATGCATGCATTTTATTTGATAGTGGGGTAGAAAGGAGCTTTGTGAGTCAAAGGTTTAAGCATCTACTCAATCAAAATCCCCAAAAATTAAACGAAACTTTCACGGTGGAAATGGATAATGGGAAAACAGAAACAACCAACGACGTATTCATAGGGTGCACGTTAACACTTAATAATCATTCATTTCAAATCAACTTAATGCAGGTTACTATTAGGAGTTTTGATGTGATCATCGGCATGGACTGGTTAAGCCCCCACCGTGCCGATATTATGTGTTACGAGAAGGCCGTTCGCCTTCATCTACCCGACAATGAAACCCTAGTTATATATGGTGACAAACCTGGTACGAACCTTCAGCTCATCTCATATATCAACGCGCAGAAGTCCTTACACAAAAAGAACCATGCCTTCTTAGCTCATATGGTTGATAAGAAGAAAGAAGAAAAGAACATTAAAGACATCCCGGAGGTGTGCGATTTTCCCGACGTTTTTCCCGAAGACCTTCCGGGAATACCTCCTGAACGACAAGTCGAATTTTGAATCGACTTGATACCCGAAGCCACACCAATCGCCAAGTCGCCATATAGATTAGCTCCTGTAGAGATGCAAGAGCTTTCCGGTCAATTAAGTGAGTTACTGGAAAAGGAGTTTATAAGACCAAGCTTCTAACCCTTGGGAGCTCTAGTCTTATTCGTAAAGAAGAAGGATGGGTCATTTCGTATGTGCATCGATTACCGTGAACTCAACAAGCTCAGCATAAAGAATCAATACCCTCTTCCCGGGATCGACGACCTATTTGACCAGCTTCAGGGAGCAAGTTACTTTTCAAAGATAGATTTGAGGTCCGGATACCACCAGCTACGAGTCCGAGCAGAAGACATCCGCAAGACTGCATTCCAAACCCGCTATGGACACTACAAATTCGTAGTAATGCCCTTTGGTCTGACAAATGCGCCTGCGGCGTTCATGGACCCAATGAACCGAGTCTGCCAACCCTACCTCGACAACTTCGTGATTGTTTTTATCGATGGTATGCTCATTTATTCATAAAGTAAAGAAGAACACAGCCAGCATCTGCGACAGGTTTTGGAAACAGTAATGGCAGAGAAGTTGTACGTAAAGTTCTCCAAATGCGAGTTTTGGATTCGAAGGGTGGATTTTCTGGGCCATGTGGTAAGTAAGGAGGGAATACATGTGGACCCTTCCAAGATCAAAGCAATTGAAGGTTGGACAACCCCAAGAACCCCAATGGAGATTAGGCAATTCTTAGGCCTCGCTGGTTACTACAGGAGGTTTATACAAAATTTCTCCAAGATCGCCAAGCCGCTTACCGCCTTAACACAGAAGGGTGTACCTTACATCTGGGAGAAGAAACAAGAGGCTGCCTTTCAAACCTTGAAACAAGCCCTCTGCAGCGCTCCGGTTTTGTCTCTTCCAGAGGGAACAGAAGACTTCGTGGTGTATTGTGACGCTTCCATTCAGGGGTTAGGCTGTATACTTATGCAGTGCGGGAAGGTCATAGCCTATGTGTCAAGACAACTGAAGACCCACGAAGTGAACTACACCACTCACGATCTTAAGCTGGGAGCTGTGGTCTTCGCTCTAAAAATTTGGAGGCACTATCTACCGAACGAAATACACGATTTTCACAGACCACAAAAGCATCCAACATATCTTGAACCAGAAATAGCTAAACATAAGGCAGGGGTGATGGGTTGAGCTGTTGAATGATTATGAATGTGAGATCCGTTACCATCCGGGCAAAGCCAATGTAGTGGCTGATGCCCTAAGCCGGAAAGAGTATTCGGGTCGCCGAGTAAGAACGCTAACAATAACCATCCACTCCTACTTGTCTTCATAAATCAAAGAGGCTCAACTGGAATCCTTGAAGCCAGAAAACATCACAAATGAAGCCTTGCGTGGGATGGACAAGAATCTTACGGTCAAAGAAGACGGAGCCTACTACCTCATGGACCGAATCTCGACCCCGAAGTTCGGTGAGTACAGAGACGTGTTTATGAATGAAGCCCATAAAACAAAGTACTCCATCCATCCAGGTTCCAATAAAATGTACCTGGATCTCAAACAACATTATTGGAGGCCGAATAAGAAAGCCGAAATTGCTACCTACGTGGGCAAGTGCGTGACTTGCGCTGAGGTTAAGGTAGAGTATCAGAAGCCCTCGGGTCTACTACAACAACCGGAGATACCTGAGTGGAAATGGGAGTGAATAACAATGGATTTTATAACCAAATTGCCCAAGACGGCAGACGGACTGGATGCCATCTGGGTGATTGTCAATCGGTTGACCAAATTCGCCCATTTCCTGCTAATAAAGGAAACGTATAAAATGGAAAAGCTGACCCGGATCTACATGAAGGAGGTCGTGAGATTGCTTGGTGTGCCAAAATCTATTATCTCCGACAGAGATAGCAGATTTACATCACGATTTTGGAAGTCGCTCCAGAGATCGTTGGGAACTCAGCTCGATATGAGCACTGCCTATCATCCCCAAACAGATGGCCAGAGTGAGAGGACCATCCAAACATTGGAAGATATGCTCCAAGCATGTGTGATAGACTTTGACAAAGCATGGGATAACCATTTGTCACTAATTGAATTCTCGTACAACAATAGCTATCACACAAGCATCAAGGTCGCCCCCTTTGAGGCTCTATACGAACGAAAATGCAGATCACCCCTCTGTTGGGCTGAGGTAGGGGATACACAACTGGAAAAAGAGCAGGTACCAAACAACACTCTTATTGGGCCCGAGATTATCAAGGAAACAACTAAGAAGATCGTTCAGATTACGGAACGACTCCAGTCATTACGAGACCGACAGAAGAGCTACGCTGACAGACGACGGAAGCCCCTAGAATTCCAAGTCGGTGATCGCGTACTGCTAAAGGTCTCTCCATGGAAAGGGATCATACTCTTTGGAAGGCGGGGAAAATTGAATCCAAGGTACATCGGACCATTCGAGATCCTTGCCAGGATCGGTCCGGTAGCTTACAAACTGCAGTTACCACCAGAACTCAGCAATGTACACCCTGTCTTTCATGTGTCAAACCTGAAGAAATGCCTATCTGACAAAACTCTCGTTGTTCTGCTTGATGAGATTGAGGTGAATGAAAACCTTCATTTCGTCGAGGAAGCCGCAGGAAAAATGGACGGGGAAGTGAAGCGAACAAAGCAAAGCCGCATTCCCTTTGTGAAGGTCCGATGGAGTGCCAAACGAGGACCTGACTTCACCTGGGAACGCGAAGACCAAATGATGCAAAAGTACCCACATCTCTACCCTACTTCGTGAAAGCTGCCTTAGAACGAATTTTGGGACGAAATTCCCTCTAACGGGGTGATGATGTCATAACTAGCAATGTAGGGTTGAGATTGTGATTCATGTACAAAACAATTTCCTTTATGTAACCTTACAACATCAAATTAGTGAAATTCAAACTACAATGTTATTTGAATACATATGAGCGTACATTGAGAATCAAGTTGAAATAGCCTCTTGCAAGCCCAAAAACTTGAACCAATAGCTAAACCCAATCAATTTTGGGCCTTGGCCCAAGAATTCTCGGCCAAAACACCCTAGGCCGAAAACCCTTTTCTTTGGGCTTTATAGGACTGAAAACCCTTTTATTGGGCCAAATCAAGCCCAAAAGCCCATACACACATCAAAACCGCAAACCCTTTATGGAGTTAGGGTGTTTTCGGCTACCCTAAAACCGAAAACCCCCCTTGGGTGGCCACTATGTCCGAAAACCATATAGATTTCGGTTGGAAGTAGACAAAAAAATACCAAAAAGGTAGTGACACCACATTATTATTCCACAAACCTCAAGGTAATTAACCACCATGTCTCCATGCTCATGTACTATTAACCTTCATGTATCTAAGCTAAGAAGTCAACCAATTTCCCTCCAATTAAGGGAGAGATCAGCCAATCCCACACCCACACACACACAAAAATCATTTGCAACCCATTCTACTCTCCAAACTCTCACTTTTTTCGGTCAAATTTTCGTGAACCACCTTCAAGAGAAGTTACATCTTCAAGTGGTCCTAAGAAATCTTGGTAAGTTTCTTGTAAAACTCAAATGATTTTATACACCAAAAGGTTAAGATCATCACATTTACACACCATTTTCGTGTGTAGCTTCTTAGAACATCACCCATTTTCGAGAATCTCTCCAAGCTCAAGGCTAGGCTCGACATTTATTCTTTCTTCTTCTTCCTACAACTCACGAAAAATACCAACCCCCATATTTCGTGTTTTTTCAAGCTTTTCGAAGGGGGATACAAGTCAAGTTTCGTTTACCCTTTGGATATTTACATGCACCAACTTGGTTATGAAATGATTCATGCATTTGATGTCGAAAAAATCATGCTTTCACACATAAAAATTGTGTTTGATGAACTTGTTACAGGTTAAAATGCTTTTGTCCATTGGACAAATCCATGCACGGACATATGTTGAACATGGAACATATACTTGCATTAAAGGATTTATATCTTTTGTTGAACATGGAACATATACTTGCATAAAATCGTGACTTATTGGAGTCAAACCAAAATAAAATATTTTGTGTACAAAACTTTCAAATCAGAAAAAGGTGTTAAATAAACCACAAAATTTATATTTTACTAAAAATGATTTTTATTAGTAAAATAGTCGTAAACTTGTCATCACTATTTTTGGATGGTTAAAAATCCAAGAAATTGTCATTATATTTACTACTAGTCGTGTTTGTCATAGACTATTTATACAAAAATGCTTTTTATTAAAAAAAAGTCCACACAATAGAAAATTGTAAACAAATAGTTGACATAACAGTTCGCGTGTCATAAACTGCATGTCGTAAACAACACACTATTGTAACCTGTAAAATGCGTGTCATTAAATTCCTGTCACGAATTTACACAAGTGATGTCATTTCATTATACAACAAAGGGAGTCAAAGTTCGCGTAAATCCGTTAAGGCTCTAGTGACACACCATCTTCACCATACCTACCTAGAGTACATTTTAAGTCCTGTATTATAACCAGAGTCTCCTGGAGGGAGAGCGAGATAGTTGTGTATAGATCTATACGGGATTGACAATCCCACACCTGAGTTGTTCGCTACAGCTAGACGGGCCAGTATAGGGTAACAAATATCTTACCAATTCTGACGCCTGAAGAACGTTGTACAGGCATAATAGTCACATTATCATGGTTATAATAACTCACTTAGGGATTAACAATACTATCTTGGTTTACGTGAAGCTTACACTTCATCGGTTTTATAAATTATAAAACTACATACTGCTTTTCAATATACTAATTCGGTCTTAGGATTTAAGACTACAGCTTTTCATACATCAGAAAAATATGGGAATTTCTGGGAACTTATACTTACAAGATACACAGTACATGCATGCATACATTTTTAGTCTTTGGTACAAGACATTCAATCATTTTTTTATAGAAAATATCGGATTTTCTGGAGATATACAATACTTTTCAAACAAAGTAGATACAAACCGTTTTCATACAAAAATGCTTATGAACTCACCAACTTTATAATTGACGCTTTTCAAAATGACTTGTATTATCAGGTAACCAGTAAGCAGGTACATAAGTCATCGGGAACTGGATTTTTGTTGCATTCCGGATTTGTTACTTTTCAGTTAATGATGTGTAAACTTTGAACAAATACACTTTGTAACAATGTAGGATTGTATCTCTTAATGTATGTTGTGTGGGTTTCTATGTCCATTTATATTCAATTGTTATGATACTATACAATGACGTCCTCCGCCCTCGGACGTTTCCGTCGTCTTTGTTCGGGGGTGTGACAAAAATAAACAGTAGGGATCATCCGAGTTAAAAATAAGTAAGGGACCAAACGCACAAATTACCTAAACTACAGGGACCATTCGTGTAATTTACTCTTACCTTTTCGGTTTGTTGACATCCGGGTAACTATCTTTTTTTGTACACATCTAGGTAACGAACTTTTTGGAAGTGTTCACATATGACCATTATGACCGGTTACGACCGAATGTAACCTGCTACAGCCGGTCATAATGGTCATATGTGAACACTTCTAAAAAATTCGTTACCTAGATGTGTACAAAAAAAAGATAGTTACCCAGATGTGAACAAACTGAAAGGTTAATTACCTTGATAAGTCTATTTCCCTATATAAATACCAAAAAAGTTAAATATAATAAAAGTTATGGAAAAGGTAATTTTATTATATCCATGTATAAAATAAAAATAATAGTATTAACACATTACAAAATAAGGGTACTAAGATAAACAAATGCACACTTCAGAGTCTTAAGAGCTATTTATTATTAAAAACACAATTGAAATCTTAAAACGCTTGAAATTAGCAAGGAACATAAACATGCATACAACACCCAATTATAATGAGAAGCTCATTACATTTAGAGTTTGCATTTTAGTTGTCAAATACACCAAAGGAAGAAGTAACACAACACCTAAAGTATCAAGTTATCTTTAGGCTGTGTTTGGCGCGCCAAAACTAACTGATAAGTTATCTTATTTTTAGAGTTTTTTTTAAGTTGTCATATTTAGCAAGCCAAAAAAGTAGCTTATAAGATAGCTTTTTAAAAAGCTACTTAGACTAGCTTTTTAGAATTTTTTTTTAATTTTCCAAATATATCATTGATTAATTATAGAAAACATATTCTTCTAAATTCATATTTATGTGATTTTATATCTTTCAGTTAGTTTATGGGAAAATGTCAGTGTAGCACGTCAAAGTTACGTCAATTATCTAATTTGGTCACTAAACACTTTTTTGGCAGTTATCTTTAGGCTGTGTTTGGCGCGCCAAAACTAACTGATAAGCTATCTTATTTTTAGAGTTTTTTTTAAGTTGTCATATTTAGCAAGCCAAAAAAGTAGTTTATAAGATAGCTTTTTAAAAAGCTACTTAGACTAGCTTTTTAGAATTTTTTTTTAATTTTTCAAATATATCATTGATTAATTATAGAAAACATATTCTTCTAAATTCATATTTATGTGATTTTATATCTTTCAGTTAGTTTATGGGAAAATGTCAGTGTAGCACGTCAAAGTTACGTCAATTATCTAATTTGGTCATTAAACTTTTTTTTTGCACAATAGACGTTTAGACTCATTTGTTACCTGTCAAATAGGGGAATTATCCAAATTCTACCCCGTTTCACCGGTTACTAAGCCTATGTGGCTTTATTATTATTTTTTTTTAATATGTGGCTTTTTTACCCTCATTTAAAACCTAAATTGAAAAAGCCCCGCCCTTTACCCAAGACCATCAGTACGTCTTCATCCAAGTTCCCACCACCACAAAAATCAATTGGCGATTGTGCTTCTTCTGCGTTCGTATCCTTTAAGCATAACAGAGATCGACACTGCTCTTTTGTCTCCTTCTATCAATCGATCACATGTCTCAATCAAAGAACGACACCCCCTTTTCCTCATTCCCAGTCGATCACAGGTACCTTCCTTCATTACGTCTTCTTTACAACTTTTCTATGTATGTACGTGTGTATGTGCGAGAATCCTCAGCAACAAGGAATCAAATTCCACTTTCTTCTTCTCAGTATCAAAATTTTAGAGATTGATAATGGCGATGGTGTTCATCGTGTTCACCAGTGAAAGAACATAGGAAGATGAAATATATGAAGAACTTCTCTCACTAACGATCTATTGATTTAGGGATTGGATTAGTGGTACGATGGCAACGGTGTAAGGTTGACGATGGTGATGTTATAAGGTTGATGAAAGTGGTGGTGGGAGATTGACGAAATCGGAATTTAGGGCTTGGATTTCTTTTTTTTTTTCAAGAACACAGATTCAACACATTAATGGGTTTCACATGTAACCAAAAACTGGAATTGCACCAAAAATCTGCAAATGAATGGGTTTCAAGAACACAAAATCGACACATTTGAATGATTGGTTTTTGGTTTGGGATTTGGTCATTTCGGCTGTGGGCGTAAATTGATTTCAGTTTCACGAAGATGGTTTTTGTTATGTGGGAAAAAACAATAACACTCACGGTGGTGGTGGTTTCTCTAAAATTTAAAAAGTTATAAGTATATTGTTATTTATCCATGTGGATTATATGATGTGGCTCATAAAAAATAAAGAGAAACTAATTATAAATGCCACGTCAGCATTTTAACCTGGTAACCTGCTAAATTCGAGAAAAATGGTTTAATTAATAGGTAAAAAACGAGTTTAGTGGTGTATTGCGCAAAAAACAGTTTAGTGACCAAATCGGATAATTGACGAAACTTTGATGTACTACAGTGACATTTTCCCTTAGTTTATCAGCTAGTTTTACAAAATGTTATTTTTAGTCAGCTGGCTATTTAGCTACCAACTAGTTTTCCATATAATTAGTTTTTCAGTTAACAGCTACCTTTTCAGCTTGTACGCCAAACATAGCCTAGTCTGTTACACAATCACTTAAAGTCTTAAAGTTGCCATTTTAGTTGTCAAAAATGTATTATTTGCTTAAAAGTCACCAGTTTGTGAGTAGTTATTCTATAATAACAAACCTATTATGGTTATTTTTTAATTAACCAAATAAAAGATACTGATAAGTTTTATATATCAATTTCCAAACAACAAACAATGTCTTTCTTTTTGGACAATAATTGCAGGATTCGATTCTAAAAAAGTAAATAAAATTCAAACTTTAAGGATATTTATCAGAGCTTAGTTACCGGAGATCTTAGTTACTGGTTAAAAAGTACCACATTCATTTGAAACAAACATTTAATTGAGGAATTTCATGAAACAATGTGGTGTTTGACCGTTTGTCTAAATAACTTGTAATATCAAGTTGCCATTGGCTCCTCAGTTGCCCTCCATTCTTCTTCAGCTTTATACAACACAAAGGACAATAAACTAAAGAAAAAACTAAAACAAAGATACCAAAACAATAACATAAACCCGGATAAGATGAAATTGTAGAGGTCGAATTTAGTTGTGAGGTGTCGAATCTTGTTGATAGCTTCGTTAGTTTGTAATCTTATTACAAGGGCATTTTAGTGTTCGAAGTCTAGTGTAATTAGTCCCTTGTATTTTTTTTGTTCGCTTTCTGTTCCCTATAAATAGGTGAACGGTACTAGAGTTAGATAATAACTTCGTTGTATTTTGTCTATTCACTCTGTACTCTCTTGAAGGCATATTGAGCCAAACAGACATTATTTACATGGTGTGTTCTACGTTTAATTATTAATCTGATTATATTCTTTTCACTCGATTGATTTTGCAACTACAGAAATAAGCGAACAAATTGCAGTAAAGCATCATAACTTTGTTCCAAAAAACTAGAATCACAACAAGGATTCATGATATAGTTCCATAAATACAACTACTCATGAGCATTAACAAAAGACAACATTGTCATCAAAATGACCATATCTATCACAAAAAGGAAAAAGGTTCCTGGTTTACCTTGTGTATGTAAATCATTAAAGTAGAAATTAACTCCATCCAAGATGAAGACATGAAGAAGCTTTTAGTTAAATATACATGAAAATATAAATTTAGATTTCGGGATCAAAAAGGTTAAGAGTAGACTCCTGCTGAATATTATTCTCAGCAAGAGTCCGCCCATTATCTATTTCCTTCGCTTCAAATATAAGTCTCTGGTGATCAGCGGAAATACCCTATTTGTCCTTAATCTTTTCCTTCACATCTTCAACGGTGTACAACTTTTCCACCTCCAGAATGATGATCTTCCAGTTCCCTTTCAAATTAATCACAACATAAATCAGGATATCATATCCTCCAAGCCTCAGAACCAGATCCAATGTAGACTCTTGTTGGATATTATAATCGGCCAAAGTTCTAACATCCTCAACGGTCTTTGCAGAAGTGACCAAACGTTGATGATGTGGTCGAATCCATTCAATGTCTTGAATCTTTGCCTTCGAAAAATCAATGGTCCCTGTAGCACCAAGAAAAGTCTTGATAGTCTTACCTGTCAAAGTCTTAACAAAAATATGATAACGACCTCCATACACCATCTCTACCATGTGCATTGTAGATTCATTCAGGATGTTATAATCACTAAAAGTTTTACCATCCTCTAGTCGCCTTCCATCACCGCGAAATACACGGTGTTCATGTATCGCCCCGATTCTCAGGTATTGACTTTTGATATAAGATTTTTCTTCGTTTCAAGGTCTACTCGACGAGTTGCTTGCCCGACTCGTCAAGTAGCAGCGGGTTGGTTCACGTGTTTGAGTGACCTACTCGCCGAGTCCAACTAGGGACTCGACGAGTAGGAGCTGGAGGATGAAACCCTAATTTTCGGGGTTTTTCACCCTATTTAAAGGATCATTGGCCTCCCCAGCCTCCCCTTCACAGCCCCTTGATACTCCATAACCCTAACTCATGTGAGTGTGATCCATTGTGTGTCTTAAGCCTTGAAGAAGGATTTTTGGTGAGAAAAGCTTGGGGAAACAAGTAGCTAGAAGCAAGGATCGCGTGGGAATCAGAGATCTACCTCAGTTGGCATCCTTTGGAAGGTATTAAGTCGTTATCTTAACCTCATTTCGTTCTAGATCTCTTTTGGGTGGATTTTAGGGCTTTTCTAGCATATTTGGAAGCCTTTCTTGTGTTTGAGCTAAGATCCGAAGTTGCAACTTCAGATCTGAACTCTCTTCGGTCTCTAAGTCCATAAAGCTTCCAGCTTTTGCAAGAATGAGACTCTCCTAAGGTGTAAAACTCCATTGCAAGCTTGGTTTTGTCATTTTGAGACTTTAGAGCTTTGCATGCACGTAAAGTTTGCAACTTTATGTGATAAACATGCCTTGGGCAGCTGGATCTACAATATGGAACCTTAGCATGGCTTAAAAAGCATCTGTATGGATGAAGGACTGAAGGGACTCGGTGAGTTCCATGGTCAACTCGGCGAGTCCGATGAAGATTGTTGTGGGCTCGGCGAGTCAGATTAGTGAGTCGGCGAGTTGGCTAGGGTTTTCCCAACCTTTGGTCATGTATGAGCTTGGCGAGTTGCAAGGGGAAACTTGACGGGTTGGCCAAGGAGTTTACGGCCGCAAACCTTAGGAACTCGACGAGTCACTCCAGTTTTTCATATAATTAGTTTTTCATATAATTAGTTTTTCAGCTAACAGCTAGCTTTTCAGCTTGTACGCCAAACATAGCCTAGTCTGTTACACAATCACTTAAAGTCTTAAAGTTGCCATTTTAGTTGTCAAAAATGTATTATTTGCTTAAAAGTCACCGGTTTGTGAGTGGTTATTCTATAATAACACACATATTATGGTTATTTTTTAATTAACCAAATAAAAGATACTGATAAGTTTTATATATCAATTTCCAAACAACAAACAATGTCTTTCTTTTTGGACAATAATTGCAGGATTCGATTCTAAAAAAGTAAATAAAATCCCAACTTTAAGGATATTTATCAGAGCTTAGTTACTGGAGATCTTAGTTACTGGTTAAAAAGTAACACATTCATATGAAACAAACATTTAATTGAGGAATTTCATGAAACAATGTGGCGTTTGACCGTTTGTCTAAATGACTTATAATATCAAGTTGCCCTTAGCTCCTCAGTTGCCCTCCATTCTTCTTCAGCTTTATACAGCACAAAGGACAATAAACTAAAGAAAAAACTAAAACAAAGATACCAAAACAATAACATAAACCCGGATAAGATGAAATTGTAGAGGTCGAATTTAGTTGTGAGGTGTCGAATCTTGTTGATAGCTTCGTTAGTTTGTAATCTTATTACAAGGGCATTTTAGTGTTCGAATTCTAATGTAATTAGTCCCTTGTATTTTTTTGTTCGCTTTCTGGTTCCCAATAAATAGGTGAACAGTACTAGAGTTAGATAATAACTTCGTTGTATTTTGTCTATTCACTCCGTACTCTCTTGAAGGCATATTGAGCCAAAGAGACATTATTTACATGGTGTGTTCTACATTTAATTATTAATCTGATTATATTCTTTTCACTCGATTGATTTTGCAACTACAGAAATAAGCGAACAAATTGCAGTAAAGCATCATAACTTTGTTCCAAAAAACTTGAATCACAACAAGGATTCATGATATAGTTCCATGACTACAACTACTCATGAGCATTAACAAAAAACAACATTGTCATCAAAATGACCATATCTATCACAAAAAGGAAAAAGGTTCCCGGTTTACCTTGTGTATGTAAATCATTAAAGTAGAAATTAACTCCATCCAAGATGAAGACATGAAGAAGCTTTTAGTTAAATATACATGAAAATATAAATTTAGATTTCAGGATCAAAAAGGTTAAGAGTAGACTCCTGCTGAATATTATAATCAGCAAGAGTCCGCCCATTATCTAGTTCCTTCGCTTCAAATATAAGTCTCTGGTGATCAGCGGGAATACCCTATTTGTCCTCAATCATTTCCTTCACATCTTCAACGGTGTACAACTTTTCCACCTCCAGAATGATGAACTTCTAGTTCCCTTTCAAATTAATCACAACATAAATCAGGATATCATATCCTCCAAGCCTCAGAACCAGATCCAATGTAGACTCTTGTTGGATATTATAATCGGCCAAAGTTCTAACATCCTCAACAGTCTTTGCAGAAGTGACCAAACGTTGATGATGTGGTCGAATCCCTTCAATGTCTTGAATCGTTGCCTTCGAATAATCAATGGTCCCTATAGCACCAAGAAAAAAGCCTTAACAAAAATATGATAATGACCTCCATACACCATCTCAACCATGTGCATTGTAGATTCATTCAGGATGTTATAATCACTAAACGTTTTACCATCCTCTAGTTGCCTTCCATCACCACTAAATACACGGTGTTCATGTATCGCCCCGATTCTCAGGTATTGACTTTTGATATAATATTTTTCTTGGTTTCAAGGTCTACTCGACGAGTTGCTTGCCCGACTCGTCGAGTAGCAGCGGGTTGGTCCACTTGTTTGAGTGACCTACTCTCCGACTCCAAGTAGGGACTCAACGAGTAGGAGCTGGAGGATGAAACCCTAATTTTCGGGGTTTTGCACCCTATTTAAAGGATCATTGGCCTCCCCAGCCTCTCCTTCACAGCCCCTTGATACTCCATAACCCTAACTCGTGTGAGTGTGATCCATTGTGTGTCTTAAGCCTTGAAGAAGGATTTTTGGTGAGAAAAGCTTGGGGAAACAAGTAGCTAGAAGCAAGGATCGTGTGGGAATCAGAGATCTACCTCAGTTGGCATCCTTTGGAAGGTATTAAGTCGTTATCTTAACCTCATTTCGTTCTAGATCTCTTTTGGGTGGATTTTAGGGCTTTTCTAGCATATTTGGAAGCCTTTCTTGTGTTTGAGCTAAGTTCCGAAGTTGCAACTTCATATCTGAACTCTCTTCGGTCTCTAAGTCCATAAAGCTTCCAGCTTTTGCAAGAATGAGACTCTCCTAAGGTGTAAAACTCCATTGCAAGCTTGGTTTTGTCATTTTGAGACTTTAGAGCTTTGCATGCACGTAAAGTTTGCAACTTTACGTGATAAACATGCCTTGGGCAGCTGGATCTACAATATGGAACCTTAGCATGGCTTAAAAAGCATCTGTATGGATGAAGGACTGAAGGGACTCGGTGAGTTCCATGGTCAACTCGGCGAGTCCGATGAAGATTGTTGTGGGCTCGGCGAGTCAGATTAGTGAGTCGGCGAGTTGGCTAGGGTTTTCCCAACCTTTGGTCATGTATGAGCTTGGCGAGTTGCAAGGGGAAACTTGACGGGTTGGCCAAGGAGTTTACGGCCGCAAACCTTAGGAACTCGACGAGTCACTCCAGTTTTTCATATAATTAGTTTTTCATATAATTAGTTTTTCAGCTAACAGCTAGCTTTTCAGCTTGTACGCCAAACATAGCCTAGTCTGTTACACAATCACTTAAAGTCTTAAAGTTGCCATTTTAGTTGTCAAAAATGTATTATTTGCTTAAAAGTCACCGGTTTGTGAGTGGTTATTCTATAATAACACACATATTATGGTTATTTTTTAATTAACCAAATAAAAGATACTGATAAGTTTTATATATCAATTTCCAAACAACAAACAATGTCTTTCTTTTTGGACAATAATTGCAGGATTCGATTCTAAAAAAGTAAATAAAATCCCAACTTTAAGGATATTTATCAGAGCTTAGTTACTGGAGATCTTAGTTACTGGTTAAAAAGTAACACATTCATATGAAACAAACATTTAATTGAGGAATTTCATGAAACAATGTGGCGTTTGACCGTTTGTCTAAATGACTTATAATATCAAGTTGCCCTTAGCTCCTCAGTTGCCCTCCATTCTTCTTCAGCTTTATACAGCACAAAGGACAATAAACTAAAGAAAAAAACTAAAACAAAGATACCAAAACAATAACATAAACCCGGATAAGATGAAATTGTAGAGGTCGAATTTAGTTGTGAGGTGTCGAATCTTGTTGATAGCTTCGTTAGTTTGTAATCTTATTACAAGGGCATTTTAGTGTTCGAAGTCTAGTGTAACTAGTCCCTTGTATTTTTTTGTTCGCTTTCTGGTTCCCTATAAATAGGTGAATGGTACTAGAGTTAGATAATAATTTCGTTGTATTTTGTCTATTCACTATGTACTCTCTTGAAAGCATATTGAGCCAAACAGACATTATTTACATGGTGTGTTCTACGTTTATTAATTACTCTGATTATATTCTTTTCACTTGATTGATTTGCAACTATAGAAATAAGCGAACAAATTGCAGTAAAGCATCATAACTTTTTTCAAAAAAACTTGAATCACAACAAGCTAGGATTCATGATATAGTTCCATGACTACAACTACTCATGAGCATTAACAAAAGACAACATTGTCATCAAAATGACCATATCTATCACAAAAAGGAAAAAGGTTCCCGGTTTACCTTGTGTATGTAAATCATTTAAGTAGAAATTAACTCCATCCAAGATGAAGACATGAAGAAGCTTTTAGTTAAATATACATGAAAATATAAATTTAGAGTTCGGGATCAAAAAGGTTAAGAGTAGACTCCTGCTGAATATTATAATCAGCAAGAGTCCGCCCATTATCTAGTTCCTTCGCTTCAAATATAAGTCTCTGGTGATCAGCGGGAATACCCTATTTGTCCTTAATCTTTTCCTTCACATCTTCAACGGTGTACAACTTTTCCACTTCCAGAATGATGATCTTCCAGTTCCCTTTCAAATTAATCACAACATAAATCAGGATATCATATCCACCAAGCCTCAGAACCAGATCCAATGTAGACTCTTGTTGGATATTATAATCGGCCAAAGTTCTAACATCCTCAACGGTCTTTGCAGAAGTGACCAAACGTTGATGATGTGGTCGAATCCATTCAATGTCTTGAATCTTTGCCTTCGAAAAATCAATGGTCCCTGTAGCACCAAGAAAAGTCTTGATAGTCTTACCTGTCAAAGTCTTAACAAAAATATGATAACGACCTCCATACACCATCTCTACCATGTGCATTGTAGATTCATTCAGGATGTTATAATCACTAAAAGTTTTACCATCCTCTAGTCGCCTTCCATCACCGCGAAATACACGGTGTTCATGTATCGCCCCGATTCTCAGGTATTGACTTTTGATATAAGATTTTTCTTCGTTTCAAGGTCTACTCGACGAGTTGCTTGCCCGACTCGTCGAGTAGCAGTGGGTTGGTTCACGTGTTTGAGTGACCTACTCGCCGAGTCCAACTAGGGACTCGACGAGTAGGAGCTGGAGGATGAAACCCTAATTTTCGGGGTTTTGCACCCTATTTAAAGGATCATTGGCCTCCCCATCCTCCCTTTCACAGCCCCTTGATACTCCATAACCCTAACTCGTGTGAGTGTGCTCCATTGTGTGTCTTAAGCCTTGAAGAAGGATTTTTTGGTGAGAAAAGCTTGGGGAAACAAGTAGCTAGAAGCAAGGATCGTGTGGGAATCAGAGATCTACCTCAGTTGGCATCCTTTGGAAGGTATTAAGTCGTTATCTTAACCTCATTTCGTTCTAGATCTCTCTTGGGTGGATTTTAGGGCTTTTCTAGCATATTTGGAAGCCTTTCTTGTGTTTGAGCTAAGATCTGAAGTTGCAGCTTCAGATCTGAACTCTCTTGGGTCTCTTAGTCCATAAATCTTCTAGCTTTTACAAGAATGAGACTCTCCTAAGGTGTAAAACTCTTCTGCAAGCTTGGTTTTGTCATTTTGAGATTTTAGAGCTTTGCATGCACGTAAAGTTTGCAACTTTACATGATAAACATACCTTGGGCAGCTGGATCTACAATATGGAACCTTAACATGGCTTAAAAAGCATCTGTATGGATGAAGGACTGAAGGGAATCGGCGAGTTGCATGGTCAACTCGGCGAGTCCGATGAAGATTGTCGTGGGCTCGGTGAGTCAGATTAGTGACTCGGTGAGTTGGCTACGGTTTTCCCAACCTTTGGTCATGTTTGAGCTTGGCGAGTTGCAAGGGGAAACTTGACGATTCGGGCAAGGAGTTTACGGCCGCAAACCTTAGGAACTCGACGAGTCACTCCAGTGACTCGGCGAGTTGGCGAGTTATGCAAGGAACTCGGCGAGTAGCTGAGGGTACTCGACGAGTTGAGGTCAACATGGACTGTTGACCTTGACCAATGACTTTGACTTTGACAAACGGTTGACCAGTTGACTTCTGGGGACATTTTGGAAAATTGGAAATTTACAAGCATGGTTCTATGGTGGATATAGGTGGTGGAGTTTGTGCCGGCGATCTGAGAGTTGAGTTTATCATCGAGTCGACAGTGTGAGGTGAGTTATCCTCACTATACTAAGGGGTCTAAGGCACCAATGCCGGACCATTGGATACGATTCCCTAGCAGTTGGTAGTATGTTGAGTATGAGTTAGTGTTGCATATTAGTTGTTATGCCAGTTAGGTAGATCTGTAGGACTACCTGTAGTATCATGTGATTATCTGTATGTGCATTAGTTGTGTTATATGTCGACATATTATTTGAGATGGGTTGAGGTGATACTGCTTCGTGCGGTAACCAACAAACCCGGGAGCATTCCAGATACGAGCTAAGGGTGACTCATACTGTGAGCTC
The DNA here is from genome assembly GCF_052849685.1 of Lactuca virosa. NCBI lineage: Eukaryota > Viridiplantae > Streptophyta > Magnoliopsida > Asterales > Asteraceae > Lactuca > Lactuca virosa. The sequence continues at coordinate 207,851,008 of NC_136430.1, forward strand.
GGAGGCAATCCAGATGTGAGCTGTGGGCCCGGAAGGCAATCCAGACTCACACTGTAAAGCTGTGGACCCAGTATATGCTGTTATTTGTACATGTGTTATGTGCAGTGTATCGGTATTTTGGGGGAAACTCACTAAGCTATCAGGCTTACAGTTTTAGTTTATTGTTTCAGGTACATCAGGGGATCGCGACAAGGCAAAGGCATGATCGTACAACTCCTCATGTTTTGTTTATGTTTCTAGGAAAACTCTGATATAGACTATTTTGAAAACAAATCTGTAATAACTCTTGGTTTTAAATGTTTTGAAAAGTTTTAAATTGGCTTGAATTTTATGGGTGTTACAGTTCACGCAATGGAATCTGTTCTATGACCCAAATCTTCGCCTTCAAGTTATAAATTGTCTCCAAGATCTTCACCATCAGCCCAATGACCTTCCCTGTCAAAGTCTTCACAAAAATCTGAAAAACATCTCCTCCCCACCCCCAACCAAGAATAAGGTCCAATCTAGATTCTTTTTCGATGTTATGATCCCTCAAAGTTTTGTCATTCTTAAGCTTCTTTCCAACAGTGAACAAACGATGTTGATTCCATGGAAACCCCTCAACGGCCTGAATTTTTTCCTTCACATTACAAATGGTTTCCGAGGTCCCCACTACCAGCGTGATGGTCTTCCTTATCAAAGTCTTTATGAAAATTCGCATATCATCTTCAAACATCAGACTCAGGTGAAATGTAAATACTACTGGCATGTCATATTCTTTTAAAGTTCTAGGACTCTCGAGGTTCTTCCCAGCAATGATCAAAAGCTGATGATGCGGTGGAATCCCCTCTATATCCTGAATGTTGGCCTTCACTTTACCTATGGTATCAAGGCTTTCAACTTCAATAAATATGGTCTTCCCCATTCGCATTCTGACAAAGATCTGCATCCTGACACGAAGATGGAGGACGAGATGAAGGGTAGATTCCTTCTAGATATTGTAGTCTGAGATAGCTTTGTTATCTTCTAAGTTCTAACTACTTCCCGACGAAAATGAGTCTCTCCTGATCAGGAGGAATACCTTCTTTATACTGAATCCTGGCTTCCGATGAGAAGATCAATGAGTTTGGTTTCTTAAGTAATGAAGATGAAAAATGTGTGTATGTTAGATCTAGTGGGAGGATAGTTTTATTCCTTTTCTTATATGTCGATGATATTCTTTTAATAGGAAACGACATCCCAACATTGAATAGTGTAAAAGCATAGCTTGGGAAGAGTTTTGTTATGAAGGAATTGGGAGAAGCTACCTACATACTTGGTATCAAGATCTATAGGGATAGATCTAGGCGACTAATAGGACTTTGCCAAAACATATACTTAGATAAAATCTTAAAGAAATTCAAGATGGAAGAAACTAAGAAGGGATTTGTACCTATACAACGTGGCATGGTTTTGAGTAAAAACCAATTTCCTAATACTATTGAAGAACTAGACACAATGAGTTGAGTCCCATATGCCTTGGCTATAGGGTCGATCATGTACGCCATGATATGTACAAGGTCTGACGTCTCATACGCCATTAGTACGAGTCATTATCAAGCCAATCCAGGCGAAATTCATTCGACTGTAGTCATGAAAATTCTGAAGTATCTTAGGACGACTAATGATATGTTTTTGGTTTATGGTGGTAAGGAAGAGCTAAGTATAAAAGGATATGTAGATGCAAGTTTTCAAACTGACAGGGATAATTTCAGATCTCAGTCTCATTATGTATTCATGTTAAATGGAGGAGCGGTGACTTGGAGAAGTTCCAAGCAGGGGACTATAGTTAACTCAACTACAAAGTTAGAGTATATTGCAGCCAATGAAGAGGCCAAAGAAGTAGTGTGGCTCAAGAAGTTCATCAATGATTTGGGTGTTGTTCCTAGCATAGCCAAACCAGTTGAGATCTTCTATAATAACGAGGGTGCAGTTACTTTAGCTAAAGAACCTCGAGATCACAATCACACAAGGCATATTCAAAGAAAATTTCACTACATTAGGAAACTAGTTGAAGATGGAGACATCATTGTGAGCAGAGTACCATCAGAAGACAATCCAGTTGATTCGTTCACTAAACCATTGTTATAGATTAAGCATGATGCTCATACTAGGTTTATTGTCATTCGTTTTGCTAGTGAACTGGTTTGATTACATAATTTGTAGTTTGATCATATGGAACATATTGGATATTAAAAAATTTTGTTATTATTAATAATAAATTGTTATGCTTATTCATATTATCTATGTTCCTTCTTTTGCATGTTTAGAAGCACTTCCAGAATAATTTTATTATTCAAACTTCCACAGTCAATCCTACTCTTGGAATAGAGTAGTGAGTTAAGATTTCCATAGTATTGGTAGATTGTTCATAGGGATGAACATAGCATAGCCCTGCGACCAATACTAATGATTACTTGAAAATTGAGATTTAAAGTATTGGAGTAACCACACTAAAAGATCACTTCATGGGTCATGTCATAAGTAAATTAAGATGGATGAATTTTATATTCTTCAAATGCGGATACATGAGGTCTTGTTCTACAATATGTTATGTCTTGGTTTTACCCCAATGTTGTCCGTAACTGGCAGCCATACAGGGTTTGACTAGATATTTCATGAGGAATAGAATTGGCCTATGCAGTCAAAGTTTATTTGATCATTCTGCTAGAATTAGAGAATTATATATCTCTGGCCCCTCGTTGATTTGGTGTTGACAACAAATTCTTGGTCAAACTAAGATTGGGTTGATTAGATTTGACAATCAGTCTAGATGTCACCACAAGTCGGTATCGGGAAACATAATTATGAACCATGAGGTTGAACCTAGATCCATGTCTCTGGTTCATAATAAGATATCATGAAGATCAAAGGAATTTGAAGTTATCAGTCTTAGTGCTTAAGGACGTATGTAGGTATTTGAGTTGGATCATCACCCGATCTAAGGGTATATCCGCATCCGAAAGATAGGAAGTAAATGTGTGACCGAACACAGACTAAGAACGTGGATGTTCATCCAAGATGGGGACTCTGAAATGGCCTACGAAGGCCCGCCCATTTTTGACAAGGAAGGTCTTTTCAATGTACTTTTGTCCTTTGTACTAGCGGGTATCGAGGCTTGATCCTCTTATAAAAAGAAACACATAAACAACACTCCCAGGTATGAAAATTCGATAATCTATCTAATAACTTTTAAATACTGTTGTCTATTAATGCTAGAGAAAACTTCATCTTCACGATACTTACTTTCTCATCGGATAGGTTTCGGGGAAACCGGGATTCGCTTTGACCTGTTGTTATTGTTGTAACCATCTTAGAGGCATGGTTGTCCTCATCCACGACGAGCAAGGTGTAACCGGTTGCAACATTTGGCGCCATCCACCGGACTTCCTACTATAAGCCGTGGACGGAACCACAGTCACCCCAGATAAATCTAGCCCTATATGATAGATGTCAATGTTAGAAACAGGGAGCGCCCAACCAACTGCTAAGAATATGGAGATCAAAGCTTCTTATACAGAAAAGAACAAGCAGGAGTACGAGGCCTTTTGAAGATACTAGAAAAATAAGGAAGCAAAGAGAGTATATAAAGAAAGAAATGAGGAGTTCGTAACAGTGTAAACAACTGACACAAATACATTGGAAGATATGGATCAAGAAGAAGAGGACTCGAGTAGGAAAATAAAGAGGGTGGAACCCCTACAAAGCGAAAGCAAGCGCGAAAAGACTCATCGGACGAAGAATTCCCGGATTATCACAAGGAGTTTGCATCTTTAGATTTCAAATCTCCATTCTGAGACGAAATCAATCAAACTCATGTCTCGAGGAGGTTAAAGAGGCCGACGGTGGGGAGATACGAAGACACCACAGATCCTTACAACCAATTATCTAATTTTACATGGGTAATCTGAACTATACCCATGAATAGGAATCTATGGTGCATATTCTTCACAGGAACGCTCGACGGGTCGGTAAGGTACTGGCCGGAAAGTTTGCCACCAAAAAGTGTTGCAAGTTACGAGCACTTGTGTAAAAATTTCACCACGAGCTTCATCCAAAAGAGACGGTTTCAATAGGAAGCACAACTCATGCTTATCGGCAACGGGAATGCGAAACTAACGTCGCCTATTTGGAAAGATTCATGGAAGCATGTACCCAGGTCTCCACCCATGACGATCCCATGATAAATGTTTCCTTAACCTATGGCCTCATAAATGTACTTTTGTTCATAAAACTCCAAGGGCGAGAGTTCAAAAGCATATAAGAGTTGCTAGAAAAGGTCAATAGGTTTATCCGGCTAGAAAGCATATGCCTTGAAAAAAGTACGACGGACAGGAGGCGGTATCATGCTAGACTACCGCCACATGAGAAGATAAGTGCTTACTCCCCCAGAGTACAACCTAGACCATGGATAAGTAGGAGGTACATAAAGGACTGTGGTTTGGAAAACGTTTTCCGCCAATAAAAAAAGAACCAATCAGGCCCCTAAAGAATGGAAGAAGCGTAGATACCCTAGGGACCCAATGCAATATTGTGAATTTCACAAATGTAAGGGCACTTTCACCCCTTTAATAGCTTTTAATTAAACTTTTACCTTCTACTTTTTAAAATAACATTTTCATCCCTATAATTTATAAAATATCAATTTTATCCTCTTAACTTTAAAACTTTTATAATATATCTTTCTATCTTTTTTATTTTCTAAATTTTTGTGTTTATCCTCCATAGTATATAAAGTTTGACTTTTTTCCTATCCACTGATACTTTTTATTCCTCTACTTTGTAAAATTACATTTTCCAGCCGTCTATTTTTTAAAATATAGTATTTACACATCAACTTTGAAATTTATAAAATGTCATTTTAATCTCTTCTATTTTTTAAACTTTCGTGTTTATTTCCGTAATATATATAATCTGATTTTTCTACAGTTACCACACTTCAATTTTATAATGTCACTTTCACACCCTCGGATTTGGACTTTATCACATTCGTTAACTTTAAAAATAAAAAAAAACTAATTTGTTACATTTTTATGTATATGCCGATATAAATTTGAGATTATCAACATTTCAACGTAAATTTACAACTTTCCTTCAGTAATTAAAAATAAATTACTTTATTTTATATGTATATGTGAGTATAAATTCAAAATTTTCTATGTTTTTTTGTAATTTTTTTTTCTATGGTTTACTGAATATATTTATGTACGTTTCCTGTATGACTGAGATCACATATAATACAGTTTTTTATTATTTTATCTTCCATTGGTTAACTTAAAAAATAAGTAATATTATATACTTATGGTGGCCCATACTTTTGTTTTTCCTCGGTTTTATTTTCTTGTTTTTTATTTGATTCACCCCTCAACTTTCTACCTACCTACATTTTCCACCCATATTTTGAAAAATAAAGCTTTCTTCTCCTTTACTTTTTTTACAATATGGCTTCTACCTTATAAACTATGATGTCTTTAAAATATTACTTTCATCCCCTTTAGTTTTCACAATCTACTTTTTAAAATGTTATTTTTTACCCTTTAACTTTGAACCTTCTACAATGTTATTTTCACCATTTATTTTTTAAACTTCCGTGTTTAACTATATTGTAGAGTTGTAGCTAATTATTGTATGTTGATACCGTTTACTTTTTAAAATGTTTTTTACCCTTTAACTTTGAACCTTCTACAATGTTACTTTCACCCCCCCCCCCCCCTCCCCCCCTCATTTTTTAAACTTCTGTTATTAACTACATCCTAAAATTGTAGCTAATCATTATACGTTGGTAATTCCTGAAACTGAATTTTTGAATGTATGAATGTACATAACTTTTCCTATATAATATGGTATGGTGTCAGTAGTATCGTCAGGCGTATATTCTCAAAGGAAATGAAAATAGAAACAACTTTTTCGTCTGTTTCAACATTCTTGAATGTTTAGATGTATATAATTTTTTCTACATGTGTTTGTAGTGTCGGAAGACGCATATACTCAAAAGAAATGAAAATAGAAAGAACCTTTTCGTCCACTTACAAAAAAATAACGACAAACTTTCTACTACTACTTAAATCTATTACTGCCGCCGCAACTGGCGCTAGGTAAATTACTAGTTCATTATAAACAGTAAAACTGCACAAATGGTCCCTGTGGTTAGCTGAAAATTGTCACTTTGGTCCAAAAAAGTTTGGACTAGCACCAGAGGTCCAAACTTTTCATTTTGTTGCGAGTTTGGTCAAATTTTCTTTGAACTTTTTTATAATGACGATTTTGTCCTTTGTTTTTTCTTCTTTTGATTTTTTTATTATAGAAATCAAAAAAGGGAAACAAGAAAATACTCCCTCCTTTCTCTCTCTCTCTCTCTCTCTCTCTCTCTCTCTCTCTCTCTCTCTCTCTCTCTCTCTCTTCTTTTATTCTTCTTTCTTCACCTGATCTGTATATCTTATCCTAAAAAAAATGAAATTCTCAATGACCAGTTTTTGTTAAGCTTCTGATTTAAATCATAAATTTCCGACACCCTTATTATTTCCACTTTCTACTTTGCAGATCTTCAAGATCTCTGTTAATCGTTTCATCGTTTCATCTAGGGAGCTGTGAAGACTGAGGAAGCTGGAGAACTTTTAACAACCAGTTTATAAAGACGATCTTTAGCTTTGTTGCTGCATAAGAAGATTCCCAGTTGAATCCTTTAGAATACGAAGAACATCGCCCACTACGTACCCCTTCATCTGTCTACATCTCTCTCCTTCTCTTCGAGCCGCCCTTTTCGTTTCCTGAAATCCTAACACCGCCTCCTACTCATTTCAAGATCTGTAAGAACGAGTCTAGATTAGGGTTTCATTTTGGTTTCAAGATCTGAAACTCTGTCACCACCATTATCCTGGTGAATGTTTACGAAACCCTAGCAATATCGTCGGAGGTGAAGAAGGTGTAGACGATGACGTATATATGCAGATGGCGGACCTTCGATCTTCTTATTTATCTTCAATCTTTTGATGCGTCTGACCACCTCCACACTATCAGATATGTGAGAGAGGTGGTGTTCCACCTCATATAAGAGAAAGAGAAAGAGAGAGAGAAGAAAGAGAAGAAGAAGAAGAAGAAGAAGAAGAAGAAGAAGAAGAACAAGAAATGGTGTTATTGTAGGATCTATGATGACAGTGTTGTTTTACAGATGTAAGTGTTGACCGGTGGTGTCGTTGTAACACCCGTTTATTTATTAGTTAAATAAATAAATTAGTGAACGAGTGGTAGCCTAAAATAAATAATTATATATGCAGAGTGTGGTTTCAAGGAGTAAATTGGCATAATTTAGTAATTGATGGTTAAAAGTGTAAGTTCCGGATTGGTTTTGTAAATATTTATGAAGGTAGGGACCACTTGGTACATTATTGGGACTTAAGATGGTTAGATTATGAGAAGTAAGGGCTAAATGGTAAATTTCGGACTCTATTTGTAAAGATTTTACAAGATGGGGGCTGTTTAGTAAAATCCGGACTTAGTTTGCAAAGAAATTCAAGGGGCAGGGTTTAAAGGGTAAATATGGGGCCTATTTCGAAAATAATTATGAAGAGAGGGGCCGATAGTGTTAAAATGGGAAGAAGTTTGAAGGGACTCGGGTACGCCTCATGCAGCCTCCATATATATACTTGGTGCATAAGAAACCCTAAACCTAGCAAAACCCTTCCAGCCCTCACCCCTTATGTCTCCCTCCACACCAGCCGCCACCCCTCCTTCACTCACCTCCGGCGTCGCCTTCGTAACACTCCAGTGAGCCAAGAGCGACTGCCATCACGACTCCGACGAAGGGATCGAAACTCGACATCGTGGCTGATGTCGTTTTCTCAACCGCTGTCGACGACGACGAAGCCGGAGGCCGCTGTCGCCGTCGTTTGGTTCTTCCTCCACTGCTCCCGGCGACAGATCTCCTCTCCTTTTCGCTCCGTTCTCATGTTGCATCCCAAGCCACCGGTCGCCGCTGTTTCGCCATCCTCGTGCCCTTCTCCAGCCGCCTCGCTGCTAGACTCGATGTCGCGGATAACCGTGGATGTCGCCGCTGCCACCGTCGGACGTTATGTTGCTATGGCCGCCATCGCTGAGAGCCACCAGGTGGGTGGGTAAACCTTTGAATGGATTCGTTACTGCTGCGTGGTCGTGAGCAACCGGAAACCCTCGGGAGCAGGAAGGAAATTCATCGCAGCCACCTGTTGCCGCCTTGCGCCACCACCGGCCAACATAGGGTGGCTGTGTGTGTGTTTATGTTGTTTAGTGTATGTGTTTATTTTGAGTTTCAGCATTGTAAAGTGTAAATTACAAATTGAATAATGGAAAGAAACTAAAAACCACCACCTTAGGGTGGTGGCTGCCGCCACCGGCCGCCGTGTCGGGTGGCAGTGTGCCTTGTTGGATCGTGACTCCTTTGGAATGTTTAGACAAAGGGACTAAGAAACCCTAATGGGCCCAATGATGCTTAATGGGCTTAATAAACCCTAATGGGCCCAATGAAGCTTATTGGACCTAAAAGCCCAAACAGATGACCAATGAGTCTAATGAACTTTAATTGATCAAAGGACATATCAATTGGGCCTATTGGGATAAGATGGAGTTGGAAACCCTAATTAGGGTTTAGAAAAACCCTAATATTGGATTTATGGGCTTGGACTTATTGAGACCCACTTTTGGGCCATTGGAATAATGGAATTGTGTGATTAAGCCCAATCACACCATATGACTTATTTAGAAGAATGATGGACTTAATGGATTAAGTCCTTAATGGGTTAAGTGAGAAACACTTCACCCTAATCGTTATTTTATGTGAAACCTTAATTTCACATAGGTGTATTGTTGGGCCTTCTATTGGGCCTTGATGATTGCGTTATTAATGGGTCATCCAAAGTCAAGCAAATTGACTAGAATATTTAATGGGCCTAGGGTAAGGCCCATGTAAGGGGTTTGGGCCCAATTTGAAAAACTGGGCCATAGATGGGCCATAATTTGGGCCTTAATGGTTATATGATTTTGGGCCATAGAATGTCGAATGTTGGACTGGACTTTTGGTTGGGCCTCAGAATGAGACCATGTGAAGGTTTGGGCCCAATTTGGAAAATTGGGCCATATGTTGGGCTTTGAGCCATAGTTGGACTTTTGGGCTTTGGATTGGGCCTTGGGCTTGAATAAAGCCTAGCACAGGGTAATGTAGTAATTATCCAAAGTATGTACTTATGGTTATGTAGTGGAACCCAATTATTAATTGGGTGTTATTTTGGTGTTGACAGTTCCGGAATCTGTCAGCCAGCAGCTGGGGTTGAGTCGACGGGACTTTAGCAGTGTGGGATTGTGTCTACGGTACTTCAGCAGTGTGAGGTGAGTTACCTTCCAGTAGCGGTGGGTCTACGGCCACAATACCGACCCACCAGTAGGAGTTGTATGTTAGATGATTGTCTTTGTGATATTCATCTAGGGTTGCTACTACCTGATATGTTATATGCTGGCATGATATGTTATATATGATAGTGATAGTAGGGGGAGAATAGTCCCCAAGTTCGGTTGCTAGGACCGAAGGGTAGGTCGGGCACCCCAGATATGTCTGACAGTATGTTATGATATGTTTATATGCTGGCATGATATGTTATATGTGATAGTAGTAGTAGGAGGGGAATAGTCCCCAAGTTCGTTGTTAGGACCGAAGGGTAGTTCGAACACCCCAGATATGTCTGATAGTATGTTTATGTTATGATATATGTGATAGTAGTAGTAGGGGTGGAATAGTCCCCGAGGTTCGGTTGTTAGGACCGACGGGTAGGTCAGCACCCCAGAATGGCTTGACACGGGTATGTCAGCACCCCAGAATGGCTTGATACAGGTAGGTCAGCACCCAAGAAAGGCTTGACATGGGTTTGTCAGCACCCCAGAATGGCTTGACATGGGTAGGTCGGCACCCCAAAATAGCCGGACCGGGTAGGTCGGGCACCCCAGAATTTCCTGGCAGTATGTATGATATGTGATTGTATGGTATGTGGTATGATGGGGGAACTCACTAAGCTTCGTGCTTATGGTTTACAGTTTTGGTTTCAGGTACTCGTTTTCAAAGGAAAGGAGTCGGCTCGATCGCAGCGCATCACACTATGGTTTTCCGCATATGAGATCTTTGGGATTACACTCTGATATTGTTTTTTTTAATAACATGTTTTGATTATTTCTACTTTGGTTTTGGCATGCCATGATATTATGGATGTTTTATTATACTGTTGGTTTTATAATAACGTATTTAAAAATGAAATTTTTGGCCTTGAAAATTGGGATGTTACAAGTTGGTATCAGAGCCTTGGTTTGAGGGATTCGGACATACTCTCGGGTGTGTCTGAACTCAAACTAAGGGCTTGGTATGAAAATTTCCAAAAGTAAAACCATTTTATAAAAAGGAGTTGAAAAGAGAAAAGAACTTTGAGAAAAACAAAGTGTGTGATGTGTGCAATCAGCCGAGCTCAAGTAAGTTTTTCCCCAAGATACCCATACATGTTATGTTATGGTATGATATGATATGATTATGAGAATTGCATGCTAGATTAGGGCTAAGGATCTAGGAGGATGCCTTATATGCCTATTGTATGTGCTTGTAGACTTGCATGCTAGTACTGACCAGTCAGTAATAGGATAGCATGTTTAGGTTATGCCTGATTGTATGAGTCTTTGAATTGCATGTACAGATTCCTGATTAGAGGATAGAATGATTTGATTGGAATATGATGGTTAGATTTCCCATTGTCTGAATGTTGCTTGCTTTGTGCTTTGTGGGACTCTTAGTAATGTGAGCTAACTATTAAGTGAATATGCTAAGTCATATGGGACACAGGCCGGATAATCTCAGAGTGAGGGACTTGGCCCTATTGCGCAGCTCTTGTCTGAGTCCAACCGTTCTAGGGATGGGTCTCTTACTCGAAGGATTATCTGATCTCTGTTGCATGTGGCTATATTCATGAGGTAGCTAGTGACATTATTGGGAATCTTTCAGCAGCTGAGGAGTGGGTGAGTTCGAGAACCTAGGAAAGCCTAGGATACGTTTCAGTGGGTTAGTAGTGAGGTTCAGTGAGAATTGGGTGTACCAATTGAGGAAGTGACTTGGAGGATCCAGGAGGATTGCTGAGGAAAGTATGGATGGGTGTGGAAGATAGTATTGGGCCCGTACTACTGAAAGCACATGATCCATACTCGAATCGGTGAGAGTCTTGGAGAATCTGAGAAGCTTCGGGGAGAAGTTTGTGACCCGGTTTGGGGATAGAGGATGTTCCAGTGTTGCAGCTTGGCCATTGGCAAGCGAGCTAGTGAGCGTGACAAGGTGTCAGACCCTAAAGGATATGATTTCCAAGAGTTGCAGATGTGAGATCGATTTGGAGCACCCTGGAAAGAGAGGGTTGTGCCAGGTGCGTATAGTAGAGGGTTCCGGGAAGAGACCCATGACTTCCGATCATCGGGTGAAAGGCCAGTAGGGCCTGAGTCAGTGCAGCGCATACGAGAAAGTACACGAGGGAGTTTGTCACTCCAAGGGTTTAGGCTGCTACAGGTGTGGCAGGGTTGATCATGTCAGCTGGAGGTGACTAGGATTCCTCCAGATGTTGCGGGTATGTCATCTTTTACTGTTACTACATGGATGTTGGGAATACGTGTCGCGTTGGAATTGTGAGCAAGTTTGGATAAGTCGGATCTCAGGTCGGTTTTCTGCTAGTGTTCGGGTTATCAAGGATCATATATGCCATCATGCATGACAAAAGGTCCTTGATGAACCCACAGAGGGATGCATCTTGCGGAGTGGGTTCCCCGTGTACCGTTATCATTTCAGATCTTTGTCGGGATCTACGCAGGAGTATTATTTAGAGGATAATCGGTCAGGGTTGGAGTGATGGTTCTCCAGTGAAGTCAGCGTTCAGGGGTTCTATCATTGTTCAGGTGTGGTCGACAATTGTCTATGGATGAACTTTGGAGTTCAAGGCACTACCGTTTCTAGGACAGGACTGGTAACATGAAGAGGGTCGTGTCAGTTGCGGGTGTTAGGTGCATAAGTGGTTGGTCATCGGATGTTCATGAGAATTGTATTTTCGCATGGACTGTGTTCGGTAAGAGTTCAGTGGTACTGCAAGATTGGAAGTAGGAACGAGGATTCATCAGCCAGAGTGAAGATTAAGGTCTTCAGTGGACAGCCTGGGAGATGAATTGAGGTGTCAGAATGGACCAGATTTCAAGAGTACTCTTCAAGATTTCAGAGGATGGGTGATCTTAAGGTTTAATCGGTGATTAAACGCTAACATTGGTAAGCACAGGTTGTCATCAGTGGGATATTAGAAAGCGAGACGGATTGGTAATCCTTCAATTCTCGCATGCCGTGAAGACTTAGTTGAATCTAAGTGGGGGAGAGACTTTTTATGAGGTTCTCCAAATGTGAGTTCTGGTTGTGCGGGGTGCAATCTCTTGGCCACCTTGTCAACCAGAAGGGTATTCTAGTTTATCCGGCCAAGATAGAGGTCGTGATGCAGTGGGAGATTCCGAGGTCTCCATCTGAGATTCGGAGTCCCCTGGGTCTAGCGGGTTATTATCGGAGATTTATATAGGATTTCTCTGAGATTGCGGTTCCTTTCATCCGACTGACCAAGGAGTCGCTGGCCTTTCGTTGGGGGCCTGAGCAGCAGGCAGCCTTCGAAACTCTCAGACAGCGGTTGTGCGAGGCACCGATTCTCACCCTGCCAAAGGGTGTAGATGATTTCGTGGTTTACTGTGACGTTTTGATCACGGGCATGGGTACGGTACTGATATAATGGGGTCACGTGATAGCAGGTTTCGGGAACCAGGTTAGAGTTCCGGTTAGGACTCGAGTTCAGTTGAGGGTTAGGTCGAGTGCGTGTTCGACCAGGTTGGGAAAGTGTTGTAAGACTACGGGGGTAGCCGTAGCATTCACTAGCAGTCGGAATGGTATGGAGAGTGTTGTGAGTCTGCGGGTGTAGCCGTAGCATTCACTAGCAGTTAGATAGTGTGAGGAGTGTTGTAAGTCTGCGGGTGTAGCTGTAGCATTCACCAGGTTAGCGGATAATGCTAGAGTGTTGTAAGTCTGCGGGTGTAGCCGTAGCATTCACTGGGTTGGTAGATAGCATGAGCGCGTTGTTAGGACGCGAAAGGAACAGGAGTACACACCAGTCAGGTGTAGCAGTGAGGGCGTGGCAAATCCACGGATTGGTTTATGGATTTCCCTAGAGGAAGGTTAAGCCAGTGATAAGACTGTAGGAACGTCACTATAGTTATGAGATCAGGGAAGCAATGGACTGCTTAAGGTCATTTGTGATATAAGGCTACCATCGGTTAGGTGACAATCACTTTTAGCCTTGGATTTGGTGACGTCAGGATTTGACGCATGGACCTGACCAGTTAGATCGGAAGGTTATTAGAGCCTCAGTGGCATGATAACTAGTGGCAACTAGTTCAAGAGAGGGATTTCTTTCGAAAGTCGTGTGAGGCGACTAAGTGGGAGCCCTTTCGGCTCGGCGACCGGGCCAGAAACCGATATTTCAGATGACTGACGGATGAATTGAGACCAGGAAGGTCTCGAGAGATTTTGGGAAGCATCTATGTAGTAGCATACTACTTCAGGCAGTTCAGTGATTAAGCAGTTTCAGCGTTTGGGCAGTGTTAGCATTTGTGCTTCAGGTTGCGAGTACGGACAGAATAGCTAGATGATTTGGGGAGTGACAAGTCACTCACAGCAGGAGTATCTGATCCTTGGATAAGTATAAGTGGTCTGCAAGGATAATTGGGTCTGTGACCCTGTTTTATAGTGGGAACCTCGAGTTGTCAGAATTTGGGTAGTTAGTTGAGGGATAAGCAGACTAGTACCATCTATAATGATTCGGTATGAGTGGTCTGTCTGGGATTCACACCATCTCGATACAACAGATTTCCGACGCAGTAGATGTTGTCTTGTCGCGAGGAATTCGTTCACCTGTGGATTTTAAGGCTTTGCGAAGATTGGTTACGGCTACCCTAGGAAGGCTAGGGTGTGCCCAAGACGGTGATCATGTTACTAGAAGTGGTTTGGCATATAAGAAGTAGTAAGGAGTGATTTCGAGGACGAAATCTAATTTAAGTGGGGGAGAGTTGTAACACCCGTTTATTTATTAGTTAAATAAATAAATTAGTGAACGAGTGGCAACCTAAAATAAATAATTATATATGCAGAGTGTGGTTTCAAGGAGTAAATTGGCATAATTTAATAATTGATGGTTAAAAGTGTAAGTTCCGGATTGGTTTTGTAAATATTTATGAAGGTAGGGACCACTTGGTACATTATTGGGACTTAAGATGGTTAGATTATGAGAAGTAAGGGCTAAATGGTAAATTTCGGACTCTATTTGTAAAGATTTTAGAAGATGGGGGCTGTTTAGTAAAATCCGGACTTAGTTTGCAAAGAAATTCAAGGGGCAGGGTTTAAAGGGGAAATATAGGGCCTATTTCGAAAATAATTATGAAGAGAGGGGCCGATAGTGTTAAAATGGGAAGAAGTTTGAAGGGACTCGGGTACGCCTCATGCAGCCTCCATATATATACTTGGTGCATAAGAAACCCTAAACCTAGAAAAACCCTTCCAGCCGTCACCCCTTATGCCTCCCTCCACACCAACCGTCACCCCTTATGCCTCCCTCCACACCAGCCGCCACCCCTTCTTCACTCACCTCCGGAGTCGCCTCTGTAACACTCCAGTGAGCCAAGAGCGACTGCCATCACGACTCCGATGAAGGGATCGAAGCTCGACATCGTGGCTGATGTCGTTTTCTCAACCACCGCCGCCGACGACGAAGCCGGAGGCCGCTGTCGCCGTCGTTTGGTTCTTCCTCCACTGCTCCCGGCGACAGATCTCCTCTTATTTCCGCTCCGTTCTCATGTTGCATCCCAAGCCACCGGTCGCCGCTGTTTCGCCATCCTCGTGCCCTTCTCCAGCCGCCTCGTTGCTAGACTCGATGTCGCGGATAACCGCGGCTGTCGCCGCCTTTCGCGCCGCTGCCACCGTCGGACGTTATGTTGCTATGGCCGCCATCGTCGAGAGCCACCAGGTGGGTGGCTAAACCATTGAACGGATTCATTACTGCTGCGTGGTCGTGAGCAACCGGAAACCCTCGGGAGCGGGAAGGAAATTCATCGCAGCCACCTGCTGCCGCCATGCGCCACCTGTTGCCGCCTTGCGCCACCACCGGCCACCATAGGGTGGCTGTGTATGTTTATGTTGTTTAGTGTATGTGTTTATTTTGAGTTTCAGCATTGTAAAGTGTAAATTACAAATTGAATAATGGAAAGAAACTAAAAACCACCACCTTAGGGTGGTGCCTGTCGCCTTCTGCCGCCACCGGCCGCCGTGTCGGGTGGCGATGTGCCTTGTTGGATCGTGACTCCTTTGGAATGTTTGGACAAAGGGACTAAGAAACCCTAATGGGCCCAATGAGGCTTAATGGGCTTAATAAACCCTAATGGGCCTAATGAAGCTTAATGGACCTAAAAGCCCAAACAGATGACCAATGAGTCTAATGAACCTTAATTGATCAAAGGACATATCAATTGGGCCTATTGGGCTAAGATGGGGTTGGAAACCCTAATTAGGGTTTAGAAAAACCCTAATATTAGATTTATGGGCTTGGACTTATTGAGGCCCACTTTTGGGCCATTGGAATAATGGAATTGTGTGATTAAGCCCAATCACACCATATAACTTATTTAGAAGAATGATGGACTTAATGGATTAAGTCCTTAATGGGTTAAGTGAGAAACACTTAATCCTAATCGTCATTTTATGTGAAACCCTAATTTCACATGGGTGTATTGTTGGGCCTTCTATTGGGCCTTGATGATTGCGTTATTAATGGGCCATCCAAAGTCAAGCAAATTGACTAGAATATTTAATGGGCCTAGGGTAAGGCCCATGTAAGGGGTTTGGGCCCAATTTGGAAAATTGGGCCATAGATGGGCCATAGTTTGGGCCTTAATGGTTATATGATTTTGGGCCATAGAATGTCGAATGTTGGACTGGACTTTTGGTTGGGCCTCAGAATGAGACCATGTGAAGGTTTGGGCCCAATTTGGAAAATCGGGCCATATGTTGGGCTTTGAGCCATAGTTGGACTTTTGGGCTTTGGATTGGGCCTTGGGCTTGAATAAAGCCTAGCACGGGGTAATGTAGTAATTATCCAAAGTATGTACTTATGGTTATGTAGTGGAACCCAATTATTAATTGGGTGTTATTTTGGTGTTGACAGTTCGGGAATCTGTCAGCCAGCAGCTGGGGTTGAGTCTGCGGGACTTCAGCAGTGTGGTATTGTGTCTACGGTACTTCAGCAGTGTGAGGTGAGTTACCTTCCAGTAGCGGTGGGTCTACGGCCACAATGCCGACCCACCAGTAGGAGTTGTATGTTAGATGATTGTCTTTGTGATATTCATCTAGGTTTGCTACTACCTGATATGTTATATGCTGGCATGATATGTTATATGTGATAGTGATAGTAGGGGGAGAATAGTCCCCAAGTTCGGTTGCTAGGACCGAAGGGTAGGTCGGGCACCCCAGATATGTTTGACAGTATGTTATGATATGTTTATATGCTGGCATGATATGTTATATGTGATAGTGGTAGTAGGAGGGGAATAGTCCCCAAGTTCGGTTGTTAGGACCGAAGGGTAGTTCAGACACCCCAAATATGTCTGATAGTATGTTTATGTTATGATATATGTGATAGTAGTAGTAGGGGTGGAATAGTCCCCGAGGTTCGGTTGTTAGGACCGACGGGTAGGTCAGCACCCCAGAATGGCTTGACACGGGTAGGTCAGCACCCCATAATGGCTTGATACGGGTAGGTCAGCACCCAAGAAAGGCTTGACATGGGTTTGTCAGCACCCCAGAATGGCTTGACATAGGTAGGTCGGCACCCCAGAATGGCCGGACCAGGTAGGTCGGGCACCCCAGAATTGCATGGCAGTATGTATGTTATGTGATTGTATGGTATGTGGTATAATGGGGGAACTCACTAAGCTTCGTGCTTACGGTTTACAGTTTTGGTTTCAGGTACTCGTTTTCAAAGGAAAGGAGCCGGCTCGATCGCAGCGCATCACACTATGGTTTTCCGCATATGAGATCTTTGGGATTACACTCTGATATTGTTTTTTTTAATAACATGTTTTGATTATTTCTACTTTGGTTTTGGCATGCCATGATATTATGGATGTTTTATTATACTGTTGGTTTTATAATAACGTATTTAAAAATGTAATTTTTGGCCTTGAAAATTGGGATGTTACAGTCGTAGTGGTGGTGGTTGTTATGTTGGCCAGTGTCGGTGGTTGTATTGTTGACTGATGATGGTGGCGTTGATGAAGGGGTATAAGGTGGAGAGAGAGAGAGAGTATTTTCTTTTTCATTTTTTTTTATTTATGTAATAAAAAATTGAAAAAAAGAAAATACAACGGCAAAATCGTCATTATAAAAAAGTTCAAAGCAAATTGGACCAAACTCGCAACAAAATGAAAAGTTTGGACCTCTAGTGCTAGTCCAAACTTTTTTGGACTAAAGTGACAATTTTCAGCTAACCATAGGGACCATTTGTGCACTTTACTCATGTAGATATTTTTTTTCTTTAGCCATTGGTCTATTCATTTTTCGTTCCTTACATTCAAACCAAGCCCATCGATCAAAACCCTCATTATTCACTCTCAATCTTCACGGCGGCATGCAGATCTTCGTCAAAACCCTCGCGGGAAAGACCATTACCTTGGAGGTCGATAGTTCGGATATCATTGATAACATCAAAGCCGAGATTCATGACAAGAAAGGTATTCGACCTGATCAGCAGAGGCTCATTTTCACCGGAAAGCAGTTGGAAGATGGCAAAACCCTAGCGGACTACGATATTCAGAGGGAATCGACCCTTCATCTCATCCTCCGTCTCCGTGGTGGAATGCAGATATTTATCAAAACGTTAACGGGAAAAACGATCACCCTGGACGTTGAAACTTCTGATACGATTTACAATCTTAAGGCTAAGATACAAAAAAAGGAAGGGATCCCTCCAGATCAGCAGAGGCTTATCTTTTCCGGCAAACAGCTAGAAGATGGGCGTACTCTTGCTGATTACAGTATTCAGAAGGAATCCACGTTGCATCTCGTCCTCCGTCTTCGTGGCGGGATGCAAATCTTTGTCAGAACGCCAATGGGCAAGACCATTACTTTGGAAGTTAACAGCTCGGAGACAATTGGTAAAATGAAGTCGAAGATTGAGGAAATAGAGTGGATTGAACCGCAACATCAGCTTTTGACCATGGAAGAGAAGGCCCTCGAGGGTTCTAGAACTTTGGCTGATTATAATATCGAAAAAGAATCTACATTGCACTTGAGTCTTTGGTTGAGAGGAGATATGCGGATTTTTGTTAAGACTTTGACAGGGGAGACTATCTCATTGGTGGTGGACAGCTCTGAGACCATTGGTAATGTGAAGAAAAAGATTCGTAAGATAGATGGGACTCCAATTTCTCGATATAGTTTGATCATTGCTGGAAAGAACCTAGACGATGGTAGAACTTTGAGAGATCAAAACATCCAAAACGGATCTACATTGCACACGACTCTGAGGTTTAAAGCAGGAGGTGAGATGCAGATTTTTGTTTGGACTTTGACAGGTAAGACCATCTCACTAGTGGTGCACAAGCATGAAAACATTGGTGATGTGAAAGAAATGATTCAGGAAAGAGAGGGGATTCTACCTTGTCAACAGCGGTTGATTTTTAAAGGAAGTCAACTCGATGATGGTACAACTTTGGCCGATCATAACATCAAAAAATAAATCTACATTGCACTTGATTGTGAGACTGCTAGGAGGCATTTTTCAGATTTTAATTAAGACATTTAAAGGAAAGATCATCACGCTGGAGGTGAACAACTCGCAGACAATTGGTGATGTGAAAGCAAAGATTCAGGAGAAAGAGGGTATTCCATGGCGTCAACGGCTTTTGATCATTGATGGAAAGATCCTAGAGGATGATAAAACTTGGGAGGATCATAACATCCAACATCGGTCTAGATTGGAACTGGTTGTGAGGTTGGGAGGAGATACTACGCCAATTTTTGTTAAGACTTTGACTGGGAAGACCATCAAGCTGGAGATGGAGAGATCAGAGGACATTGATACTGTGAAGTCAAAGATTCAGGAAATAGAGGGGATTCCGCATCAGCAACGTTTGACCATTGCTGGAAAGAACCTTAAAGATGATGTAACTTTGAAGGATTATAACATCAAACAAGGATCAACATTGGATCTGTTTATGAGGTTGGGAAAAGGTAATATGCGGATTTTTGTTAAGATTTTGACATGGAAAACCATCAGCCTGGAGGTGGAAAGCTCGGACACTATTGATAGTTTGATGGAAATGATTGAGGAGAAAGAGGGAATTCCAGTTGATCAGCAGGAGCTTATATTTGATGGGAAGAAACTAGATGGGTGGACTTTGGCTGATAATAATATTGAGCAGGATTCTACTCTGAACCTTCTCCTGCGAGTAAGTGTAGGTGGTCAATCATGAAAACAATGTATCTTCATTGTGCATTGTGTTAATGATACCAAACTCTGAATCTGGGAGATAATTTACTGGAAACTTTTTCATATTGGTGGAAACTAGTTTAGTATGTGTGATTAGATATGTTGATACTAACGATATTGCTGGCTGTATTTCTTGTTGGTGCTCTTGCATAGTTGTAGTTATGGAACCTTTATTTTGTATACAAAGGTATGATGCTTGACTGCAATGTGTCAATGTGTTACTGTTATTGGTGTATTATTTGGTTATTGTTTTTCATAACATTGGTTGTGTTGCATGAAGCTGAAGAAGAAAGGAGAGCGACTGAGGGGCAAAGGATGGATGAAATTCAGTGAAGTTTTTCTTTATTCTTCTCAATATTACAGGCCATTTAGATGAACACATAGTGTTTGATAAAAGTCCCAGGGAAATGTGTATTTGCCATATGAATGAGCTACTATGTAACCAGTTAGAAGAGGGTTAATCACAAAACTAACATATTAGGTGTGTTATCATAAGAAAAACCACTCATAGACTCACCTTTTAAGCTAATAATACATGTTTGACAACTAAAATTGCAACTTTAGGTGATTGGGTAAGGGACTAAGGGTAAGTAGATACTTTAGGTGTTCTGTTGCTTCTTCTTATTGGTATATTTTGAGAACTAAAATACAAACTCTAAATGTAATGAGTTTCGCATTATATTTTGATATTGTAATGTATGTGAACTAGATTATCACCCGCGTTAAACGCGGGGGAAATGCATAAAAAACATAGAATTGTATAAAGATATTGCACAATATTTATCAAAAACAATTATGATTATTGATGTTATTGAAATATGTATAAAAAACATTGAAATTGGTAAATATCTATAATCGTTGAAGGACCTCTTTGTAGACAATATGTTTTGTTTTATTAGTTGAACGAATTTCTTTGTCATAAATGAAATCTTAGTTGCTAATTCATGTCAACACATGTCATTTCAACATTGTAATTTAAGTTCTTTTCATAATAAGACAATGTACTTTAGAGAATCTACTCAAATTAAAGCATACTTTCGTTTTTTTCATACCTAGATAG
Organism: Lactuca virosa; assembly: GCF_052849685.1. Classification (NCBI taxonomy): domain Eukaryota; kingdom Viridiplantae; phylum Streptophyta; class Magnoliopsida; order Asterales; family Asteraceae; genus Lactuca; species Lactuca virosa. The sequence continues at coordinate 207,871,687 of NC_136430.1, forward strand.
CAATTGCGTTGTATATGAATGACATTGCTATACATTGATAGAATTTTCAAAATACAATATTATAATTAGGAAAAAAAATGTTAGTAAGATGCTTAATAAACAAAAAACAGTGAAAGTTAATTGTTAATTTTTGCAAAAAAAAAAAAAAAAAAAAAGATTTAGCAGAAATAATGATATAATAAAATATTGGTATGCTTTATACAACTTTTAAATTGTACATCCAATTTCTTTTTTAAAATTTTTTTATCAGTTTAACCTTTTTGCAATACAATATTATACCCAAAGCGACTCATTTTTTAGAATCGTATTAACTAATATATAAAAAATGATTATAAGAAATAACAACATAAACTTAATTATTTTTGTAATACAGAATCCTACTTTAAATTCTTTCTATTTCAACAATATACTTTCAGTTTTATTATTAAGACATTGCGAATTATAACATTTTACGTTTACATTTTTCTACAGTGAAAATTGATTTGTATATGGATGACATTTAATAAATGGGTAGATTTTCCAAAGTACAACTCTATAATAAACAAGTCAAGGAAAGTACATTGTTATTTCTTGCATCCAAATCAAATCTTACATTTTTCTACCGATTATAATTTTTTTGAAAAGATTATTAATCAGATTTAAGAAAATAGTCTTTGATTTTAACATAAAAACCAAAACTTTTGCGAAGGAGAATAAAAAATGGGAAGTCAAAAATGGTATTTGATTTTCATGTACCATATTTGATGAGTTCTATAGGGTTTGTTTGAATAAGAACTTGTCTCCCATCAAGATAAGTAAGAACAAACTGAAACCAACAAAGAGCTTCAGTTAAGCTATGTAACATCTTCCAATATTGATTATTTCAGATACAATGAGACTTTAAATGGTTGCCTTTTGTTTATGTTATCAAATTTGGAGTTATTAGCCACCAAATTCCTGAAATAATAGGAAAAAACTTCAATATATAAGTTATAATTAATAGGCTTACAATGAAACATAACTCATTTTTGAAAATGAAGAATAATGACACTAAAACAAAGAAGTAAGCATACCATTACGTATCAGAATGACATCCAAATGATACATATGAAAGAAGTTTCACATGATGAGTTCTCCGAAAAATTTTAATTTAAATATCAAACTTATGGAATTTAAATTCAGTGAAATATTGTTAAAAAGAATTACTAAAATCTCAACCAAACCCCAAAAAATCAAATATTTGACTCTACTCTATCTAATGAAAGAAACAAAGGAAATGTAGGTTTCTTTGTAAAATTTTGTCAAACACCTGGTGGTTACTATAGTCAAGAAACTTATAAACATTGTGTATTTTTTTACTTCTAGGAAAGCATCCGGTACTTATTAGGAGTTTAAAGAAAAAGATAAATGTCGCATGGAATTTGGATGAGGCTTCTTGCACTTGATCAATATAAAAATAGAAAACAACCCTTATAATGTAATTTACTCATTTCGTTGATTATACCTATTTGCTTAGAGCAACTTCATCAAAATTGCCCCCTCCCACACTAAAAGCAAACTGTGTAAATTTGGAAATTAAAGAAAAAAATGTAAGTTCGGTTGATAAATTTAAGCAAAAATTCTTCAATACTAACATGGTTAGTAAATTATAGAAAAAAATGTGAATTAGGAAATTGGAAATTTTAGAGGTTACTAAACCTGATGAACCAAAGCATTGCTCAAGTTTGAGTTAAAAATAAACCTTTTAGGGTATTTTCGATTCCACCATCGAGCAGCCATGAGGAAGACCCAAAATCAAAACCACTTCTCTGGAATTAGAAATAAAATATAATTGTAATATGAACAAAATGTTGTTGCCTTTTACCTTTAGTTTGGATTGCTTTGTCCATATGTCCCGGTGCAAGCTCTATTAATCTTGTAAATATGTCGATTAGGCATTACATAGAATTATAGTGTTATAAGATTTCATCAAGGATCCCTACAGTATGACAATTCAAAATAATTCACGAAAGGTTATAATAGACAACAGTTCGATCACTTAGAATTAACCATAAAGTCTAAACTAAACATAATTAACCAGAAATAATTTAATAGAAGATCTAGCCTTGTTGAAAGGGACTGACAACCTGAACCAACAACCAAAAGCATGTCAAAATGAATATTGATGACCTAAAAAGACCATGAAGAAATCCAAGAGTCTAACCAACATAACATTAAGAAAAAACAGAAAAAAAAAGATTAATTTTGTCACTAAATTAATCTTCAACTATACCTTTGATAAAAGTAAGTCCCAAATATAAGTAACACTATTTCTTTTAACATCATTCAAAATTCTGTGAATTTATTGGTCTCAGAGTCTACAATTGACTTTTTTTACCTTCTAATTCCTATTATCCTAATTCTGATTGTAGCTGAAGCAAATGAGTAAGTCATTGTCAGTGTAACATATAAAGACAAAAAGTCAAACCTTCCATTGACTCAACAAAGCCATAGGACAAACAATGAGTATTCCACCTCGTGGTATTTTTTGAGAAGTTTTATTCTACTTTTTATGAAATCTTTTTTTCCCTCAATTTCTAGGGTTCCTTTTCGTGTTCTTGCAAGGATCAAAGAAATTGTCATCACAGATTTACCAAGTCCTATTGCATCGGCTAATATCTGTACAATTTTAATCAAATCACAAAAAGAAAAAAAATCATTATTATGTGTATTTATTATCAAACTAAATACTTTCATTTATTTGTGTGTCATAGCATCTAACTTTCTTTTTTTCTTTTAAAACATTTTACTTTTAACTTTTTTCTTATTAATAAAATTTACATTGAAGAATTCACTCAATTACAACATTAAAGCTTCGATCTTTTTTTATTACGACATTATACTTTAAAAAATCTACACTTTGTATTTGGATTTTTAAGGTTTAATCTCATAAAAGACCTTATATTTTGTGTTTTTCCAGATTAAACCTCAATTTTTTTTTCTTGAAAAAGACCTTGTATTTTTTTGGTTTTTCCTGATCATACCCTTTTAGTTATTTTTTGTTGAAAGCTTGTAGAATGTGAGGATTTTTTTGAAAAAACAAAATAAATTTGAGGATTTGTTCGGAAACAGTTAGAAGGTTGAGGGTTTTTTTTTTAAAAAAATGAAAATATACATGGTCTTTTTAAGAAAAAAAAAATAAAGTTGAGATTTAATCCGGGAAAAATAACAAAATATAAGGTCTTTTAAGAAATTAATTTGATTTTTAAAGTACAACGTTGTAACAAGAAAAAATTAAAGTATGACACTTTAATAAATAAAGCAATGGAAGTGAAAGTACATTAATATTTCTTGTAATTAATGGTTGTTTTTGTTGCTTTTGGCAATTTAGTAGTTTCTTCCCCACATAACATACTTACATAAATTGAGTGGCCCTTCTGTTAAAGTAAATAATTTATTAATTAAAAAAAGGAAAATTTTCTTTATATAATTAAAATTTGAGATTTAAAGTATCATACTCATCACATATAATATATGCACCCCAACGTGGACGAAGTGTTTCTTCTGCTTTTTCAACATCCATACCTTTCTCTGATTCTGTCATCCAATAAAGAGCTTGTTATTGATATCGTCTTAGATTACATGTAAGGGTAGTTGGAGGATCCATTTCTTACAAAAAGACAAGGGCTTTTTTGTCATTTTTATGAAAAATGAAGTACCATTGATGGTTGTACTTCATTGATTTGTATATTAAAGAAATGAAAGTAGAAATGGTATAAGGCACAAATAAATGAAAGTGTGTTGATGTTTCTTGCATTTATTTCTAAGATTAATAGACAATAGCTAAATTATTTTAAATATCCCTCTAAGTTGTGCATGTCAGCAACTCCAACAAGCTTGTTTAAAGATGATTCAGAAAGAATTTAGGTATCTTTATTGGATTCTATGAGGTTCACCACCTTTTTGTCTTTTTACCATAGTGAATGTTGATGCAACTTCATTTATATCAGCCTGTTTAAAACAATTCATATACATTAATTAAGGTACAAAAAGATAGAAAATGATTATGTGATAATAATTAATTAAAATGTTATGATTATTATAATACAGAATGCTACAAGAAATAGTGTTTAGATTGCTTGTGTATACTTATGTATACTTTGGATCAATCACTATTATTTATTTCAATTGCTTGTGTACATAAACTAGTTGCCTGGTAGCGATAATAATTATGATCTGCCGAATCATGAATCAGGGAAACCCAAAATCATTACAAACCTATGATGTGGACCGATACTAATCAAGTTACGATTTTTAGTAAATATGAGCAAAAGCCAAAAAGACTTTTAAGACTTTCTCTGAAGTCTTAATTATTACAAACCTATGATGTGGACCGATACTAATCAAGTTACAATAACATGGACCTTGTTGAATCAAAGTTAAGTTATTCTAAAATCCTCGATAAAAATCATAAATATAAAATAAATAAAATAATATTACAGTTAGCTAAAACAAATAATGTACAATAAGTAAAATAATTATTCTAATTAAAACAAATCAAAAATGTCTTGTAAGATTTACAGTTTTTTTTTTGTGGTTTTGGTTTTGTAGTTGTAGAATTAAAATACTTATGCAACCAGGAAAAGAGACGAACATAGGCATAGCTGAAAAATATGCCATGTAACATTAAGCTTTTTTCAACATGGAAAATGTGGTTGTAGTGGTTTCTTCTTCTTGATTCAACACATTTATCTGTGAACTGAAACTATAATAAAATAAGTATATAAGGAATACTTTTGAAAAAACTCAATAATCCAAGAGATAGGTGTAACGCCCGTAGATCCGGGCTAGTCAATTTAGAGATGATAAACATCAAAAATGACTTTTTGATGGAAGATTATTTAGAAGGATTAATCTTAACCAAGTTGTAGTATATGTCTCAAGGTTTCCGGATATATAAAGAATGTCGAAATCCGAGTTATAACGAAGAAGTTATGACCTGTCGAAGTTTCGCGACAAAACCGGCACGGTGCCGAATGTCGTAAAAAGTGAGTTTTTGATAAACTACTTTTTAGCCTTAGTGATCTAAACAAAACTCGTAGTATTCGTTAAACCGAGAAGTTCGATAAAAAGAACGCCCAAATCTGACTTCGTATGAGGAAGTTATGATTTTTCGAAGTTTCAGCTTAGCAGTAGACAGCTAAAAACTCGAATTTTAGATCGAGTGATTTTTAGCCGACACGACCTAAACGAGAATCGAAGGTCTCGTCATTTGTAGCACAACGGTAAAAAGACAGACGAAAACGGACGTCGGATGAAGAAATTATGAATTTTTAACGGATTTCCTGTCCCGGTCTGTTAAAAATAATAATATAAAAATTAAAGTCAAAATTAGCCGACGAAGTCTAAACGAAAGTTGTAGAGCATAATTTTACCTACGCGTGCATATAAAGAACGTCAAAAACGGAGCTCGTATGCGAAAGTTATGGATTTTAGAAGTTTTGGCACGAAAAACGAGAAAAATCCCCAAAACCGGGAAATTTCGCTGAGTCACCTCAGACACGTCATCCCTCGCATGCGAGGCCTCCACGTGGCACCTCCTGATAGGACCGAGCTTCGCGTGTCGTCTTCTGATTGGACCAAGTCCGCGGTCCACTCGCATTCGGACAGCCTCGCAGGAGACACCCCGCGGCTGCTCCTCGGACACCCCTTCGCATACGTGTAGCCTCCTGATTGGACCGAGGCTGCTGACCAATCCGAAGCTCGTAGCTGACCAATCCGAGCCTCACCCTGCTGCCACCTGGTCCGAGCCTCGCAGACGCGTGCCTTTCCCTCCTCGGTTCGGATCCAAGCCTCGCTACTATATATAGTAGTGGCTGCAAGACTTCCCGGGTAGAATCCGAAATTTGCCACTTTTCACCCATTTTTCATCCTTTTTATCATTTTGACTTCCCCCGAAGCCCCGGTATCATTTCTAAAGTCCGAAATACGTTCCGAAGTGCCCGAAGACCCGGAAAATTTATCTTTTCGGTGTCGAAGCCCGACCCTTCGCAGAGCCCGGTTTCTCAATAAAACTCCCGGTTTTATTAGAAACGACCGTTTTAGGAAACGAATTGCTGCCCGATTTTCATTAAATCAGGTGAGTGTGTAGTCACTTTCATCTTACACATAGATATGAAGTATTTTATATAAAATACGTGCTATGTGTATATATGTTGTTTGTTTATTTGAGATGGATGTTGAATGAATGTATTATACATGTTTAAAATTATTTAAAATGTATAAATATTTTATCTTTAAATATGTTGGGTAAAACATGGGTAGATAAAGTAGGAGGGATAAAAGTACAGTATAGATGTACGTTGGTAGCTATGAATTTAGTACAATATAGAAGTACGTTGGCAGCTATGGACTTAGTGCCTGTTGTATAAACCCTGGCGACTATGTGACGTAGTGCCTGTTGTGTAAACCTTGGCGACGATGTGACTTCGTGCCTATTAGATAAACCCTGGCGACTATGAGACATAGTGCCTATTGTATATACCCTGGCGACTATGTGACGTAGTGCCTGTTGTATAAACCTTGGCGACGATGTGACTTCGTGCCTATTTGACATAAATTGTTGAAGGAAAGCAATGTTGTCACCCCGGTGTTTGTTTTATTTGACATAAATTGCTGAGGAAAAGCAATGTTGTCACCCTTTTGACATAAATTGCTGAGAGAAAAGCAATGTTGTCACCTCGATGTTTGTTTGACATAAATTGCTGAGGAAAGCAATGTTGTCACCATTTTGGTTGTCTTATTTGACATAAATTGCTGAAGGAAAGCAACGTTGTCACCTTATTGGTTGTTTTATGTTAGGTTGTTTTGTTTGACATAAATTGCTGAGGGAAAGCAATGTTGTCATCCTGATGTTTGTCTTGTTTGACATAATTTGCTGAGGAAATCAAAGTTGTCACCTTATTGGTTGTCTTGTTTGACATAAATTGTTGAGGAAAACAATGTTGTCACCCCTAATGAAAATCCTTAGGCTAGGTCCCTTGTGATAGTTGTTTTAGGGACGTAAGGTGAGGATAACGGGAACGGGTAATTAGGGTTGTTTTTGGTTGATGAAATTAATAAATTATTTGTTGATTGATAAACTTAAAGAGTTTATTATTTATTGTGGGTTGAAAACCCTATATGCTCACCAGGCTTCCAAGCCTGACCCACTCAGCTTTTTATATTACAGATAGTGGACCCCGAGCATAGTCGGATGATGATGATGAGTGATTTTTGGATTATAGGCCAGTAGTTATAAATAACTGTTGTAAGGCTTATAATGTCTTGTTTATGCTTTTGATCTGTATCGGAACATGACATCCCGAGGTTTTGATATAAAAGGAAATTATATATATCTTAAAGAAAAGTTTTGATAAACTTTTATCATGTTTTGTTTTGAGAACAAATTCCGCAACATCTTTTAAAAGGATTACTCTGATTTTATTTTAAAAAACATAAACAAAATCGGTCTTTTATGGCCGTGAAATTGGGGATGTCACAATAGGTTTACAGAGAAGAGGAGATGTACTGGTTTTATGGGATCAAATCAAGAAGGCAAAACTGAAATTGAAATAAGTTTTTGGTGAAGGGGGTTGTATATACCTAGGGCTCATAAGGAAAAAGCTTATGTAATTTCATGATGCTTGAAAACCCGAAATGAACAAATCTGCAATAAAAGTAAATTTTATTAGATTTCGGTTTGATTCATGGTCAGAAAGATAGATTAAACCAAATCAATAAGCGACGAAACCCATGATAACTTTTTTTTGTGTGAACTAAATAGTAAAAAAACAGTTTATACAAAACTCACCCATTGTTTATAGGAATTAGGATTTTGATTTAAGCACAAGATGAAAATAACAATAAAAGATGCTTCGTTGGATAACTCTAAGATTCCTGCCAAAAAGAAATATTAAGAAAGTTTATAGTTTGATATGATGGAATTGGGGAAAGAAATGGAATGACTGATTCTTAGCAATCCTTCTCAGAATCCCGCAAATGAGCACACCCCCAAATTCAAATTCAAATATTTAGTAAGAAGTAAAGATTAAAAAACAAAAAAGGTCACGATCATGTCATAACTAATAACAATGTAGGATTGTTACAAAATAAAGACCAACCTAGAATCAATTTACTGTTTCAACATTTGTCCACTCTATGATATCCCAATGGTAGTAGAATTCCGACGTTGATGAGTGTTAAGTTCTGAAACTTCAGTGTTTCATCTTCAATTCAGAAAATCAAAAGTGCGTCAAAGTTACATAACCAATTTTCAAATCGATTAAAACACACATAACCAATTTTCTCATTATTATTATTAAAAACGGTTTTGAACAAACCATAAGTTAAATTATAGTGACATATTGACGAACAACAAATTTTATGTCAAATCCTTGACTTGAGGAGAAAGAGGAAGACTGGTTACATAGGTTAGATAGAAGGAGAAATAGATAGGCTGAAAACATTACCTAAAGAAGTCTTCGGAGGCGCAATAGTGGGAGCTGGAGGCGGAGACGCCGACGACGTCCATGACAAGGAAGAAGGAAGCTTCAACATATCGGGATGGAGGATTTGTGTGTGTGTGAGTCGATAAGAAAAAAAGAGCGGATGCTTTCTAATTACAAAAAACATAGACTGAATTAGAATTCTGTCGTATTCAATTTAATTTTGATGAGTTTTAATAGTCTTTATTACATTTCCTAAATTAAAATATAAGTTACGTTTTATAAAATTAGTTGACAATATTAAAACCTTTATAACTTGAAATTCAAGATTTAAAATATGGAAAACTTTTATTAGAATTAAATACATTCTATTTAGGGAAGATGATGTCAGCAATTCGATCTAATGGTAGAAAACATAAGATTAAAACATAATCAAAGGTCCTGATTATTTAAAATGATGTCATAAGGTTTCTCTTTTAATAATATTTAGAGATGCTCCTTACGAATTTGACTTGTTCACATTCCTATTGTAATTCTTTAGATTTGGGTGTGTTTATTTCAAATTTAATCTTTTTTATATTCGATATCTATTCAACATCTTGGGATTTAAGGTTTTTATATTTCAAATTTATTCAAGATATTGGATTTAATGTTTTTCTTGTATGGGTGTGGATCCCATGATATTTTTAATAATATAAATAATAAAGGGGAAATGACATAAATAGACTACAATGTTTTCGGAGTTGGTCGATTCAGTCCCTAAAGTTATTTTGTTGCTTTACAGGGGCATAAAGTAGACGTGTCCTGTTTATATGGTCCCCTATCCTCGAATGATACGTCTCAATGTTGATCTCGATTTTTTTAAGTGAAGAAAACCAAATAAACAAAAAATCAAGTAACCATCAAGCCTTCGTCCCTCTCCCTTGTATTTATTTCAACTGACTTCGTGGGTTTGGTCTTTGTCTTCAAAATCAAATACCAAAATCAAGATAAGCATTGAAAAAATGTTCAAGCAGGTTTATAATCTCGTTCATATCAAGATCTCGGATTCAAACACCAAAAATAGAGATAACTAAGACATGTACGACTTTGTTCCAATTCCCCACAGACCTCCAACACCATCATCTAAATGATGTTTATGTGTTAATTTATGGTTCATTAAACCCAGAAAAGATTAATGATTTGAACTACAACACTAAATCCCCTTTCTCTCTCCAAACATCCCTCTCTAGATCTCTATCTATCACTTTAAAATTGTTGTGGAATTTGCTGGAAATTAAGATAGTTGTGAACATTAAATATATTTCTTCAAGCATCAAACTTAAATCTAACAACAAGTTCAAAATTAAATACCAAAATCAAGATATCTACATCTTGCCAAACTCCTCAATCCATCCAGGGATTAATATGGGTTTCTTAAGCATCCAACACAATTAAATACCAGTCCGAGATCTTTAATCGAAGATAAAACGATTTTGAAATGTGTTTGATTTTACTTGATCTTCACCATACCGCACTCCATTATCACATATCGGACTCACGATCTCCATCATAAGTGTCCCGTGTCTATCATCATATCCCACACAATTAAACATCGCATGTTGCTATTCCCCTTGGCAACTCCAAAACTTGGAAAAAAAGACACAAAGAATAGGGGTTATGATCGATTAGAGAGGTAGAGAAGAAGAAGCGGCTGCAATCGATCTAGAGTCGGTGGTGGGGGTTGTGCTAACTGAGAGAAGGAAGAAAATTGGTTCTTAGGCAGGAGGAATAGTGTCAAACTCCCTCGTTTTGCGCCACAACATTTACCATAAAAGTACGGTTTCTTACCACACCCACGGAGTGGTGCCACACTCCTTTTTTAACAATTTATTTTTTTTAAAAAAACTTCATTTTTAATACAAACTTTTCATTACTTAAAAAAAACATTACATTGCATTACTTAAAAAACAACAACATACCACGACATTAAAAAATACAATCAAATGATTGAAATAACTAAAAATATAACATGACATTAAAAAATCCTAAAAACTTAGCAAACAAATACTAGATAACTTAAACCTACAACCTTAAAAAAACACAAATGAAAAGATTAAAATACTAGAAATTTTAAACATACATAGCATATACGTAAATATATAGATAAATTAAAAGAAAATGGGTTATATATAGGTAAATATGAAGAAATTTGAGTGAGGTTTGATAAAAAAAAAATGGGTGATATATAGATAAATATATAGATAAATTAATATATATATATATGACCTTTCCAATGTCACTTTCCCATCTACCAATAAGATTTCGCGGCCAAAATGGGGGAGAGGTGCGGTAAAACCGCACCCAAAACCGCAGGGGGGGAGGGGGTGTTTCTCTGACTATGTGGCAAAAGGTGCGGCCAAACCGCATCCACTCCCCCACAGTCTTACGATCAATCTGGTGTCGTTTCCTTGAAAGCAATGATCCTAAAAAGAAAGGAAATAACGAGAAATAGAGAGACGCAAGGTGAAGATGAGTTGGCAAGAGGTTTCATCCCATGTGGACAAAATTAAATGAGGTAGCAAAGGGTAACCGGGTTACCCCTTCAGAAATTGAAAAATGACTATTTAGAACCGACAAAACTCACTTTATGCCTCTATAAGGCAACAAAAAAATTTTAGGAACCGAATCGACAAATTACTAAAACATTGTAGGATATTTGTGTCATTTAAAAGAAATCATTAAGGGTAAAGTAGTCTTTTTTAATATAATAGTGACCAATGACGCAACAAAAATATTATGGGCATTGTCCAAGTTGAAAAACATGTCAGGGACAAAACACATAGATTACCCCAAACCATAAGAACTATTCATGTAATTTACTCATTTATTATATGAATCATAGTGTACTTTCATTGTAGCAGTGAGGTCCAACTCGAACTGGTTCGTTGGGATGTGAACAAAAGAAGTTCAGTGATTAAATAGGTAAAAAAAAGATAGTGACTAAGGTGATGTTTGTTTTTTGTAAAAAAAAAAAAAACTTCTTCAGACCTCGTATTGCTGCGCTGCGCAGCACACGCGCAACACTTTTAATCTCGCAGTTGTTTATTTTTTAGAAGTCTTCAGAGTAAAAAACATATGCGCGTGTTCTGTTTGGTGCATCACTTGTATTGTCTCTTCCAACCTCTTCTTCTTCTTTTTTTCTTGCTGAAATATTGATTATATGTTGTTGAAATATTATTTTACCTTTTTTTCGTTTTTTTATTCTTGTTGATATTTTTTTCATATTTTTTATATTAAATATTAATAATTTCTTGATGAAATATATTTATTTTTTGCTAAAATATCTTTATTTTTTTGTTGAAATATCATTATTTTTTTGCTGAAATATTATAAATTATTGCTGAAATGTCATACATTATTAAATTTTTGGTATCAAAAAAAAATTCGATTTATAAAATCAGTTTATTTTATTTTTTTAATATCTACAGCAGCATGTAGATGTTAAAAAACAAACACGATTCTTATTACAGTCTGCAGTCATTTGGTCCACCTCTTCTACTGCATTCTACTGCAGAAGGTTGTAGAGGTGGTCCGCAGACTTCATGAATTTTTGCTTCAAAAAAACAAACAGCACCTAAATGTGTGCAAATCATGTCAACCAAAAATTCAAGTTCATGCGACTTCAAGTGGTAATAAGGTAAACCCATAAATGCATGTTATAATTATATTTCTTGAACACATTTATAAGATTTTTTGTATAATGTTACAATAAAAAAGTTCTATGTATATAAAATCAACAGTAACACATAAACTCCAGTATTAATTAGAACACAAGTCTAATCTCTCTTGGATGTTAATAAAATATGTCAAAATCTTGTACAAATACTTCCTTTGTCATAAAATTATTGTCCACAGACAAAAAATACATACATTAAGGAAACATTAATTATCACTAACTTTATTAAATGAAATGACAATTGTACATTTTTATTGCATTTAATTCCATGATAGTTTACCTAATAATGAGGAGTATTTTGGTAAAACTAATATTTATTTTTAGAAATATACTATTGTTTTGGGACAAACCAAAAAGGAAATATGTACTATTACTATGGGGCGGAAGGAGTAATAAATATATAAATCCTAAAACATGAAATTACAATTGTACCTTTTTGTTGTATGTAATTTCATGGTAGTTTACATAATAATGAAAAGTATTTTTGGTAAAATTAATATTTATTTTTAGAAATTGACTATTGTTTTGGGATAAACCAAAAAGAAAACATAAATTATTACCATGAGACGGAGAGAGTAATAAATATATAAATCCCAAAACATAAAAACATCAAAAGAACAAACATTCGCTATATTCATGTAACAGAAAAATCACACCAATTCCATCGGGGCCACAACCATGTATGTGCACATAGTTGTAAATCAAAATGCACAAACACATAAAGTTCCAATCTGGGCCATATCCATGGCATGCTTGGATATGCAAATACCGACTTTAATTCAAAACATGGCCATGCTATGTCATATTACCTGCCATTGGCATAGCACAACCTAAAAGTTCACCTCCTAAATCACGATTCTTAACCAACATTAGCCCCTTAAGCAACACACACCACCATTGTTTGTTTGTTTGTTTGTTTTTTTTTTTTTTTTTTTTTTTTTTTTTTTTTTTTTTTATAATATGAAATCCTATTTTAACAGTAGCAAATGGTTAAACTTCTTACCAACATTCAATGTCCCATTTTAACGTCAATACTTTAATAAATAAAGACTCTAACAACTCATTTGAGTCAGATTCCAACAAAATCAACAACTAGGGCACATTGACAAATAACTCCACTTTCTTCAAGATTCCAAGTTCCTACTCCAATCTTGCCAACAACTAGCACTACTAGAAAAAGATGGGGTTTCCTACCAAAATTTCCAAGGAACTATAATGCATTGGTAGCTCCTACACATTTTCAAGGAAATTTCGAGAAAAATATCATAAATGCATTTTTTACATATTTCCTGGGAAATCCCTCGGAAGTTCCTAAACATTTCCGAGGGAATTAAATACTCCAAAAGTTTCGAAAACGCATTTATTTTTCAAGGGATGAAAGGGTAAGCCAGGAATCATACATTAATTTAAGTCCATTCAACATCTACAACCTTCCTCACATCCAGAATTGCTAAGGATTTGATCCTCAATTCCATTCCATCCATCAAATTAACAAATCCTTAATCGTTTAACATGGTAAACCAAGTCCAACGCCAATTTAATCATAACATCAAAGGGAATTTGGCTACAATACTCATCGACAGTAAAATCCCATAACAAATTAATTTGCCCATAAGCCCAAATGACATGCTGATTTAGGTGGAGTTATAATACATGAAGAGAATACTCAAACAAGCATTGAACTCTGGTAATTGGGCCTCTTTTGTTTAATTCATGGTTCAGTAGGTTCCTATCATTTTATCTCACTGCCTGTAATCGCATCTGTTGCTGATGTGGCTCCTTCTTTGTGCTTAGCTGCCGTTATCAGAAGCTGCCACCTCATTCTTAACTACTGTGTTACCTTGTTATTCATGGTTGTTGTCTCTGCATGCTGTCCACTGATGTTGAGTTGTTGACAGCAAAATCTCACAATGTCATTCTGACCTAACACTTATTGTATCTAAATTCGAGTTAATTGCTATTATCAGAAGCCGTCATTCAGGAATCCATACCTCAAGTTTCTTCTTCCAAATGTTTGTGACCGTTTGGCTGTTGCTGCTTTTGTTATTCATGGTTGTTGATTCCCCATGTTGCCCATTTGATCTTAACAACTTAATCTCATATTATCTCATCTAAGAAATATGGTTCAGTGATAAAATTTGGAATTTAGACACATACGACCTAACCCTTTTTAACAGATTATAGCTAATTGTCAGTTGTTGAATCATATATGACCTTTCATTTGTGCGCTAAAGAACGGTTTTCATTATATTCTATAAGTACTACAGTTAACCTGTTATATCATTATTCATTACATATCCCGTGGAATACCATATCTCTCCAAAATCTTTGCCTTCATATTATAAATGGTCTCTGAGCTCTCCACCAACAGAGTGATGGTCTCCCCTGAATGAGTCTCAACAAAAATCTTCATATCACATACTCCCGACCGAACAAGGTCTAATGTAGATTCTTTTCTGATGTTATGATCTCTCAAAGTTCTACCATTATCAAGGGTCTTGCTAGCAATCATCAAACACTGTTGATGCCATGGAATCCCCTCTATGTCCTGAATTTTTGCATTCACATCACGAATGGTTTCCCAACTTTCCATCACCAGGGTGATGGCCCTCCCTGGAAAAGTCTTCACAAAAATCCGCATTTCATCTCCAAACTGTAGACTCAGGTGCAATGGAGTGTTTTTTTGGATGTTATAATCCTTGAAAGTTCTAGGACCCTCAAGGTTCTCCCCAGCAATGATCAAATGCTGTTGATGCCGTGAAATCTTCTCTGAATCCTGAATCTTGGCCTTCAGTTTATCAATGGTAATTGAGTTTTTAACTACCATAGTGATGATCTTACCCGTTGGCGTTCTCACAAAGATCTTCATCCCAAGATGAAGCGTAGATTCCTTCTGGACTTTGTAACCAGCAAGAGTCCAACGACCATATGCTAGGTGTTTGCCGGCAAAGATAAGCCTCTGCTGTTCGGAAGAGATCCCTACCTTGTCCTGTATCTTAGACTTCACAATGTCTATCGTATCTGAACTTTCAACCTCCAAAGTGATCGTTTTTCCAGTTAACGTCTTGACGAAAATCTGCATTCCACCACGGAGACGAAGGACGAGAAGAAGGGTGGACTCCTTCTGGATACTGTAGTCCGCTAGGGTTCGGCTATCTTCCAACTGCTTCCCGGCGAAAATGAGCCTCTGCTGATTAGGGGGAATGCCTTCTTTATCGTGGAATTTGGCTTTGACATTATCGATTGTATCAGAACTCTCGACCTCCAAGGTAATGGTCTTGCCGGTGAGGGTTTTAACGAAGGTCAGCATAACGCCTAACAAGAAGGAGGTGAAGAGTAAAGAGGGTTATGATCTTAATTGAATTTAACAGGGCTCTGTTAAAAAAAAAAAAAAAAAACTTTTTTTGTTTGTTTTTTTTTTTTTTTTTTTTTTAAGGTTAATGTCATAAAAACCCTTAAGTTTTAATAGTTTTGTCGGTTTTGTCCAAAGTTGAATTTTATATCCGTTTTTACCCTAATATTTTCAAAAAAATGTTTGGTTTTACCCTTTTACCGGTGATAACAGGTTTTCCAGGTTATCATTATATTAAATTCG